>NW_023270175.1:27550849-27904624 GCF_011800145.1 Mirounga leonina
GGGGGAGGGTTAGAGGGAGAAGCAGACCCCCCGCTGAGCAGGGAGCCAAACAGGAAACTTTTAATAATGGAGGCTGACTCTAAGCAATGTTTAAAATTGGTGCACCTACTACAGCTTATTTTTCCATTCTCTGTGGAAGAAAAATCGCTTCTTTTAAGAACGTTAGGAAAATCTGTTATGTTAATGATACTCATTACAAAACTGCATATTGTACTCACACACACTACCAGTAATAACTTGAAGGTGGGATATTGTAATATGCGCTAAAGAATCAGAAAATAACCCTAACAAGTTAGGCCAAGCATCTTTTTAAAGTAACCAATTAGGCCAAAGATCAAGCCAAAACTTGAATCCACAGCTTCTACCACTTCTGTGTGTTGGAGGCACTCAGATTCTTGGGAGTTAATCAATTTGTGTCCATGGGAAACAAGTGAAATCAAATAGAAATCACAGTACAAATGGTAGGTACATAACATTAAAAAAAGAATGAAGATGTAAGACAAAACTTGTTTTATTCAAGCAAACAGAAAGTGCAAGAAGGTAGAGATCATAAAGAATTCTAAAGAGGTAGCCAAAAGGATTTTCTCTTCTCAAAAATCCTATCAATTACAAGACAAAACATCAACTTTGATTCAAGTCATCAATGCAATTTCATTTAATTCATCCATTATTCCATTCCACAAACATTTACTGAGAACCTGCCATATGCCTAGTGCAGTGCAAGGCACCGAAGGTGTATAAGACAGAAGTCCCATCCTCCAGGATATAGGTAGGCAAACTTTCCCTGTAAAAGGCCAAATACTAAAAGTTTTTGCCTTTGTGAGTCATTCGGTCTCTGTTGTGACTATTTGGCTCTGCCACAGAGCATAAGCACAGCAATAGACAATATGTACATGAGAGAGCGTATTTAGTAAAGTGTACAATTTGGCTTGTGGTCTACAGTTTGTGACCCTTGTTCTGAGTTCTGAGACTAGTTATGAGCCAGATCAACTCACATCTGAAAGATACTACAATGGGAAAGCATTTCATTTGAGATATGAATAGGGACATTAGTGTTGCCTGGCAAAGGGCTAGTGGAAGGCTTCTTATAGTAAATAGCATTTAGTCTGGGCCCTGAATAAAGAGTAGGATTTGGGAGAACGTAGTACAAGTGAACTTGTAGAGAGTTGTTTGTACATGATGCTCTTAGAGAACAGAGAACAGCCCAGTGTGTTTGAAACCCAGGAGGACCAGCAGAAGAGGCTAGAGAAGTTGACAGGGACCAGGTAAGAGAGGACCTAGCAGGCCATATTGAAGAAACTGGGCTTTCTCCTGAAGTCAAGAGTGGGCACTGAAGAACTTTTACCAAAATCCTTCAGGAACCAGTGAGGATGATGGGCTCAGGTGAAGTGGGAGAAGATGAATGACAAAGAAGTCAGATAGGAGAATGTGGTAATTGTCCAAACAACCAATCTAAGCTTTCATCTAAGGCTTTATTGGTTACCTGGCAAGAGGAAATGCACTCTGGAGATAATTTAGACCTGCGTGGTCCAATATGGTAGCCACCGGCGCTTGAAATGAAGTAATACAACTAAGGAACTGAATATTTAAACTGTTTAAAATTTAAATTAAATTTTAAATGTAAAAGCCAGTATTCAATTCAGTTATTGCGAATATTCAAGTATGTTTGGAACAACTTGGATAATATGGATCTGCTTTTTCAACCCTAAATTTGATGAAATCAAAATATAGGCTAAATATTTCCAGTGAATATTTGGTATCGGCAGTGATATGTGCTGTAAGTGTAAAATGTATAGATTTTAAGGACTTAGGATTTAAGAAGTATACTTACTAAAATTTTTTGTCATGATTAAATGTGAAATGATAATATTTACACTATTTTGGACTAAATAAAATATATTATTCAATTTATATTTACCTAAAAGTTTCTTTTTTGTTTTTTCAGTGTGGCTGCTAGAAAATATAAAATTACACATGTGGTTCATATTACATTGCTATTGAAGAGCACTGCTTTAAAGGGAGAATTTCTATGATTTAAGGACTACATGGGACAGAGTGGGGGTATTGCTAGTGATCAGATTGAATGATATGTGGAAAAGTATAAAAGAAAAAATGATTTTAATGCTTTCAAAAAGAAAAAAATAAATCAAATGATCTTCCCATAGTCGACATGCCCAACCAAGTTTCTTTAATCTGGGAAGGAGAACCAAGGTTCATATGCTCTGCAGCCCTGTACCCAGTACATATATGGAAGGCATATGATATCTGTTGGCTATTACCTGATGGTGAAGTTCACATGATCGTGAATACACATCAAACCTCAAAGTCAAATCAAGTCAAGACATGTGATAGTTCTCTGTCTTAGATATCTGTGCTTGGTTAGAACCACTGTAAGGCAAATAGAAAGCCTCCTTTATATCTCCCTGCATAAATAAGGACAGATGTATCCACCATATTCTTATTAAAGGAGTCAAAATAATTCCTTACTTTCACTTTGTTACTTATAGCAATGCTAAGGTTTGTCAACAACTTTCCAGGACCAGAGTTACAGGTAGTGGGATGGGAAATGTACAAGACTCCTCCAAGGCAGTCAAGGCCCTGATGGAAACAAGTTACTAAAAGTGACCTGGGTTCACTGAAAGAGAAGGGTCATCTTGTATGGGCAGCTTCCTAGAAGGAAACAGGTGGCCCATTCAAGGAAGTAACTGAAGAGTGTCTAATAAAGGAACCATTTACAGAAACAAGAGTAGCATTCAGAAGACCCTTATGAAATAGTGAAGCTCCCAGGGATTAGAGAGTAGAAAGTCATTACCTCACTTACACCTGAAAGGACATGGGGAGAGTTATTACTGGAAGCCAGAGAGAGCCGTAGCCTTGGAAGAAGGGCCACCTGAAAGAAACTGTGGCCAAAGACAGAGGAATCCCAGGCTTTCTCTCCTCCTGTCCTCCCATCTCTTGTCATTGCTCTGTAATGGCCTGTTCTAATTGAACCATCTTGAAGCCTGAAGGCAAAGGTTTCTGGATGATTCACTTATCCCACACCTTATGGTCAGAGAAGTTCCAAAAAAAACCAAAACAAAACAAAACAAAAAAAACGGTAGAGAATGGATCTAGAGGGGCAAATGGGGAATATTTGCCTTCCAAATTCATTCTTCAGACCAGGTGTATAATCTGTAAATCTACAGTAGAAATTAAAACACAGGCATAACCTCTGTCCAGATGATGAGGAACCTAATGAAAAGAGAAATCAATTAATAAGGATAAAAATGAAAACACACAGTTGCTTACACTAGATAAACACTACAAAAATATCTGGAAATTGGGGGGTGGGGTGGGAGGGATGGGGTGACTGGGTGATAGACACTGGGGAGGGTATGTGCTCTGGTAAGCGCTGTGAATTGTGCAAGACTGTTGACTCTCAGATCTGTACCTCTGAAACAAATAATGCAATATATGTTAAGAAAAGAAGAAGAAGAAGAAGAAGAAGAAGAAGAAGAAGAAGAAGAAGAAGGTAGCAGGAGGGGAAGAATGAAGCGGGGGAAATTGGAGGGGTAGACGAACCATGAGAGAAGATGGACTCTGAAAAACAAACTGAGGGTTCTAGAGGGGAGGGGGGTGGGAGGATGGGTTAGCCTGGTGGTGGGTATTGAGGAGGGCACGTTCTGCATGGAGCACTGGGTGTTATGCACAAACAATGAATCATGGAACACTTCATCTAAAACTAATGATGTGATGTATGGGGATTAACATAAGAATAAAAAAAATATCTGGAAATTGAGTGGGATTGACTTACATTATTCTTTGGAACAACCTGCCTAGCCCATCATTTCCTTCTTTTTTTTTTTTCCTTTCTAAAATAGAGAATTCTTCACATGTTCTGGCGTGGAGGCTTCAAAATGGACAAAATGTGTTAAATCAGTGGTTCTCAACTGGGAGTGTTTTTGCCACTCCACCCCACCCCACTCCACCCCCGAGCGCACATGGTATTCTAGAAACATTTTTGGTTGTCGCAACTTGAGGGCAGGGGTGGTGTGCTGCTTGTAGGTCAAGGATAAGAGACCAGGGATGTTACCAAACATCCCATGACAGAAAGGACAATCACCCACAACAAAGCTCTCTGGCCCCAAATGTCAATAATGTTGAGAGACCATGTTTTAAAAGCAAGTATTGTGGTTGATTTAAGAAAGTGAGAACGTGAAAAAAGAGGGGAAAAAAATTCAGAGATTCTGTATACCAAACCAAAGAACTTAAAAAAACAAACAAACAAAAAACTGGTCTTTTAACTTCTTAACAGAAAATACATTTACTCTGAGATAGACTGTTTCTGCAACATGAAATCAAAATAGGTCCTGAAAAAGTGATCAACTGGAGGTAATGGTCATAAGATAAAGTTTCTTCACAGAGACTCTTGAGGACATTAGTAAAGGTTTTTATACATCTGAAGGCGACTGAGCTTGTTCTACAGAGTCCTACGGGGGAGGGAGGGGGATAGAAGAAAAAACTAAAATCAATTTGTAACGACAAAAGCCAACTTTCCCTCCGTCTTCTCCCATGGAATATTTCAACAGTCCCAACAGTTAGGTACTAATATTCTGACAGTTTTACATATGTGGAAACTCAGGCTCAGAGAGGTTAAATGCCATGCCAAAGGTCGAATATCTGCTCAGTGGCTAAGCTGGGGATCTTAACCACTTTGTTCAAGATAGAAGTATGGACAGTATGAAATGATTCAAGCAAGAAGAAAAGAGGACATTTGAAGAAATTGACCTTTTAGGTCATTTCTAAACCTGAGAGTGCCAACAAGTGAGGAACTGAGTAGAAAATCCACTTTTGGAAGAAAGGGTTTGATCTCCCTGCAGGAAAAACAAAGCAAGGTTTTTGGGGTATCTGTAGCCAGTGACTAAGATGTAAATAAACTATTAGTTATCGCAAGGTTGCCAAACTCAAAAGTAAGCAACAATCCAGGCCCTTGGCTAAGGGAGCCCTGCATACTTCCTTCCTCCCCAATCGGAGGAATGCCTCAATTGATTGCCTACCAACATCATAGCCCCAACCCTTCCAACAGGACTGAGGCTGTATCAGTCGGATTCTCTTCTTGTCTGCAACTGTTCATTAAATGCTGAAGTCATGCTTTGCATCTTGGATGAAAGAGTAAGTTGATGATAATTACTGCCTCTAAGTTTGCTAAGTGGCCTCATACACATTGAACAGGGAAGATGGCAGAGTTTGTCTTTCAAATTGATAAGAAATCACTAAAATCATTCATGCCCTCACAGAGAGATGAGAGAAAAGTGGCCAAGAAGGGGTTCTGCTTATTGGAGTCAATTATTTTTAAGAGGCTACCTCCCCCTTATAATCAAGAAGCTAAAAGTTTCGATTTCTTAGCATCAATTGGAATAGAAAGGAGGGAACCGAATATTGTATTAACTTCCCATATTTAGAATGTCTAAGAGAGGAACATTGCTATTTAATGGCTTTAAAAATAATCTTTAATCTCCAGTCATGTGATAAAAAATTCGGTTAAAGTGAACACTGAGTTCTTCAACTGGTGGGTGGTGTCACGAGGCCCTATCAGTTGTCCATTACCATGACTGTTAGGCTTTTAATGAGTACCCAGCCATTGCAGATGCCAAGTTTAACTCATCTGAGTCCTCCAGGAGTTCCAAGTGTAGCAGATGGAAAAGCAAGTCAACAATGAACATACATATAAAGGCTAAGGGATCACCAATTCTGCCCAGAGGAATGTGGGGATGAGAAAAACATCACTGATCAAGGTGTACCATTCTAGGTCTTGTAAAGAAGGGAGAAAGGCAGGGAAAGCAGAGGAACCAGCATGAACATGGTCATGAGGCACAAAACTCCACAGCATAAGTGGGGAATGCTAAGTGGTCCGAATGCCTGGAACAAGGGTTCTTCAAGAGGAAATGAAACTGGGAGAGTTTGGATTCAGTTACAATGTATTAAACACTGAGAAAAGGATTGGACAGGACATTATAAGATCCAAACTTGTATGTGTAGAGGTAAAGGGCACCTTGAAGATATTTCAGCTCAATTCCCCCATATAATTATTCCTACGACTACTAAAAGTACTATAAATAATACCATGACCACAGCCGTCATCATTTTTGAGCACTTACCAGGTTCTGGTTTCTATGTTTGATGACACACCTTTGTTCAGTGATAAGCATTATTTCACTTGATCCTCAAAAGAACCATATCATGTCCATATCATCACACCCATTTAAGAGATCAGAACATTTCACTAATGGATTATTTTTATACAGGGGACAGAGCATGGGAGTGAACCAAAACTCACTTTCCTATATTCTCTACCTCTGCCAATTAGCACCACGATATGTCCAGTCTCCAGAGTTCCTTTACCTGAGCATATTTATATTCCAAAAGACAGCATAGCCCGTGGGAAGGAAAATGCTAGAATTGTAAGGGAGAGAAGTCTGATTGAGAATGAGGTCATCAAAGAGGCAGGAAGAATGGTCTGTGGCACATACAGGACGGGGGATTGCCTCTGAGCAGGAAGAGATACATCTCCTGTGACAAGGGGAATGGGAGAGACGGCGACTACAAGCGCTGGTAAGTCTGAAGGTGCACAAGGGGGAAGCTGTGGAAGTTCACCAGGACTTTTTTCTGCAACATTGTGAATACATTCACTGAAAAGGTGTGATGGTTAATTTTATGTGGCAACTTGACTGGGCTGAGGGATTCCTGAAGAGCTAGTGAAACATTATTTCTGAGTGTGTCTGTGAGGGTGTTTCCAGAAGAGATGAGAATTTGAATCAATGGACTGAGCAAAGAAGATGACCCTCCACAATGTCGGTGGGCATCATCCAATCCATTGAGGGCCTGAATAGAGCAAAAAGATGGAGGAAGGGGGAATCGGCTCTCTGCATGGACTGGGACATCCACCTTCTGCCTTCCTATGTTGGTGTTCCTGGTTCTCAGGGCTGACGACTCTGACCAGGATTTACACCATTAACACACCCCTCATACCGATTTTCAGGCTCTTGGACTCAGACTGGAATTTCTACCATTGGCTCCTCTGGTTCTTAAACGTTTGGACTTGGAATGAATTACACCATCAGCTCTCCTGGTTCTCCAGCTTATAGACAGTAGACTGGGGGACTTCCTGGCCTCCATAATCACATGAACCAATTCTTATAATTGAAATCCCTCTTTCTTCCTCCCTTCCTATTGGTTCTGTTTCTCTGGAGAATCCCGAGTAGTATGGTAGGCTTCAGATAAGGCAGAGGCTTGAGCCAAATGACAGAGGTTTAGGCTATCTGCCGTGGGAGATGAAATAGGGAGACAACAGGATACACTGACCTGATGACTTCAGTGGCTATATATAATCATGGATACATTTTGCCTACTCACTTTCCAATGTAAAGGGTCCAAAGGTGAAATTCTTCTGTTACTGTGTCCCAGATATAAACAATCTAAAAAGTTAGAACATGACCAACTACTACACTTTTTGTAAAAACTGAACTTTTGGAGGTCAAAAGTTAAGGGATAACTGAGAGTATATAATAATAACTTCTTACTCTCCGTGATTAAAAAAAAAAAAAAAACACATCTTAAAAGTAGAGCTGTGTCAAAGACCTTGGCCACAAATACAAGCCAGATTTCACAGAATTCTGCCTATATTCTCTCTAAGCATGTTCAAAGAGCCCATCTGATAACATTTGGCCTTTAAAGAGAAGGAATCAAGAGTGGTTAGGACTTTCCATATGAAAAACCCTCCAATAAGATCTAAACTCACATCCCTTCCTTCACTTACCCTATAGCTTCGCAACCCCTAAGGAAAAGGAATGCTGTCTTTCGGCTTCAGTGAGCAGGCTCCTACATATTGCTGCAAAGGAATTATACGCCCTACTTGACTTGTGCTTAAGAACGGTATTTGGGCTCAAACATTTTCTCCTTTGGGCATTTCCTCCACCACACAGGTAGCTCCCAATCCATGTCTTATGCAGACAGGACCACTAGCCCAAGGAGTTAAGTAAAGTGTTCCTTTAAAGAAGATGACTCTCGGCCCACTGAAAACGATCATAGGAAGGTTGGACCGTCAGTTTCACTCATCTTCCCTTCTCCTACTCATTAACTGCAGCACCTCGGTTGTGAGTGATAAACATGGTGGTCAAAGTAACTGTTCTGATGGTCTTAGAGGAGTTACTCACTGGGGCAAAATATATATCAAGAGAGAGTAGTTAAAGACTATGGTCTATGGAGTCATGCAGATCTGGGTTCAAATCCCAGCTCCACAATTTACTAGCTACTTGGTCTTGGGAGAGTAAATTCAAATTCATGCTCCAAGTCTCCATTTTCTTATCTCAAAATTGGGGACAAATAATGAGATCAACCTCACAGTATTGTTGGGGGGATTACAAAAGGTAACGCATATAAAGCCTTAGCTGGGTACCTGGCACACAGTGGTGCTCCATAAAGTGCAGCTAAGTGAAAATAATTCAGTGCTTCCTCTTGCCTGTGTTTCAGAAGAAAAGTAACTTGTCCTTTACCTCTCCAGGTCCTCATTGATAAACATGCAAACCCTTTCAAAATGGACAGCTATGATTAAGAACTTGACCTCTGGACTCTACTGCCCAAGCTCGAGTCCCTGTTCTGCTACTTACAAGCTACCTTTCTAAGCTCCAGTTTTCTCACCTGTAAATGAAGTATGTATGTCAAGTACAGTGATTGGTATGTGGTTATGCTAAAAATGTAGGCAATTGATATTTTACTGTAGGCTCACTCTTAGCTCATGGAGTAAAGATGACATTTTCCAGAGGCAGTCTGACAAATTCTAGGTTTCTCAATAATAGTCTCCAGAGCCCTGCGCTAAACTCAGTTCCCTGCTGGCAGTCAAACTCACATCAGGATGGTTGTTTGGCTTCTTAGACAGGGAGTTTCTAACTCCTCGGGGAATGAAGAAACTGGCCATGCTGGACCAACCTGTGAGAGATTCTAGAAAACGTGACCCCCAATGGTGGTTCTCACAGAGCAGGTGAGAGCATTTACAGAAGTAGTACCTGAATGAAAAGTTTTGCCTGATTGAAAAGCAATCCAGCCTCTCGGTCCCTGTCAGTTCAGCTTTCTGATTTATAAAGATCCTTTCTAGAAGATCACGATATCTGTCCTTTCTTAAATATTTGGCTGTACCCTTTCCCATAGGACTTTAATACTATAATTCTTCAGAGTTTCAGGATGATTCACCCGATGCATTAGGTACTCTTGGGAATGAGTTTGCTACTTCGGAAAATCTCTCTTTGAGGCTAAATGAATACCATTAGACAACGTATGTCTATAATGTACTAACAGCACTCAGGTAGTCTAAAAGTTGGCACACCCCTTAAATGCCTAATTCATTTCCCTACAAGTCTTTTATAGTGTTCCAACAAAATCCATCCAAAATGAAACCAAAGAATGGTGCCTTTTCACAGAATAAAAAACCTAAGAGCACAGGTCTACAGCACAGATTTCTCAAGCGGTAAAAGGAGAGATATTTCCTGTGAATGGTAATATTTCACGAACTATTCTAATCATGAAAGCCTCTTCATGATACACCAACTATGCAGAAACAAGAAAATCAGATCCAAAGAACGCTGCTAAGGGAAGGAATCAAACTACATAGCCCAGGACAGCTATTCCTTACTTTATCTAATAAAATGGTTTGATCTTGGAAAGTTGTGTAGAATTCAATGCTTACTTAAATATATTTTTCAAAGGCCCTACAAATCAATCTCGCAGCGGATGCATTAGTAAAATGAATAATTACTCCCATTTACCTCCTCTATAAATTCCAATGCTCAAATAGTAATACTTAAAGTGGGATTTACTTATGACCCAGGAGAACCTAGCTCAATAGCTATATACCATGAGCAACTTCTATTTCAAGATGGGCATTATGGCTCTAAACTGGTATACTGGTATATTAATGCATAGTAAACTGAAAGACAAGCCCTAAGCTTGTGACACATGGAATCGTACCATGGGGGTGTATATGTGATGTATAGCCTTCTCTGTGTGAGATTGTACTTCCTGTTTAATTGGCTACACTTTAAAATTCAGCTGCTATCAAAGGAAGTCTGCCAGCTACCGCAGTGTGTTGTGATATTAGAAGAACTTGTGTACATGCTAGAAAGTAACATTGAATACCAACCACCTGGAAGCTTCCAGTGAACAGACTGACATGGTCTATGGTCCTGGTGGCGTGATTGCAATGACTGCAACTTCATAGCACCTGGCGATTGAAGGACTCCCTTGAAGTGAAAGACAGTGGAAGAATGGTAAGGGTTGTCATTAAAGAGAAGATAGCAAAGAAAAAATGAAGATGGCACGAACAAAAGAGTTTTCATTGGACGGAGGTACTTTGTAATTGCAAAAAAAAAAACCCAATTTCATATGCATAAAATAAGAATGATACAGGACTCTTCAGAGTCTTTAATAGTCTAATGCGCAGTGCAAATCTCCAGGGCAGGGATGTGGCAAGCAGCTGTTACTCAATTTTTACTCTTGGGACCTTTCCTAGGGGAGCATTTCATGTGGGTAACATATTTGTTGCTGTAAAGACAATTTTAATAACAATAAGAATAACCAGCATTTATTAAGTGCAAGAGTATATGTGAAACTCAGGAACCAGTCTAGGTGTGTCCCATTAAATAGTTTAGGACAGTGGCTACAAACTGATGAGGGCTCTGAAGGTCCATTTATCCATGACAATGGCTGGATTGGCTTAAGGATGGCCTGATGTGTTAAAAGACCCACAGCTGAACCTTCATTATCTTTAACAATAATAAAATAGTTCAGCTTTACCGATCACTTGCTACGTTTCAGGCACTATGGGCAATCAATCCTCAAGACGGCCCCGTAGTGTCAATCCCATTATTGTCTCTATTTTCCCCTGATCTGCCCCAATCACCCAGCAGTGTCAGAGAGGTCAGAGTGAAAGCCAGGTTTGCTCCACAATGAGTTCTGTGTTCCTTCCATTCCCCTACAGCTATGGGTCATGAACACACTGGTGAAGACAAAATGGAGGACCTGCAGGATGTCATGTACAGTGGTTTATGCTGTAGTTAATTGCACCCAGCAGAAGGCATTAGGAGAAAATGATACATATGAGTGGATTCTCACAGCAGAGAATTAAAAATTAAAAAAAAAATACAATCAGCAATCCAAATGTTTTTAACCCGAAGTAACCTGCAAGCAAATTCTATGTGGATTCTAATTGCCTTGATAAAGTAATCTATCTATTGTTCAGTCTGCATTTTAAAATTTCCATTAAGGTAAAACAGCACTCAAGAGACAGACATTATTGTACAACACATTCTGTGAAAGCCTCTTGCTAGTAAGACAAACATGCCCTTAATAGTATCATGTAACACATAGTATTTTCCAATACTGAGAAGTATCCTTTCGTGCATCGAGAGGTAACAGAAGGTTCTGTTTATTTGATATGCCATGCTGCCTCATCTCTAAAACAGTAGCACTGTAGTCTTCAATGGAGAAGTGTGTACTGGGCACCTACTATGTGTCAGGAAGAAGACATAGGTCCTGCCCTCTCTGGGAAGACAAGACCCTTTATTCAGAGGCAGGCGGTAATAAGACCTAACATGGAGGGAAATTGATAAGGAGAGACTGATTCCAAGATGGGCTCAGGCTGGGAGTGTTGGGAATAGATCTGGGAAAGCAAATGCTGAAGTTGGATTTGAGCAAGGCTTTTAAGAATTTTGAATGTGACCGACTTCGAATTTACAGGGATGAGCTGTGTTGTCCACAGTAAAAGAAAACTGAAAGACCGTAAGTTTAAAAACAAAAAGTCCAGAAATGAAGATACTCAAGTCAGATCTGCTATTTATGGACAAACGGATTTGAATGCATATGTATGCAGCTACTATCTTTAGAGCTAATAAGAGATTTACCAAGGCGGTGTTTTATGTGTCTAGTACAGCTATTACTCTAGAGTAAATTATTTTGTATATAGAAAATATACATTTAAATGTAGTCACATCTTAATCAACAGATGGAGGAGCTGACATATCAAGAGATCAGTTTAGATACTTGTAGTTCAAAATTCAAATCAAATTGTATTTTTAAGCACCTACTAGTTTCCCTAGTTCTGCCTTACCTAAACTCTCTGAGCTTCAGTTACCTGGGGTATGAAATTGGGATAAAATACCTACATTAAAGGACTGATATAGAGAACAGAGACACTTGACATGGTATTTGGCCTGGATGGGCCTTCAAATAAATAGCAGCTATGGTGATTGCTGCTAATGGGCCAATGTGAGGTGCTGGGGACCGGGGTGAGGAGAGGTAAGATACAGAGCCTGCCGTGAGGTGATGTTCCACAAGGTTCTCTCATTTCCAATCAAATTGGCATATCACTCTGGTTTTCTAACCATTCCTTAAACTTCTCTGTCTCCTAAACCACCAGCAGTCAGAACAGTTGTAGGAGTATCAGAGAGGTGTGGCGCTCTTGTTCTATGGATGACAGGTTATCATCTAAAAGAAAACTGGGTTATTTGGAAAACTCTAAAATTTAGTTAGATGAATAAATGTCCCACCATTGTACCTAATGCTCACCCAGAATTAGTTTACACACTGGGAGGATAAGGGTTGTTAGGCAGCTTCCAGCAGAAATCGGCAAACGTGGGAATAGATGGATGGTAAAATGTGATGTGCACGTACTTCTACTTCTCCACAGGGGAAACTGTAATGCAACAATGGGTTTGAAATGAAACCAGGAAAGAGAACTGAAAGAATACCTGGCTACTTTCAGAACAGAGCCACTCCTGCACCTCTCACATATTCTCACCATATGTCCGGAAGAGAAGGAAAGGCATGTAAGAAGCATAAATGCCAGGACAGCCCCAAGAGGAGGGATGGTAAGTTGAGGAGTGATGTGAAGTTTGGTGCCTGTAATTCTGAGCCAGGGAACAGAGGTGTGAAGTCCAGTGACTGGCGTGCTATGCTGGTCTACCAATCAACCAACCAACCAACCAACCAACCAACCAACCAACCAACCAACCATTCTCTCTTGTTTCCAGCTTCTCATTGTCTGTGGTGAAGGAGTCCTCTTTGCTCCAAAGCACTTCTCCACAAAAGGGTACATATTGGGGGTTCTTCACATCAGGGCCATGACCGCATTAGGTCCCTGAAGTCCAGTTTAGAGGAACTAAAGGGAGGAGTGAAAGGGTCACCAAAGGTAAAGCACGCTTACCTCCTAGTCCTCCTCAAGGTGGGCCCTGAAAGCATCCCTTGTGGAGAAAGCAGAATACAGCTTAGGCAAGACACCTGGGTTTGAACCTCAATTCCCCCATTTTCTAATGGTGTGGTATTGGGCAAGTTAGTTAGCTAATGTGATCATGTGAATTAATTTTTGAAATGAAGACAGTCAAGCACTCAGAAAATGTTACTCTTCCCCATCCCCACCCCAGCCCATGCTGAGGCTTTACTCTTCTTAAAGCTAGCCCAGAATCAAGATTACCAGTTTCAGCAAGAATCTGGAAAAGGAGAAGCCCATGGCCATCACCATATGGACCACGAAGCGCCCTAGCTTTTGATCAGTGAATGGCTCATATGAAGGTAGCAAACACTTGAAACTTATGAAGTCATACTTCGACAATATCTATTAGTCCAACTTCCATTCTGACTATGCATAAATCTGTTATGAAACTTAGTAACATATTGATTCTTATTTTATACATCTGAGATATTTAAAACAAGAAGAAAAATCAGTACATATTCAATCTATTTTTGTTTTTCATTTTACAGAAAAAGATATGGAGGCCCAAGGAAGGAATGGATCTTGTCCAAAGTTACATAACCCACCAGGGGCACTTTACTATGATAAGGGAATAAAAGCAAAGCTAAAAAACAGGAACCAGATAAACCACAAATGCTTTTGAAAAAAATTAAATTAGCTGAGAGGTAAATTTAATTCTGTTCTTTGTCCTTCAGAATACTAATTTTTCTGAACTTTGATGAGTTTAATTTTTGTATATCCCCTAAAATATTATGCAAGGCTTCACAAAATTCCTTTTTTCCTGATCTCATGTTTGTTGCTGTAAGGGAACCAAGAGGATAAAGGGAAAAGTTGATAGTATACTTTTAGGATTGTTTTAAGGACCCCGAGGGAAGCAACTAGCCCAGTGCAGCAAATGTTAGTTGAGTCTTACTGGTTAGATTTAATGCTCAAAACTTTTGAATTTTCAACTAGATATAAAAACATGTAAAAGAAAATATTTAGGGATACTTTCACCTCTGCTCATCATCAGCTCTGCTGAAGAGAGTGGACTGAACAGAAGCTTGCTAAAAGGACCACAATGAAAAGAACTTCCTGAAGTAGGCTGTAGTTGAGCCTGGACACTTTACACAACCTGATTTACGTTACTTTTTATATATGACTGTAAATTCACAGAAGGCAGGAGCTCTGTCATACTGTTCCAGATCTCTTAGAGGAGACACAAGGAGAAACCAAGTAGGTACTCATTAAATGACCGTGGAATGATTAATTTAACCAGAGGCCTAAGTTTTCTTATACCAAATAAATGCATTGCATTTTACTGGAGAGTCTTCTAAATACTTTAGATAGCTTGAAAAGCTTTTGGAGAGGTGGGGGAAAGACTGGGAGGGGTAAGGCAGAATTTGGATTAAGTTCTCCAAGGAAGGAGAACATTGGTGGCAATTAAACAAAAGCCTTTGGACTGGCTCTTAAAGAAAGAGTAATTTGTAGACCATATCTTTCTTATTTACATAGTCGGTATATAGCCAAGTGGTTCTTCATGGGGGGGTTTCTCCCCTCATGGAATATTTGGCAATGTCAACAGATAGTTTTTGTCACAACTCTGGGGGATGATACTAGCATCCAGTGTGTGGAGCCCAGAAGAGCCCCTGAAGACAAAGAATTATCTGGTCCAAAAGTCAAGAGTGCCAAGGTTGAGAATCCCTATTCCAGCTCAACACAGGGACTGGGATGACATGACTGAATAAAAAATAGTTATGTCAACTACTTCTTATAGCAGGAAAGAAGCATTAATAAATGTGCCCACTGGGTTTAAGTTCTCACTTGGTTTCCCATGTTAATTTGGTAACATTTTTAATCCAATGTTATTTGTTGCCAAGTATTGGATGTGTTGGCTGATTTGTTTAGATCTTCCATATAGAAAAAATTAGGCACCAGTGCACAAGGATGATAAATACTACTGCTTGGAGGACTCTAGGGGTGCAGGTCCATTTCTGATTTTCCCAGTGCTCACTCCTCTAGAGCCAGCAGGAATGGTACTGAACAGGAGAGAAGACAAAGTTCACATTATGTGTTAAATCGAACCTTCCTCCCCCTCTGTGCACAGACACCTTCCTCTTCAAAGCCCTTTCTCGGGGCCAGCAGACAGGTGAGAAAAGGATGACAGGCACCAAATGGTTTGACAAGCCATAGGAATATAGAGTCTCCTTGGTTAGCCTCCTTGTTCCACTACTGGGACCCCACCTACATTTTACGGTACAGGTTGCTGTCTCAGCACAGATTAAATTGAGACACAGTCAGGAAGGAAAGTAGCAATGGATAGGCTAAGGACAAAATTGAATGTTTTTAGGGGTAGGTGTGTGAATGCAGTATTTTCTACAATGACATTTTCCTGTCTTGGTAAAAAGGGTACTGAACAAAAAGAGTTCAGCAGCTGTAGCCTCTGATCTTAGTTTAGAAATGGGTAGCAGCCTAATGTAGTCTTAATTAAGGGGTGATCCAAGTCCAAGGCTTCCTTCAAAATGAATTTTTTTTCCCCCAAAACCCTCTGGACCAGCTTGCACTATGAAAAGTTAATTAATTTTTTATTTTCTCATCCTAAAAATACAAAGCTTCTTTTGACTCTTTAGAAGCCACTGAGGAAGACTTATTTGACCTTGGACAAGGGGACACCCTATAGAGAAAACTGCCATCCAATTTTGCATGGGAAGTCAACATTTCCTTGGGATCCAAATTCGCAAATCCTAGGTGAGAACTCAGCTCAAATATATAGACTTGATATCATATTGTCAACAGTTTTTCACCACAAAACTGTGTATTTGTTCTTTCTAAACACTAGCTCTTTGATTCAGCAAGAAACCTTCACCGCTAGACAAAGAATCAATTTCCATAGTCTAGCAAAAGTGCACGTTTGTAAAGTTGGCAGAACACTTGCTTTATTGGAAACTCACATAATGTCATCCTTGATTGCAGCATATTAATACAACTCCAAAGAATACCTGTTTTTAAATACTGAACTCAAGAGGCAATTTGCTTTTCATTTGAATTCCCAGTGGTCCAATATTTTTAGGCTATTAAAAAATATTGAGCAAACTTAACTATGTTAAAAAGGACAAACAACAAAAGAATAAATCAGTCTTGGCAAAGACTTAAAGCTTTAGATGCATTATGGAGAAGAAAAATCAATGACATCTTTACAAAGACCTACTGCTGAAGGAATAACAGGTACTACATGATTCCTCATCACTCCATCCTATCAGGACTCATTCTAACCAAGTGCACGTCAGTGATTTAGGTCAGTTATTTACTATCGTGAGAGAAGTGGAGAGATACCTGTTCTATATTGAAATGAATTGGGCCACAAAGTCTAGATGTTAAAAGGGATATATGAGAGGCTTGGGGCGCCTGGGTGGCTTAGGTGGATAAGCATCCGACTCTTGATTTCGGCTCAGGTCATGAGCTCAGGGTGGTAAGATAGAGCCCTGTGTCCATCCTAGAGCAGCAGAACCTATACATGGCCTTCAGCAGACCTAGCCAACCTAGAGCTATGAGAAAGAAGACATCTGTTCCTTTCTTAAGCCACTATGTTTTAGGGTGACTTAAAATGCAAAGAGCTAACTGATAGACTAGGTCAAAGTCTGCCTTCCCTTCCAGTCTTTCCTCCCTGAGGGCAGAGAGAGTGCCCCCATTCAACGCTGTGCCTAATAACCAGCAAAATTTCTGGCTTGTATAAGACAAGAAGTTTCTATTGGCAAAGATATCAATTCTGCTAATGGTGACTGGAAGCGTTGTCAGTCATTCGCTGCCTAGAATTAGGGCAAATGACTGGTCGAAGTCAGAATATCAGAATTGGTTATTTGAAGAAGTACCTAACGGTAAATGTTACTGAGTATTTACTGTTGGCAGACACCGCTAGGCCTGTGGCATCTATTTAATAAAGCTCTATTCTGTAGGGATGACATAAAGGATGTATGTTTAAATGGAGCCCTGACTGGGAAGGGAGAGCGACCTCTTTTAAAACACCACTAACTGCTCCCAAAGAAAAAGCTGCACTAGAATAAAAGGTTCCCCAAGTATCCTGATTTGCTTCGGGGATTTTTTCCCCCCTCCCTCAGTAAATATTCTGCATATAGTTAGCCAATTATCCACTAAGTGAACAGTTAACCATGCATGCCAATTAGAAATTTCCTGAATCAGTTCATGAACCTTCTAACATGGATCCAAAATGCTATCTTCTCGGAGAAAAATCAAGTGATTATAGAGGAAAGGTGGCAGAAGAAGGAACAAAAGAGAAAAGTTATTGGCTGGCAGTTTCCATTACCCCTACTTTTTGAAATGCCCTTTGTTCTTTCCTTGTTGCATGAAAAGAAGGAGATTTTGTTCACAGCCTGAGGCAGCCTGCTAGACAAATGGCCTCGCTGTATGAATGGCCTGCTTGAGTCCACATTATCCCACAGAGGTCTGTGATTAGGCTGCACATTGCTGGGCTGGCTATCTTCTAGAAAGGGCTCCAGTAGAGGGACCATGTGAGCTCTACTACTTGTCTGTCTGTGTTTTTCTTAATAAGCTATTTTAACTCGACGAGATGTGCATATGTGTGTGTGCGTGTGCTCACACCTTCTTTGAATGGCAACTAGCCACCACAAAGGGCATATTTCACTTGTCCAAGCGTGTTGTGTTTCTGGAAGGGGCAAAGGCAACAGGGCTACCATAAGGACAATGGCAAATTTCTGATGGAGTTGAACCTGGAGACAGCTCTGCACCTGATCCAGGGGAAGTCCCCTGTGCTCACACCAGGAGAGAGGGACAGAAGGAGCAAATGACCCCATTATAGACGTGTCTGTCCCTAGAATCTCCCTGTATTTGCAGACAGACTACCCTCAAAAGGGGGCCACCTTTGGTGCACATGATTGCTCTACTCTACGGTGGTCACAAAAATCCAGTGTCAGAATGGAACCTCTGAGTTTCCACTGGGAGTGCTCAAAGATGGAGGACCTCAAAATAGGCTTTATCTGTGTGGATCCCACCTCCAGAAACGTGGCACTCCCAGGACTGTACATCACCCCTTCTCTTTTCTTGGGGAGGCAGCTCATAGCAGAACTAGTTAAGGTCAAGTGGCTCCATGAGGAAAACTATGGCTTTGAAGCATTATTTCATTTAAGGAAGTACTACAGGAAAAATGGCCTACAGCTAGTAGATGTCAATATAGGGAACAAAGGACAAGAACGTGTGACAAGTCCAATAGCACTGTTATGGCGCTGTATGGTAACAGATGGCAGCCACACTTGTGGTGACCACAACATAATGTATAGAGTTGTCAAATCACTATGTTGTACACCTGAACCTAATGTAACATTGTGTGTCAATTATACTTCAATACACTAAATAAGAAGTCAAGGGGATGAAAAGTATAGCATAGGAAACATAGTCAATAATATTGTAGTAACACGCAGTGACAGATGGGGACTATCCCTATTGTAGTAAGCACTGAGTAATGTATAGAACCGTTGATTCCCCATGTTGTACACCTGAAATTAATATAACACTGCCTGTCAGCTACACTTCAGTTAAAAAAATACGTTCCAGGAGGAAAGAATAGAGTGCAAGAAAGATTATCCAAATCCAAAGAAATAAAGGCAGGGAAATTTCAAAAAAAATTAAAAACAAGAAACATGTGACAAATCTCAAGGATGCTGCTTTTAACCCTTGGCCTACTGCTTAGACCAGCACTCAAGCCAGGATGTGGAGAAACACACGAGACGTCTCTCAAAGGAGGCACTGGGTAAGTGCACTCTGCTGAGAAGTTAAAGACAGGGCGCCTGGGCGGCTCAGTTGGTTAAGCGACTGCCTTCAGCTCAGGTCATGGTCCTGGAGTCCCGGGATCGAGTCCCGCATCGGGCTCCCCGCTCAGTGGGGAGTCTGCTTCTCTCTCTGACCCTCCCCCCCTCATGCTCTCTCTCTCTCTCATTCTCTCTCTCTCAAATAAATAAATAAAATCTTAAAAAAAAAAAACCTGAGAAGTTAAAGACAGTTCTATAGTTTTCTTCCGAACAGCACCTGTCACCAGCAGTGGATAGGATGGTGCTGAGCTCTCTTCTCATGCCTTGCACCTGAAAGGGGGAGTCAGGGGTCGCGGTACAGAACAAGCTGAGGCAGCACAATGGAGAAGAGACCAACCAGGCTTGGGAGCAAAAGAGACTTGGCTTCAAATCCCAATTAAGAGACTTATTAGTTGTATGACTTTGAGCAAGTGATTGTATATCTCTGCACTCCAGTTTCCCCCATTATGTCCTCAAGACTGATGACACCTACCTCATAGGTTGGGAAGATTAACAATAATAAACCTCAAGTGCCTGGCACATAAAAGATGCTGAAAATTGATAGCTAAGCATCTAACCAAAGCACAGTATAGAATGTCCTGCACAGAATATATCACACAAATTCCTGAGACCTTCTTCTTCATGCTTCTGGAGGGAAATGGACCATTTCATGAAATCTCATTCCTTGTGAAAGTCACACAGAACACTATCTTGACAGTGACCCAACCCAGTTTGGCAGGACTTTTTCTTCAAGTGCCTTAAGTCAGTTCTCACTTTGAAATGCAGGTTTTATTATCCAGGGACTTAGGTCAACAGATATTTTGTGAGGCAACGTTCTGAGGTGGGAGATCAGTTGGCCTGAGGGGATTAAGATCTGGCCTGCGGCCAAATAAATGTACACCAGCACAGTGAATAAATCCGAATTCTGATACTGCAGAGTGTAAAGCATTTTGACCAAATCAAATTTGATGAGAATTTGCCCTGTAAACATATTAAAGTTAAATCTGGCTGCTTCTCTTCTCTCTGAAGAACAAGGCACCTTTTAAATCTATTGTTTCTCTAACAGCGGGCCCAAGGTCCCTCCTGCTTACTTAGTATATCCAGCAATTTGTCTCAATAAGCGGATACTGGAGTAACTGGAGAACAAAATGGAAGATATTTCTAGGTTCAGCCTTGTTATGGGATACAGTCTCTTGTAATTGAGAGACCGTGGTCTTGGGAGTGAGACAGGCCGCATTTGAGTATTGGCTCTACCGCTGTTCACTCAGGTGACACTGGACAAGTTATTTCACTTCTCTGACTCTTGGTTTCCTCATCCATATTATGGATGGATTTTTCCATCTCTCCATATTATGGAGAGAAAAAAAATACCTACTTGCCTCCAAGGACTGTTGTGAGAATAAAGATAGTGTTAGGTAAAATGCTTGGCACATAGTAAATTCTGGATAATTGTCAATTACTGTTTTTATTATCATTTACCTTAGGCAAGAGAGTAGGGTTCCAACAAGTGATGAAAGAGAATTCATTGCTAATATCGAGACCTCTAGGGAACACCTAATCTTATGGAACTGGGGAAATGCTCAGAGCAAGTCTTAATAACATTCCTGTCAATGGTGGCAATTTTATTGAGCTGAGAAAAAAAATAAGCAATAGAATCAGCTGTTCAATACTTAGAAAAGACCCTTCCTCTTTTCTAACATTATAGGTGAAGAGTATCGCCTAGCTTAAAGAAAGGAGATTAGGCAAGTAACCTGTTCATGTTTGTTTTTTTCTTCCCTAAGGACAGTTTTATTGCATTCAAACTGAATTTAGCTCTTCACTAATCACTCTACTCTTTTTTGTGTGTCCTAGATGAAGTCATCACCCCCTTGAAGGTAAGGGACATTTCACCCACTTCTTTTGTGTGCCACCTACATCCAACTCTAGGCCCACAGAATTAACAAATACCTCCTGAGTCCCTTCCACTTAAGGCAACTCCTTCCTGTAGCATAGCTTGAGAACAGAGTATGGACAGCATTCTAGTCCTTTCAACCTAACATATCTCCTCTGCACTAAAATTGCCGTTAGACGATAAACTCATGTGTAAGGCAAGAGGGTAAACACTGCGCATACACAGCAGCCATGGAGGGAAAAGGACATGGGCTTCAGAGGCCAGAAAAACCAGATTCAAATCAAGTCCTGTCATTTATGAGGGAAGTGTCTGTATGGAGAAGCAGCTAAGGGGAACTGTGTTCTTTCCCTTCCTCTGTGAGGATCTGGTCTTCCAGCCAACGTACGCTTGTCGCTTCCAAAGCTGGATGGGCTTGAAGGATGACCTGGAGTTGTTCCAAGAATATATATCTTAAAATAGCTGAGGCTCGTAAGTAGAAATATGCCAGCACATGGGTGCAAGCGGACATGTGATTGTGATGTGTTGGAGTGAGTGCGGATATCAGCTGTGAAGCAAGACAAGCGTAAGTGTTGATAAAATGCAGGATGTTATACCTCTTGTTCCGCACCTTCCCGTGGGCATCATTCAAGCTGTGTATAGAAATGCCGTAGAGTATAACACATGAACACAAATCAGTGTAGTATACAGTGCTAGGGAGGATTTAGAAACATGGATAGCAATTAAAGTCTCCTGATCGTGTCAAAGTCAGTTTCACATACATGCTGCTGTCTTAATTTTATGCCGCAGGAGCTGGTGATGTCCACTTGGTAAGAGGGCAATGTCTCAATGACGACAGCCTCTGGTGCAACTCAGAGACAGACAGCCCGCTCATGAGCAGTTTGAGCCAACGTTTGCGATCTCACTGAGAGCAGGAGCAATCAAGCAAAGAAGTAATAGTACTTTTCTGGCATACTGATACACTCTTCTCCTTCTCCATCTTCTCTTCTTCAGGTACACTCATACGTGGTCCTGAGAAACTCTTCCACCCACATTTGCAAGCTGAATCATAGTTTGAGAAGACACATGTTGCAACAATTGCTTGCAAGAAAGGATGTTGGTCACAAGGTGGCAGATTACCACGCTCCTATGGAGAAGCCTGATTATTTTTCTAAAAGCACAGAGCGGCAAAGAGGCAAGGGAACTTCAGAAAGGGGTGTGTGCCGATAATGAGGCAGCAGAAAGAGAAATCAAGGAATCGATCCCAATTACAACTGCACCAAAAGCTATCAGATACCTAGGAATAAACCCAACCAAAGAGGTAAAAGATCTATACTCTGATCCTAAAAAAAAAAAAAAAAAAAATCTATACTCTGAAAACTATAAAACACTGATGAAAGCAATAGAAGATGACACAAAGAAATGGAAAAACATTCAACGCTTATGGGTTGGGAGAACAAATATTGCTAAAATGTCTATACTACCCAAAGCAATCTATATATTTAATGCAGTCCCTATCAAAATACCACCAGCATTTTTCACAGAGCTGGAATAAGCAATCCTAAAATTTGTACGGAACCACAAAAGACCCCGAATAGCCAAAGCAATCTTGAAAAAGAAAAGCAAAGCTGGAGGCATCACAATTCCAGACTTCAAGTTATATTACAATCAAGACAGCATAGTACTGGCATAAAAACAGACACATAGATCAACGGAACAGAATAGAGAGCCCAGAAGTGGACCCACAACTATATGGTCAATGAATCTTCAACAAAACAGGAAAGAATGTCCAATGCAAAAAAGACAGTCTCTTCAATAAATGGTGTTGGGAAAACTGGACAGCCACATGCAGAAGAATGAAACTGGACCACTTTCTTATACCACACACAAAAATAGACTCCAAATGGGTGAAAGACCTCAATGTGAGACAGGAAACCATCAAAATCCCAGAGGAGAACACAGGCAGCAACCTCTTTGGCCTCGGCCACAGCAACTTCTTCCTAGATATGTCTCCTGAGGCAAAGGAAACAAAAGCAAAAATAAACTATCGGACCTCATCAAAATAAAAACTTCTCACAGCAAAGGGAACAATCAACAGAAAGGGGTGTGTGTGAGTACGCATGCATGTGTGCGCACGCGTGTGTGTTGAGAATGATGGATACCTTACATGGCCACAAGTTCTAAAGGTCATGTAAGTGCTGCCTCTTCAGCCATGCCCTCTCATCACAGGGCACCTCCTAAAGAGGCCCATGCAATCAGTATGATAAGAATTCTGAATTGACAGTTGACATCACACACCAGACCTTATGCCAAGGTGATTTTTTCCTAAGGCAGGGATCCCAACCCTGTTAGCACATTAGAATTACCTGGGGAGTTTTTAAAAACTACCTCTGCCACGAGAGATTTTGTAGGGCTTTTGTTTGGACAAGTTATTGGTTAAATGGTTGGTTTTGCTCTGATGTGGGGCTCAGGCATCAATATTATCCCAAAGGTCCTCAGGTGATTCCAGCATGTTGCCAAGGTTGAGAATCATCTAAGTAATCGAAAGCAGTGTCACTCAAAGCATGGTCCACAGACTTAGCGCTGATCTATGAACTCTGTCACTGAGCAGATTTTTTATTTCGTTCAACTGACATTATTTTTCACAGCAAGACAGCAAGACTTTCTTGATGAAGCAAGCAGTGCATTGATTTACATTCTGGCAAAAGCTCCTTTTCTCATCACTGACTTGTAACAAATAATTTCAGACCCAGCCCTGATCCGTGGAACCACACTTTGAGGAGCACTTCCCTAAAGATAGTGGAGGGGGTGGGGCAGAGGGATAGAGAACAACATCCATTTCCAAAGTGTATTACTTGTCAAAGCCCAGCTGTGATGGGGGATACCCTGATGCTCCATGGAGCCAGCCTGGCATTTCCCAACGTGTATCTGTGGGACATTGATAGGTGTTATGAACAAAAAGCATTTGGTAGCTGGAAGATGTTTATCACTGAATTGCCCGAAGTCAGATTCCTGATCTGTACGACTCCTCAAAACTTTTAATATACTCTTATGAATCGAGACTCTAAGAGTGGTGTGGAGTTTGGGAAACATGCATTTGACCATAGATTCTATCTTTTCACATAGATATATGATCAATGTTTCATGAAACATAATTTGGAAAATATCGATCTGCCTATTATTTAGGAACATGTGAAAGAGAGTATAGTTGGTGTCCACGTTCTCTTCAACCAGGCAAGCAAGTTATCCTTTAAAACCAAAGACAGAGTGAAAAGTAGAGCAGAGGCAACAGCAGATTCCTGTGTATCTCCTGAACACAGGGAGTCCTCCATACATTCGGGCTGGGCTTGATTTGGGGAAAGAGCTGAAAGGCATTCAGGCTCTGCCTTTTTGCACAAGGAACGTAGCCTACCCGGGTCCTATCATGTTGGGTCAGAATGGCATCTTTTCTTAAGTGGTTTATCAACTGGCTGTGAAGAGAAACAAACAAACAAGAGGAGCTGCTGAGCTCTCAGAGCCTCAGAAGCCATATACTATCATACTATACTACCATTACTCAGAAGTAATAGCTTGGAAGGGGGCAGTACCCGTATGGATGGATGAGGTTTTCAAGTATCGGCAATTAGATTTTTCACTTTTTTTTTTTTAAGTCAAAATCATCACCATACACTGTCATTCATCCGATGGACCTTTCAGAGCATTTTCCCAGAGCAGTGTTATTTTAAACATAAGAATCCTGAAACGGGTTATCAGCGTTGGCGTCATACAGGAGAAATATCTGCCTTTGATATTAGCCAAGGGAAACTTCAGGAAAATGTCACTTCCAGCTCGACGGAAACACCTAGGCTCAAGTAAGAAGGGAGGCCCGTTGCTTTAAAAAGTGGATCATATTTTCTAGGAATGAATGGTTGTTAGTTTCTACTGTAAAGGCCAGCCTGGAGACTGAGTTGAGATGCATATAACTAAAAAGAGAATAATAAACGCCCATCCTGGACTGAAATTGAATTACTGGCTGTTAAGTATACTTCCTTGATCGAATTATGAGTTTTCCAGAGAGTAGAAACTATCCCCAAAATATGATTTAATTTTGTTTGCTGCCGTAGGTGGGAAATAGGACACAAGAGAGAATGTGACATTACTAGTCTCCTAATATTTTAGGACATAAGTCGTCTACTAAGAAATAGCCAACATGCAACCGAGAGAAACACATCTGAATACTTTCTGGGGAGAGGCTAGTGTTTACTCATTACTAATCACCAAGGCCTTCAGATTTCCGGCTTTAATTTGTTTTCAATTTGGACCAGTTCTAAAATTTTTCTTGTGACTCTGCAATTAAGCTGCCATTTGCTTCAATGAGCAAAGAAAACTCTCTGGTGTCGTTTTGCAATCCTTCAGGTAATACATCAAAGGCAAGGTGACCCTAAGTCATAGTTACTTTGAAATTAAAAGATTAAGAATAAAGTCTTTTATCTCTTCAGAGCCACCCAAACATATGGCTCCATGTTTTTCTAATAAAGTAAGAATAACCCTTCAGTTCTCATCCTCAAGGGGACAGATATGGAACCCAGGCACATCTTTCTGAAAGTCAAGAAATTTTCAAGGTGTTAAGCATCAGAGGTTGCTTCGTTTTTATCAAACTATTAATTCAAATAGTATTAGACCCATTTTTCTCAAAAGGCTCATTATTATTCAAATGAGGAAGAAACACAACAGGAGACAACATAGTTGAAGAAAAAGTAAGGATGATAATAAAGACATTTCCCTTGGCATGTTCCTCAATATTCTTCTACTTTCTTCCTCTCCTACCATTTAGGCAAGACTGGTGATATTCACGGGGACGTGTTCTCTTTCCGGTGTAAAGAGCAATGGTCATTGGCGCTGGTTACAAATATGCCCCCTTAACATTTGGCACATAATTTTGCTTTCTTTTGGTTGGTAAAAGCTGCCATACTTCATCACCACTCGGGAGCCCAGATTCTCTTCTCCTCCAACCAAAGTCACTATGTTGGATGCCTCTCTCAATTAAAAGGTTACAGAAGTCCTGAGGGAGATGGAACATATATATATATATATACACACACACACATATATGTGTGTATATATATATATACACACACACACACATATATATGTATATATATATAAAATCACATGAAAACAGGGCTGTAAGAAAAAGGCCAAATGCTTGATCAAAAGACGGTGGGTGACAAACCCCCGAGCTCTGTAACATTCTCCTATATTGTGTTAACTCCTTCAAATTTACTATTGTAATCAGGATTTTTAATCCTAAAAGTGAATGCTGGAAATCCATGATTTCTTTTTCTCAGTACATTTTCAACAGTATCAAATCGCAAGCATGTATATCTTGGTGTGATGCTTTTGAGCAATCTTCAAACATCAGTAAAAGTCCGATGACTGGCTCTCAGGAGTTACTCGAAATCAGTGGTTTCATTTTGGCCCACATGACAATGAAAGAAAAGAATCAAGCTACAAGGATTGTATTTTCTCTTCTCAAAAGTCTCCTGGAACAGTAAGAAGGAAGGTTTTGGTAACAGCTTCCACTCTCCGTGTGGCTTTCTTATAACAAAGAGCGTTGCTGGTACTGGGCCACATTAGACTCTCAGATACTTGTATGTGCTTCTTCAGCCAAATTCCAGTACTCACATAAGATTACATCATAAGTGGTTTTTATGGAAATTATCATATCACTGAAAATCACAAGCATTTGGAACAGATTAAAGAACTTATTTTGGAATTGGCTGCTCAGAAATAGAAACCTGCTTTTGGCAAAGTGTAATGTGGCTTTAGTGTATCCTGAAAAAGCCAGTGGGACAGTTCCATCCTTCAATGTATTGTTTCACATGGCTTCTGAGGGCCCTGGACGTGATACAAAAATACCTTTTAAAAGACAGGTGACTGTGAACTGTAAATAAATGATCTGTAGCAAATCTCAGGTGGTCATAAACTATGGGGATAATCTGGCCCGCACAAAGACACCCCCGATCAAATGAAGCACCAAGACTCTGTCTGTAATAACATAAAAATAGTTGGTCGATTTTTATCAATTCAGTAAGAAGAAAATTAACTGCAACTTTATCATAATACACATAAAAGCTCTTTGACCTAATTTCATCATTTCTAAAACTTACCCAATTCAAACTTTTAGTTTCCTCCCAAATTTCAATGAAGTTTTCATTTTTCACTTGAGGGTTATGTCAAAACCACCTCATTAGAAGAGGTCATCCTGTCCATTGCGTTCACATGCGGTGGAACTGGTGGGCATCCACAGCCAAGGTCAGTTAAGGTCTCATGCTTTGGCCCAGAAACCATGAGAGGAACTCTCTTCAAAAATGCTTGACATGAGAATAGAATGTTTCCAAGTGTGGCTATAGTTTAGAATTAAGATTCTGTATGTAATCGAGAGGCCTTTTATTTCTACTAACTGCAGTAATATGTTACAGCAACGGTAAGAGAAAACTAAAGACTGTACTTTACAGCATTTAAAAACCAGTCTTGCAAACATCTTCCAGGTTGCCACAATGACCACTGAAGCTTTCCCAAACCTGCGGTTACTTCACTGCCCGGAAATGAGGAGCTTTGGTATCCTACATGAAGTAGTTAATTTCTCAGCACAATTTCCTTATTTATCCTAGATCTCTTCCACAGCATCACTGCTTTCGCCCTGTCTAGGGTCCTCTGGACCCTGTTAATTTGTACAGAGATCAAGGGTTTTCATTTCAAGGTCTGGTTTTGCCATTAACCTCTGGGACCTTGTATGAAGGGGGGTACAGGAAAATTGTAAGCCGTATTATTCAAATGGTATTCCAGAAAGCCTGCAATGAGTCTAACACTATTTACGAATAATCCATAGGAACAAGGAGGGAAATATTAGCTTCGCTATTCCAGAGGACCTGGAAGGAGAGCGAGATAAGGAAAATCTTCAATCTGAGAGAAGACAATGCCCATCATCAAAGCGTACAAATGAAAGGATGACAGTCACATGAAGCATGATGGCAGCCACTCAACGTGTGGATGAAATGACAGATTAAGAACTATCCAAACCTTGTATCAGCAGTTTGACTGCTACCCATTCTCTAAAGAATTCTTCATATCTGAAAACATTCGTAACAGTATACACAGTACGCTCCAGGTGATACTTTGAAAATTCACAGATCCTGACAAAATTGTATGCAATAAGAAAAGGGACGGGGGTTTAAATTTAGGTTATTCAACTGTATTTTTCTTAAATCTGAGTACTGTTGAAATAATTTGAAGTAACTTTCTAAACCGATTGCTTGACTGAATTTAAGCAGGTGCTTCTTAAACTGCTGCTTTTTCTTCCTCTAACCAAATTTGGTTTTCTAGGCTTATGTGCAAGTAGAAAAGCGGTACAGTATCTGTAACACATATATTTAATTATGTTATATGTGTTTAATATATATGACTAGATAATAAACGGTATATATTTATAACACAGATACTGGTTTTATGTGTGTGTGTATTTGCAAGTATATGTAATTTTAGAGAAAATAAAGCAGAAAATATTGGAATGCATTATAAGTAGTAAAGTAATTGTCACTGGTTGAAAGTTTTTGTTTCGTTGAAGCTTAAGGTCAAGTCAGTATCCTCTCTACCAAACCACCAAAGGATTCATTTTACTCACTGTAAAGGGTCACCATCTACATCTCCAGATGAGTTAAGTGTTGACATCAGAACTCATCCCCAAATTAGACAGTTTGGATATCAAAGCATGGGTAGAAACAAATGCAAATATTCTATTCCATTGCTGAAATATACGTGAACATCGAAAAACGTACGCTTCTCCTTTTCTGCCAATGAACACTTAAAACTCTATTTGGAAGTGAGGAGAAGGGGGGCTTGGAGATGTAAAAAACTGATTCCAGAACCCTGGACCCGAGTCAATTTGGAGTGGTTTCCTTATACACCAAACTTGACACAGAACCACGTGGCAGTTCTTTCTAGGTCAGAAAGACAGTGGTAAGGCAGATACCCATAATGTTGCAAAAGGGCAACTCGAAACAGGAACAAAGTCGCTTTTAGAAATCATCCCAGAGCCATTTATGCAAAAGTGTACACCAACAGCCCAAGGACAGGTGCATTTTGTCACTTCTGATGTTATTCACTGGTAAACCGCCTCACCGGTATTTGATGTGGAGGGCACACAGGCTGATTCACAATAAGTAATTAGCATACACAGTAGGCTTCTCGAATGTCACTTTGCAAGTTGAAATGTACACAAATGGCAAAGAGCTGACCACATTTTGTGATGTGAAAAATGTCCCTGTTTGATACATGCAAAAAAGTGGGGGAAATGTCTGAAAACTCTCTCTAGACAGACGAGGTACTTTAGAGAGAGATTTGTAGCGGAGATTTTAGAGAGAGAGTGGTAGCACGGATGGTGATGAACACGCTATTGACCTCAGTTTAAAGTACCGGCAAGTAGAATTTTCCAAACCTGTACTTGAGCTGCAAAGAAAGACAAACTACTCAGAGTTTCCTTGAGGCATGCATTTCACTATGGCAAAGTGCAACGGGGCGTGCATTACATGGGACGTCAGGGCCTGCTTCAGCGGACTAAGGAGATCATGAGCATTCTTCAAGCACAATGCAGAAGCTTTATGGAGTGGAGGAGAGTCAGAGAATTTGGAATCATCTTCTCATTATGTCACTTTAGAAGTGTCATTCCTCAGCCGACTGCTGTGTCAGGAATGCAAGGTGATGGGAACAGACTTGGCCAGATGTCGGCTACAGGAGCAAGCAACTTTGGCAGCCAAAATGGGGCAACGTAAGGACAGCAGCTGAAACCGGTTCCGCTGTGAGAAGCAGGAGGCTGCTCGGCGCTGGGCCCGAGATGACTGTATTATACAGTGTTCCATCTGAGCCTGCATAACACATTCACCGGCGAGCCAGGGGCCTCCTAATGCTGTCAGGGGCCGAACGACACACAGCACACCAGAGGGCAACGCACAGTCAAAAAGAAAAGAGAAAGAAAGAAGAATGAGAGAACACAAGCAAAAACACGCGTCCGTTGTGCACAAACCTTCGGGCTCTGTGTTTTCTTTGTGGTGTACTTGCTTCAGCGGGCAGCAGAAGATTTCGTGACACTTAGCACGAAAGGGGGACTCTTTTTTCTTTAATTCCGCAGATTGGATGGAATCTTGCCGTAACATAATGTATTCCTGTGTGCCAGGGGGGGCGTCATCCAGAACTGTGGTCACCACATAACAAAATGAACTCAAGTTAGAGCTTCATGAAGGCAGCGAGCGTCTCCAATCACATCTACTCCCAGGGAAGACTAAAGAAACAACATTCCTAAGAAAAGTTTCAAAGAAAAACATTTACTAGCTTGCTGATGTTATTTTGAGGGGCTGACTTTAAAATAATGAAGCCCGGGGAATAGCTTACTCGACTACATAGACCTCTGTTGCTAGTATAACGATAATTTAGGGGCGCGAAGCACAATAAAACACTTTAATACCAATAACCATATTGTATCAAAATAAACACCAAGTAGCGCTCACACGTTTCAATTTAAGATATAATAGAAATATTTGCAGGTTGAACTGGCCGAGGTCCACCAATTATCAGTATATTTGTTGACGTTTCTTTCCATGGTCTGCTCCCCCAGAAGAACCTGACTTTAGCGCAACATATACCCAGTCAGACCAAAGATTCAAGGGCGTTGCTCTTAAATCTTTGATTTTCAAAGAGAACTGGGGCTGTTGCAGATAATCTTCAGATATTCAGGACCCCTTAATGAGGGCAAGAAATTCTACTTGCGAGCCTCACAATCAACCCTGGATCTGGATCAAAGACCTACCTGGTTGAACAGTGGAGAGCGGGACCTGGTTCACCAAAATTGCCCTTAGATAGATCCCAAGCCCCTCTCAGCTAGCTCACCTTTTCTTTCCAGACCCTTTCTGCATTTTCTAAGCAAGACTGTGAACGTCTAGCACTTTTTCCCTGAAAAAACACGTGGTCTGATTTTAAAGGGTCCCCACCGCAACATTCTTCAGCCTGAAAACCACCCACCAAGCGGGGGGGGGGGGGGGGGAGAGGTGCAAATTTGATCTGCATTTGCAGAAAAAAACAGGGAACTGACCCCAGAATTGATTTTTTTTTTCCTCTTTCACACCCTTCCCAATGAGGCCATTCCATTTTGCCAGGAGTGAGTCACTGCCTCTAAAGCTGTGATTAATGGCATGCTGACTCATGCTACTCCCCCAAATGCATACACTTAGCATGCATTTAGAAGGACCCGTACCACCAGCAACCTTCTTATCAGGAGAATAACACTGTGGTGTTTGTAAAATATAAACAGCTTATGGTTGAAATTTGGTGGGACCTGAAGCTTCTGTGTTTGGCAAAACGTTCCCAGCTCATTGGCTGGGATTTTAATGACCTTTAGGAACTATCTTTCATGTTGGGGTAAAAAAAAAAAAAAGGTATAAAAACCAACAAAACTTTTAAATGAGCATTATGAGTTTAGAACAAGTTCTTGATAGATGGCTTGTATGTGGAATTGTTGTCTTCCTTTATAAGTCATTAAATTATGCAAGAAGGTGATGAATATTTTAGTCAGCTCTCTATTTTCCTCTAGCATTCAGCAGCAGTGATCAAAAATATTATATAGGCACACCATCACAGTTTTTCCTGGCAGAGAGTCCCCTTCATCTACTAGGAATATGACTATAACTCCATAGAATCTCGTTGTGAAATGCACATCTTTGCGAGCAACAGCTGCTATTCAAAACATTTGCAACCATTTCCTGCTATGAGCAGAGAGTTAGGATAATACAGACACTTATCAAATTCCAGCATCACAGCTGAAGACCAATTCTGGTTTTACCACCCAAAATATTTAAAGAAAACCTCCTAAACTTGGAACTCTTTAAAAAAAGAAACTCCCATGATTACCTAGAAGGTAAGAAATTCCTTTTCACGCACTGTGTATAAGAAACATATTTTAAGATGAAAGGACAATTGGAGGATTAAGAAGAAAAGAACAACTTTTTGATAATACATAGGGAAGCTGTCATTCAGAAGCACTTGATAAACATCAGGAAATTGTCTTCCACTCTCATTTTTCAATACCAACGATGACGTCACAAATGGGCGTTTCTGGAGATTAATGGCGGACTGTAGCTAATAGCCTTTTGCTGACTCTCTAGCCATCAGCTTTTCCCAGCTGGTCATTAATTCCCAGAAAATGCCTTGCGCTGCCATCATTATTGTTTAATTAGATACAACTGGTTATCTGTAACATACAACAAAATTCTAATAAATGCGACACGCTGACCGATACAAGAACCAGCCCCCAAATTCATCATGATGGGGAAAGCACGAGGGTCACAAAAGTGCAGGATAATTGCTTTCCACAAAATTCTCTCTCCTGTTCTTTCTTCAAATTGAATTCAGCAAGTGCAAAAGGTGCCAAGATGAGAGCATTTAAGGAGCCATGTGAGTAATAACCACAGGCATAGAACATTTCCTTGGAAATTGTGAACATCTGGGAGTTAATGGCTCAGCTTTGGGTCTCAGGCTGTCTCTACTCGATGCCCTGAACATCAGTCAGTTCAGGCAAAACAGAAAAAAAAGCCAACCTATCAACCAGAAGTGACGTTGTATAGGCAACACCTCACTTGGGTCTATAAAATTTCTGAACTTGAGCATATTCTACGTGAAAACTTAAAACTATTATATCAAATCCATTTATTCCCAGGGCTCCCTCAGCTAAGACAGGGGCTCTATGTGCAATGGCAGCAACCAGAATGGCAGGGGACTTCCCACAGGACCCCAGCACTAGGGCAGGTGGGCACCTTAATTGTACTCTAAAAGAGGGATGAGGATGCAGATCTTTCAAGGAGTATTAGCTCTACAAAAGGGAGAGGAGGCTGGTAAAGTAGCCAGCTCATCAAAACAGGAAAAAAGAATGTGATTCTTCTTTCCCCGGCTTAGTCCAATGTTTCTGCCATTTTTCTCCTTCTAGTGCATTCCCTTCTTGCACATGACCTCTATCCTCTGAAAACTCCTCCTCCTTCTGTTCATTTGAGCCATTTGTCCACATTTATGCAAAGACTCCTGCTGCCCTCCCCAACAATAGATATATACAATCTCGGAGGGAGACAAACGACTCCAGTGATTGGGAAGACAGTGGATTTACAACGAAGCCTCCTCCAGGTTTAGAGGCCCAACTTGACTCTTCCAGACAAATAAGACGGTAAGAGTGGCTCATGGTTGATTTCTGGACCGTGAGGCCCCATGCTCTGAGGAAGGTTGCTGAGCCCCACGACAACGGCTACCGAGGGTAGGGCTCTGCTGGGAAATTGCACCCACATAGTCAGTGCCCTTGACCTTGATCACCCAGCCCGCCTCCTTGGGATTGCAAAGTCCCACAGGAGTGAGCAAGAGTTGGGAGAAGACAAGTGCACGCATGCAAATCCACACATCCAGACACGCAGACACTGGCAGGTGGCATACTCAGACATGGAGGTGACAAGAATAAGTGACTTTAGGGGGGAGGGTGATTGTTATTAGCACAATTTATGAAAGAACTAGGGCCTGTTATAAAAGGTATTCTATTGACTAACCGTTTAGGTGGGCAAGCCTGCATCAAGAATTGGTTTCCCAATGGCAGCACTGGACTGGCACTAAACCATCCCCACTCTCCTCTGGGTCTCTCGGTAATCACCAAAATCAAGGACAGGGGTAGCAGGAGCAGTTATGGCAAGGGAAGGGGGTTTAAGTCTAAGCCTGATGACCTCGCCTAAGCTACTCATGTTCACAGAGATACAGTATTCCCTTTTCCAACTAGACATAGAGAAAGCAACAATCTATAGCAAAACTTAATCACCGATAAAAAATCATCCCAATGTAATGTACCTTTTAAATGTGTTTTTAATTAATGAAGTTAACACTTATCCCTATTTTTTAAAAAAAATCCAGCTGTTTTACTCTATAACTTTTACCAATAAATATAACAGTGGCTACATAAAACAGCTACACAAATATTTAGTAGTATCACAAACACTACAACGTCGTCCTCCATGTCATTCCAGACAAAATTTCTTTAGAGATTATTAAGTGCAACCCCTTTGTCTTAAAACATAAGGAAAATAAAGCTCAGGAAGGGGACGTGCCTTGACAAGTCACAGAGTTATTGGAAAAGCCCAGCCCGGAAGCCAGGATTTCAGTGTGTTTACCAGCAAATCTAAAGGAAGACCGCTTTGTACACTGTATATTAAAAAGGGATTGGGCTCTTCAGTATGACTTAGCTTAAAAGATTACCCCTGCCCCCAACAAAGTGTTCTTTCTTCATTCAAAGATGGAAAAGCAACCAGAGACAGCCTAGGAGACTATTTAGACAATGCCACGTAGGCACCTGCCCCCTCACCAAGTCCCTGTGATTCGCTTTCAAATGAACTCTTCACAGAGATGACTCAACATACTTAATGATACATGATTTTAAATCAAAGCGAATCTGAGATCACCAGGACAATGGAAATGAAATGACTGGAACTACCAATCAAAGTTATTCGACATGTATTAGTGACTCCAAGAAGCAAATACATAAAAACACCTATGAATCAGAAAATGTGGCAAAATACACACATTATCAAATGTCCTCACATAATGAGAAAAAAGTGAGAAGAAAATCGAGTAATTGGAGCAAATTACCCTTCCATGTCACTGGGCACCTGTCATGCTGAAAAGTACATTCAACCACAGGGTGAGCTACCTCAAGACCTCCATTTTGCCTTCTGGCTAACTGCCTGTTACTTATCTGTATATGATGTTTAAGCTTTACTGCCATAGTGGATACGATCAAGATGGCAGGTTTAAATGTAAACGAGTAACTTAAGTAATTCACTTAAAAGAATCGAATACTAATGATCAACATAAAAACAACTTTAAAACACTTCTAGAAATTTCAGTTACCTTCTTCTTTACAACCTCCCCCATCTCCATTCAGCGCCCTCACCCGCGATTAGGACTTCCTCCAAATTTTGTTTGTTCCGGCTCTTTTGTTCTTCCCCTGGTAGAATGAAATGCAAACTCTCTACCATGGTGGCTTCCCACCTCCTCAACTCCATCAATGCCTCTCTTCTTCTTACTCACACTAGATTCTTCCATTAGATCTAGAATATGGTAGGCATTTTCCTGCCTGAAGGCCTTATACTTGCTGTTCACTATGACTCCCCCTTTATGTTCTTCCAGGTTCTACTTAAATGTCACCTCCTCAGACATGTCTTCTCAGCTTCCTTAGGTAGGTCTGGACTTGTCACAACTATAATATTTATTTATTTTTTATTTTTTTTAAGATTTTATTTATTCATTTGAGACACAGAGATACAGAGAGAGAGAAAAAAAAGCATGAGCAGGGAGAGAGGCAGAGGCAGAGGGAGAAGCAGGCTCCTCGCTGAGCCAGGAGCCCGATGTGGGGCTCGATCCCAGGACCCTGGGATCATGACCTGAGCTGAAGGCAGACGCTTAACCATCTGAGCCACCCAGGCGCCCCATCACAACTATAATTTTTAAATGCATGTATGTATGCACATATGCATGTGTCTCATCTCATTCTCCCCACAAGAATACAAACTCTCTCAAGCAGGAACATTATTTGTCTCATTTATCACTCTATAGCTTTTTGGTTATCATTATAAGCTTTTACTGAAAAGTTAGGTTGATAATTATTTTCATTATTTAATTTATTTTAATTTAATTTAATTTAATTATTTTCATCAATTATACCCTGTAATTATTTTCATATATCTTTCATATGTCTTTCCTCCACGATTTGAATGTAAGCTCCCAGAGGGCAAGAACCATGTCTTTCGGTATCATCTTTGCTTTCCCTAATGGCCCACAATGTTTTGCACATGGTAGCTTTGCATGCATAAGATCACTCCCCTCTAAGGATAATCATGCCTACCCTGAAAGCATGTGCTAAGAAGAAGGGTTCATAAATGGAAGGGGTTCAGCACATTGCCTGGCCGTTGGCAGGCACACAGTGGTAGCAGCCATGGAAGAAATGCTGTCTGGGACGGAGATGACACTGTTGAGCACTACACTCCGGTAGTTAGGAAACCAGGATCCCCCACTCTGACTCACCACTGACCTTCTGGGTGACCTCTGAGCCTCAATCTTTCCATTTCAAAAATAAGTGATGGGTACTAGGCCAAGGTTTTTCAACATTGGCACTTTTGACATTTGGGGCTAGATAATTCTTTGTTTTGAGAGGCTGTTCTGCGCACCAAAGGATGTTTAGCAGCATCCCTGGCCTCTACCACACTAAGTGCCAGGAGCATCCCCCCACCCCGGCCAAGTTGTGACAACCAAAACTGTCTCATATTGCCAAATATCCCTCACTCGCAGGATGAAGACAAAATCACCTTAGCTGAGAATTGCTGGACTTGATGATGGGTAAAGCCCCTCTGGTTTAGAAACCTCTTTGTAAAGAATAAGCACCGGGGTGCCTGGGTGGCTCAGTCGTTAAGCGTCTGCCTTTGGCTCAGGTCATGATCCCAGGGTCCTGGGATCGAGCCCCGCATCGGGCTCCCTGCTCAGCGGGAAGACTGCTTCTCCCTCTCCCACTCCCCCCTGCTTGTGTTCCCTCTCTTGCTGTGTCTCTCTCTGTCAAATAAATAAATAAAATCTTCAAAAAAAAAAAAAAAGAAAAGAAAAAGCACCAATCCTGGAAGTCCCTCTGTGACCCTTGGAGATGCTCAGCATCCTGCAAGGACTCAGCTATTTCATTTGGGGAATGAATACTACCCCACACAGTCTGGACCAGAAAGAGAGGAAAATGCACCGGGGAGCATGCCAATTACCTAGGCAACAGAAAGCGGGGTCATTACTCAGCCTAGGGAAAGCTTTGTCCCGTGAATGGGGACACTGGGCAGCACCACCGGCGAGCAACCTCAGGCACCTGCTGTGAATAATAGGTGGGGCCCAGCCAACCAAAGACCTGGCTCAGGTGGGGATGAGAGGTAAGAAGAGGAGGCCGGGAAACCCTCTCTGACCTTATCCAGGGAGCTTTCTTGAAGCCTGGCCTTCCCATCTTCTAAAGGCCCGAGTCACCAGGGAGGATGCTTCCTCCTACTGAAGACAGAAATGAGTCCGTTAACAAGAAAAGTGGCAGCTTCCGCCGGCAGAGCAGAGTGTGATTTCGGAGGTCCTGTGCCCCTGCATGAATGACCTATATTTCATCCCCGCTGCAATTTCGAGCATGTGAGAGAGAAAGAGCAAGGCCACAGAGAAATACATTCCACCTAAGAATACTGGGTCTTGCCCCATCTCAATGGTACAATCAGAGGAGTTGTCACCAGCCTGTTACTTGCACGTTTTCCAGCTTTATGTCATTGCATTCCCCTGCCATGCACCCTGCTCAAGTCCCAGCCAAACTGAAGCGTCTATCACACTCCCCTAGAAGGCTTGTGGAGGCACAGATGCCTGGGCCCCCTCCCTCAGAGTTTCTGATGGAGGTGGTCGGGGCTGGAGCGTGAGTATTGGCATCTCTAACAAGTTCCTAAGTGCTGCAGCCGCTGGGCAAGGATCACAGGTGGAGAACGACGGCCCCAGCTGTTCGTTTTGCCTCTCGCAGCCAGCCGCATTCTCCTCGGCCCAGTGCAAGCGCAGTCTAAACCAGTAGTTCTCAGCTGTGCTGGTGCTTTAGTGTGACTGGGGAAACTCTGAAAAAATAAGATGCCCACGGTGCCACACCAGATCAATTAAACCAGAATCTCTGGGCTGGGGCCAGAGCACTGGTAGGTTTCCAAGCTCCTCAGCTGATCCAAGTGCACAGCTAGGGTTGAGAAGGACTATTTTAAGCCTTTCCGCGCTATCCCAGTGAAAAGTCCTCTTTCCTCCTTGGAGGGCAGGCTCTGGCCCCCAGTCATCTTACTATTTCCATTTCTTTCCACATCTCAGCCCAGCGTTGCCACATACAAAATTGTACAGCAGTCCAGATCTCCACATAGCAGCCCCATTCCAGCTTGAGCAACTATGGTGGTTTGTCCATAGCTCTACCATAGCATTAATCCACCCCTGCCCTCTGTTCTCATGACTTTTTTTCAAAATGACTCTCTCACCAGTCAGTCTTGTTGAATTGAGTCAAACCAAGCTTTATTCTATTAACACCCGCCAAGGCCAATGTCTTGGGCTGGTGAGAACATGAGTCTTTGGCCTGAAGCCAGCCCATGATACTTCATCTCGCTACCCTGGTCCTTCCTCATCAGCTCCTCATCCTCAGGGTCCACACAGCTATTTCAAACTTTACATATGCTACAGTCTCAACCACAGTACAATCTAAGCTCACAGTCACAAAACAAAACGGTGCCAAGAATTCATTGGGAACTTTGTTGGTGATTGGCTAAACATGCTGGCCCTTCCTTTCATGACAACACACAATAAGGGATTTGGGCTCCATTTCCCAGAAATTGCTTCCTTGAACCCCATAATTCAGGGGTTCTCTACCCTAGCTGAATCAGAATCATCTGGGGAGCTTTTATAAAATGCTCACCTCTAGAGATTCTCATTCAATTGGTCCCATAGTGGGGTATGCGTCTTGATAGGCCTTAAAAAGCTTCTCAGGTGTTTCTAAGGTGCAGCTAGGATGGCAAACCAATGTGGCTAATTGAGGCAACAAGAGAAAAATTAAAGCCACAAGTGTAAGCACGATTAACTGCAAAGATGTTTTTCTGAGCAAAGAAGGAAGGGCTCTAAAGAAACGAGGACTTTCAAGTGCTAGGCCCCTTAATTAAGTAAGGAATACAAATGGATCCGACAAGGAGAAAGTTTCAAAAACCTTAGGGAATTCAGCAGGGTGTATTGGCAAAGGCCTTAATCAATCTGTCCTGGTTTCAAATCCCAGCTCTGAGGCCATAAGTGGTCTCCACAGTGTGGCCTTGGGCTTAGTTTCTTCACCCATAATATGGGATGACAGCTGTTCGTAAAGGAGGGCCCCGAACCAGCCACCCAGATATCACATAGGAACTTGTTAGAAATGCAGGCTCTTAGCCTCACCAAGTTCAAACCAACAGAATCAGAATCTGTCTTTTCAGAACATTCTGAGGTGACCTCTGCACACCTTGAAGTCGAGACACGCCGAGAACAGTGGCTGGTGCACAGTGGGGACTCCGTCTGGGTTCATTCCCCTCTCTCCCGAGGCCAAACAACTATTTGGGCAGCACGTCAATGTATATTCGTGGCAACCCTGCCACGGGACAGAGGAAAGAGCTCTAGACTTGGGAGACCCCTGCCACGTCGGCCATGACCTTGAGCACGTGCGTTTTCATCTTTTACAGATGACCAAACTGAATCACAGTGTTCAACAGGGCTGTTTTAAGAATTAAAAGAGATGATGTGGGTGGAAGCATCCAGCACAATGCCTAGCCCCTTGATAGGTACTCCATACGCACAAAGTACTCCCTGAGTATTGACTGAGGCTGAATCCAAGTTAACACGGAAGTGCCTTTCCCAAGCAAAACATGTCAACCACCTACATTCTTGCTAGTCTCCACAAGGCTTCACACAAGCTTCATTTTAGTTTTCTAACCAAAGCAGGGGAATTGGCCTGCAGGAGAAAAAAAAAGATGGCTGTACCACTCACAGAGCAATAAATTGGCAAATGGTATTTCTTCCGGAATGACACTGGCATTTCTTCAAAATGTTTGAGACTGGCTTCCTTAAAACATTTTATTTGGTCTCACTCATTTTGTTTTTAATGCAGAGTGCTTCTGGCCACAATGTCTTAAAGACTGAAACTCTAGGGGCACCTGGGTGGTTCAGTCGGGTTGAGCGTCCGACTCCTGGTATCAGCTCAGGTCATGATCTTCCAGTCGTAGGACCGAGCCCCGCATCAGTCTCTGCGCTCAGCATGGAGTCTGCTTCAGATTCTCTCTCCCTCTCCCTCAAATAAATAAAATCTTAAAAAAAAAAGAAAAAAAAAAAGACTGAAAGTCTAGGCAGCCCATAAAGATTGCTGCACCATGGACTCCAGGCACTACTTCTGCATCAAATTCTGCCTCTCCCTCCATGCATAAACAGGGAGGCCAGGGCTTCATTCAGTAAGTGGCCTTTCCCTTCAGACACAATAAGCTAAGGGGACGGTTCCCATATAACTCACTGCCCGATGCATGTTTGTTCCAGCCAGCCTGGCTGTGTGTGTGTCTCTGTGTGTGTGTGTGTGTGTGTGTGTCTGAGGCTTTGCTTTTAATGCCTTTGCTTTTTTTTTTTTTTTATTCATGAGAGACAGAGAGAGAGAGAGAGAGAGAAAGGCAGAGGGAGAAGCAGGCTCTGCACTGAGCAGGGAGCCCGATGGGGGACTCGATCCCAGGACCCTGAGATCATGACCTGAGCCGAAGGCAGACGCTTAACCATCTGAGCCACCCAGGCGCCCAATGCCTTTGCTTTTGATAAATGTTAGTACGGGCACTCGGGCTAGGCTCACAAAATGATGTCATGGCTCCTCATGGCAACCGCCTGAAATCTCCTCAGCCTTTGAGCTTAAGACCTTTCTTGGGCAACAGCACAGGCTAAATTGCTATGGAAAGCCTATTTTCTGTCAATCTTTTCCATTTTTAGAGCATTAAATCTCAGACGACTGGGGTTTCCTCACCAATATACCACACTTCTTCACACGGCACGCTTAACGAGTCCTGCCCTACTCATTGTCATTATTTCCCTCACGTTCTTATTTCATGTTTTGAAAGCTAATCTCTGATACAAATCTCCTGGTTGCTCCAAGTCTCCGGGGATGTCTTTAGAGCTCAGGAAACCCCACTTTACCGGCTCTGTTGACAGCCAGGAATTCCTTGGTCCTGGTGATCATAACTGGAAAGCAATATTACAATGCTGCCTAAGAGTTATGACTGGGAGAGTGGTGAATGCCATCAAACTCACCTCTGCCTCTCCCTATATCCCCCCAAATGGTATCTAAGTAGCAAACTCATTGTACTTTCTTAGTCAGGAAATAGTACCCTTACTTTCAAGCAAAGAGGGTTCCCTTATTTCCCCTTCTTGCTTATAATGATAACCAAAAAGCTATAGAGTGATAAATGAGACAAATAATGTTCCTGCTTGAGAGAGTTTGTATTCTTGTGGGGAGAATGAGATGAGACACATGCATATGTGCATACATACATGCATTTACAAATTATAGTTGTGATGGGGCGCCAAGGGGACATGGACGAAAGTTCACTCAAGTCCATTAGCACCCCGTCATGACTGACCCTTTGGCAGGAACCATAAAGCCAATACCAACATTTGGGCTGATGTATAAAAACCACTTTTCAGAAACAACAAAAAACGCCTCTGTCATCATGGCTGTGTGCTACCTGGCGTTCTACGTCACGTGACTGTGCCAGGGATTCGAGAAACAGTAAAGGAGAAAAAAGGCCCAGGAACAGAGGGAGGAGAAGGCTCCTCCAATTGATCAAGACGTGTGTCCTGGCAGGTCTCGTTTCATTTAAAACATGCACTGGTTACAGCCTTCTCTCCTTAGTTAGTGACAAACTGTACTCAAGCTCATCAAAAGGCAGTTAGTTCAGTTCAGCTGCAACATCATATTCATCAGCATGCAAGCTCAAATAGGCCTCAACAGCTCCAGGAAATGCAGTTCTCACCTACATGCTGCAGAAGAATTCTTCCCCCTTAGATAGTTATGAGAGGCACATTTTTAGCTAATGGAAAGCATTACAACAAAGTTCCCAATGACAATAGCCGAGATACAGAAAAAAATTCTAAAAAAGCAACAATCCAATTCAATGAGCACTCTTCTTTGCACTCATGTCTGCCACAGTTTCTGACTCCCCATTCAGTAAATAGAGCTGGTGTTTCTTCTCAGCAGGGCTGTCCCTGGTAGGAATTACAGATGGGGGAAGATATTGTGCCAGGTTAGAACCCACTCTAAATTTGTTTGAATTTCGAAGCACATGGTATTTGAGTTTGTTTACTCTTGGCAGCACTTCTGTTTAAGAAAAAGGCATTACAATTATTTTAAATGCCTCAAGCCATCAAATGTCCTTAAAATAGCATTTAATGAATTTAGGTGTAAATGAATCATAAACACTTAGATTAAACTTCCTCCTCATTCCCTACAAACCCAGCTGGTTAAGTAAGGTTTTAACAAAAGAGCACTCAGCCTGCTTCATCCTTTTCAAGGTAAGGTCATCGGAGGTGGGCTCACGTTTAAAACATTAGGAGTACTCACATTATATTTTTTGAAGGAGTAAAATAGAGTGCCTGGTGTCTACTATGCACTTTCACATATCATTTCTAACATCCACAACAACCCCATGAGACAAGTATCCTTATTGTCCCCACTCGGCACAGAGGAAACTCCATGTCAGAGAGGCTAAGGAACAGGTCCAGAATAACCCAGCTATCAAGATGCACAGTGGGATTCAAACCCAGGTCTTCATGTTGCTACAGCCTACACTCTTACTCACAATACCATATCTGATAATCATTTGTATATCTGGTAGGCAAGATAATGGCCCCTCAGAGATGTCCACATCCTAATCCCTGGAATCTGTGACTATGTACCTTAAGGCAGCAGAGGTATTTAAGGTTGCTAAGCAGTTGACCTGTAGATTGAGATAAACCTAGATTATCCAGGTGGTTCCAGTGTAGTCAAATGAGCTCTTAAAAGCAAAAGAGGGAGGCAGAAGAGTGGGACAGTGAAATGAAAAAGAAGAGGCAGGACAGATTAAAAGTACGAGAGGACCCAACCTACTGTTGCTGGCTTTTAATACTGAGGAAGGAGGCCATGAGCTAAGGACCCACATAGCCTGTAGAAGCTGGGAACGGCCCTCGTTCCCAGGGATCAATCCCAAGGAAACAGGGATCTCCATGCTACCAGGAACTGAACTCTGTTAACAACCCAAAAGAGTTAGGGGACAGATCCTCCTCTAGAGCCTCCAGAAAGGAAGGCAGCCATGCCAAGACCTTAGTTTGGGCCCAGTGAGATGTGTGTCTGCCTTTTGACCTACAGAATTACATGATAAAAACCTTACGTTGCTTAAGCCGCTAAGTCTGTGATAATTTGTCATGGCGGAAATAGAAAACTAATACGATATCCAAAGTTTAATGGCGGAAATAGAAAACTAATACGATATCCAAAGTTTAATGCTGAAAACCTAACTCAGGTTTACAGCTCATAAGCCCTTCTACAGTTATTTTAACAACAGTAATCAAATATTACATATGGAACTGACTTATCTTTAACTTCAGCCTAAGAAAACATATGCACAAAAATGCTTCCTTTGGCCTTCTCATTTTCTATTCCCTCCATGATATTACCTTTCAATATTCTTTCAACAAATACTTATTGGGAACCTACTATATATGCCAGGCACTCACTAGTCAATGCATACAGTATACAGCAGATGGAAAAAAAAAGAAAAGTAGGCCCAAACCCTTGCCCTCATGGAGTTTACACGTTTGGGTGGGGTAAACAGTAAACAAATGAGAAAGATGAGTCCCCCAAGGATCTCTGAGTTACTCATGGGAAGAGAGCTGCTCTGAATTGTTGCCAGACCCAGATAGAGGAGAAATGATCTTTTACAAGGTAAGAGTCTGCCGTGTTGGCTTTCTGTCACTGGAGTATAACCTGGCCTCATCAAAACAACACAGACAGCCTCACCGAGAAGCTGATGTTGGAGCAAAGGCCCAAATGAAGTGCGGAAGACAGTGAGCTACGGAGATATCTAGGAGGAGAGCATTCCCAGTGAGGGATCCAAAATGTAAAGACCCTGAGGGAGGAGTATGAGTTGCTGTTCTTGTAGAAAACGGAGGCCAATGTGGCTGGAATTGAGAGAATGGGGGGAGGAGAGCTAGGAGGTCAGAAAAGAAACGGGAAGCCTGCTCATGCAGGCCACGGTAATAACTGGCTTTAATTCTGAGTGGCAGGGAGCCACGGCATAGTTTCAGGCAGAAGAGTGATGTGATCTGGCTTAGGTGTTCAAAAGCTCACTCTTGCTGCTATGTACAGAAGGGATTTCAGGGGAGAGGAAGCAGAGAGACTGCTTAGGAGGCCACTACTATAATCTAGGTAAGAGGTGATCATAGTACTTAGTGGTGTAGGCGGAAAGGATTCTGGGCACATATTCTAGGAACACAGACTCTTATGAACAGAAGTTCTATCTAGAATAGATAAAGAAGAAGTGATTATATATGTGTGTGTGTGTGTGTGGGTGTATATATATATTTTTGATATATATATGTAATGTAATGTTACTCAACCATAAAAAAGAATAAGATCTCGCCATATGCAACAACATGGATGGACCTAGAAGGTATTATGTGAAGTGAAATAAGTCAGAGAAAAACAAATACAATATGATTTCACTTATGTGTGGAAGCTAGAAAACAAAACAAATGAACAAACAAACAGAAAACGGACTCCAATAGAGAAAACCTGGTAATTGCCAGAGGGGAGGTGGGTGGGGGGATGAGCAAAGTAGGGGAAGGGGATTAAGAGGTATGAACTTCCTGTTATAAAATAAGTCAAGGAGATGAAAAGTACAGCACAGGGAATACAGTGAATAATATTCTAATAACATTGTATGGTGACAAAGGGTAACGACACTTATCATAGCAAGTACTACCCTTATCATGGAACTGTTGAATCACTATGTTGTATACCTGAAACTAATGTATCACTGTATGTGAATTGTACTTCAATAAAAAAATAAATTAAAAAAGAAGTTATATCTAACAGTATGCAATATCTAACACCACTATTTAATACAGATACCTTTTGATAATGGTAATTCCATGGACTATACAGTTCCCAGAGGGAAAATATTTACTGTGGATTAGCTAATTCTGCTCTTTAGACATTGGAGAGACACCACCTCACCCTTAGTTCTCCCCTGCAGCATCTCATTGGACTAAATACATCTGTATAGAATATGATCAAGTAGGTACCCAGCAAACATTAACATTGCAGGAGATTATTAATGGCAGTGATGGAGATGATGACGGGCAGTTTGCAAAACAACATTCTTGAGAAATCAATTCCCTTGACCCTTTACACCATTCTTGTTTCTCTTCTATAAACCTATTTTCCTTCTGTCATTATGTCAAAGATTCCACCAAACAAGTCTAACACTTCAAGTGCTCCTGGAGGAGAGGAATGGTGGGCAAACAACCTTAGAACTCAGGTGCCTGGACTCCTAGCCCATCCTAGGAGCCTACCCCTTGCTATATAAGTCACACCATCTGTGTGAGTCCAGATTTCCTCAAATGGTATGGACCAGATGATCTCCAAGGTCTATTCACTGCTTAAGTTCAGGATGGGGGTGGGGGGTTCTTCTGTCTCCTTGGTATTTTCTTCAGTATGAAGCTCACTAGCATAACTCTGCCGGCTTCTCTCTGCCCCGTCATTCACTCTTTCCTGGGTGGGGTACTGGTGAGGTTTTAAATGACAAACTAACAGCCCTAGCCTAGCCCTTTCCTTTTTCCTTTCTCCTTGGGAGCCAGCTCATCACAGAAAGCATGCATTCTGCCCTGCTCCTCTATGCTTTAAGCTTTGCAGGTGGAGGCCCATGCCAGGTGAAGGACTGAAGAGTAAGATGGGAGTCTGTTATCCAGAGCTGCCTGCGGCTGAGGAGATTCATCTAATTATGGGGTTCATTATTAGAATGTCCACCTCTTCACAGATAAAAACCTCATCTCCCAGTGTCAGATTTATTTAGAATAAAGGTGATATTTTGTTCTTCATACACCTTTCTCTTTTGACTTCTTAATTTGTTCCCAGCTTGGACAGAGGGAGAAAGAGTGTCCCCCACCCCCCGCAAATGCCATCAATATTTGTGAATGCTCAGAATCATGGTTTCTAGAGTACTGGACAAGTCCTAAAACCTCTACAAGAATGTCAAACTCTATTGGCCAATTTGGCTCGTGATGGTTACCACTGGGCAGGGTCAGTACCAGGACACTTCTACTCCTAGGTCAGGAAACACAGGAGGGAGGAATGAGGAAAAGAAGAGGCAGAAAGGAAGGGAGACATGAGTGCTGGCTTGCCCCTCCATAGATGAAAGGAGCTGGCCACCATGTTAATTTAAAAACCTTCTGCCAACAGACCCATAAATACAGAGAACAAACTGATGATTGCCAAAAGGGAAGGGGTAGAGGAATGGGCAAAAGGGGTGAAAGGGAGTGGGAGGTACCGGCTTCCAGCTACGGAATGAATAAGTCATAGGGATGAAAGGTAGGGCATCGGGAATATAGTCAATGGCACTGTAATGACGCTGTATGGGGACAGATGGCAGCTACACTTGTGGGGAGCACAGCAGAACATATACCCTTGTTGAATCACTATGTTGTACACGCGAAACCAATAAAGCATTGTGTGTTAACTATACTTCAATAAAAAAGAATACCTATGCAAAAAAATTTAAAAAGTAATAAACCTGCTGCTGCCATGGAAATCACTAGCTATTGATGAGGTTCTCATAGTCCCATAGGAAGCTCAGTTGAAAGTCCCATTTCAAAGCAGCAAGAAAGGGATGGAGAGGGATAAAGGCAGGTCCTGTGTGGTGACAGGAACATTAATGCAAGGGGGAAATGCAGCTGTGGTTTCATTCCTCTTAGACTGCACCGGAGCTAAGTATCCATAATGGGAGGCAGCACAAGCTTCCCAAACCTGAGCTCCCTGTCTTTTCTGATAGCCTGTCTACCACTTTGTCCCCTCCGACATGCCTCTAATATTTGCATTAATTAGACTCATGCCAGGAACCCTGGTCACTTGAGAAGTGCCTGTTGGTACCACCAAGAAATTGAAATATGCCACTCTTCACAAGCTTGAAAAATACCAGCTGGGGGAGTGGAACCATTTCCCAGTGATCACTCTGAAGACAGCCCTCTGCTTTCTCCTTATTGTAGAGTTAAGGAGAGTTCAAGATTGCACACCACAAGGCCAGGGCAAAACGTTCCACATAAAAACTCTCCCAGCCAATGAGGCATCTAACTACTGGCTGGTGGAAGAGGCACCTTTAGAGTTCCTACGAGATGCAGAAGAATCACGATCAGCAATGTTTAAAAGTTGTCTACAGAGCAGTTCTTTCCTCTCTTGTCTCCCAAGGTCTTTGCATAACACTTGCTTAACCGACAACTTGCAAACATCAGCTTAATGCATGGGAGATAGTCTCAGAGGCTGTGAGACAACACCCTTGAGTCAGTCCCTAGTTGGCAAAGAGATTCCTCGGTCAATCCATGGCAACCCAGACAAAATGTTTGGGCTAAGAGCAGGGTGCGTCACACTCAGATTTAGGAAGTGGGGATGATCATGGGCTGACCCACATGCTACTTCGGGTTGCCAACCTTTCTCTGTAGGCTATTTCTTTATACTTCCCTCTGTTCTATAGGGCACTTTGGTAGTCCCTTACCAGATTTCTGGTGAGCAAAAAAGGAACATGGTTTTCTTTCTGATATCCACATTTAGGGTGATTGCAATGACTGGAGAAAGTGGCAAAAGCAAGTTGAAGAGGCATTAGGCATGCCTCGCTGGGAATCCCCAGGAAAGGAAGGCCTCCTGCCTGTGTTCCTGGCGTCATTGTTGCCTCTTTGCTCCTGAGCAAGTGCCACTCACTTCTCTTCTCCCAAAAGCTCCCTGGAGGCATGCAGACTAAAATACATTAACCAGACTTGTAATGTGATCCAGCAATAGCTGTTGGGAACAACCTGAGGAAAGGCCCTCAGCCTTGACTCAGGTTCCTGGAAAAACCTGGAACTGGATGAGTCCTATTGCCATGATAATTGGATCAGTCCCACTCGTCAGGGAAAAGGGCATGCGACTGATCATTGAAGAATACTGCAATTATTTTTTTAATTATTTAATTAATTAATCAAATTAAAAATTGAAATATGCCACTCTTCACAAGCTTGAAAAATATCAGCTGGGGGAGTGGAACCATTTCCCAGTGATCATTCTGAAGACAGCCCTCTGCTTTCTCCTTATTGTAGAGTTATGGAGAGTTCAAGATTGCACACAACAAGGCCAGGGCAAAACGTTCCACATTAATTAATTAATTAATTAATTCTGCAATTAATTTTATGTGTCAACTTGATTGGGCCATAGGGCGCCCAGATAATTTGGTCAAACTTTATTGTATTTCTGTGAAGATGTTTTCGAAATGAGATGGAACATTTGAACTGGTAGACTGAGTAAAGTTTGCTCTCCCTAATGTGGATGGGCCTCACCCAATCAGTTGAAGGCCTGAACAGAACAAAAAAGCGGACCTTCCCATAGTAAAGGCGAACTCCTTCTGCCTAATGACCTTTGAAGTGAATCATCAGCTTCATTCCTGACTCCAAACTCAAACTGAAACATTGGCTCTTCCTCGGTCTCAAGTCTGCTGGCCTTTGGACTTGTGCTACACCATCAGTTTTCCTGGTTCTCAGGTTTTAGGACACAGACTGGAACTAATCCATTAACTCTCCTCGGTGTCCAGCTCCCTGACTCACCCTGTGGACCTTGGGACTTGCCAGCCTCCATCATTGTCAGAGCTAATTCCTTACAATTAACAAATAAATCCTATTGTTTCTGTTTCTCTGGAGAATCCTGACTAATGCAAACACACACCATGGGAAGCTAGGAGACATAAAAGTACCACTTGCCCGTTTCGCCAACCAAACTTTGACTTAGCCACATTGGTGTTTCATTTTAAGAATAATCCTTCTTCTCCCCATTTACTACTAATGCTGGGTGACAACTCCATATGGTGGTGGACAGACACTAGGGTGACAACCAATGTGTTACACTCTTGTTTAATACCCACCCTTCAAATGTGAGTGAAACCTGTGATGTGCTTCCAGCCAACAGAAGATGGCAAAGTTAAAAAAAATAAATAACATTTTAAAGATGTAATTCAGGGCCCAGATCAGCTGATTTTGTTAATTAAAAGGGAATAATCTGGGTGGGCCTGACTTAATCAAGTGAAAGCATTAGAAGTGAGAGATTCAGCTGCTGACCTTGAAAACATAAGCTGCCATGTGAGCAGCTTTAGGAGGGGCCCCAAGGCCAGGAACTCTGGGCAGTCTCTGGGATCTGAGAAAGGCCCCCAGACGACAGCCAGCAAGAAAATGGGGACTTCAGTCCTACAGCCACAAACAACTGAATTCTGCCAACAGTCACGTGAGTTTGGAAGAAGACCCTGACCTCCAGGAGAAAATATAGCCCAACCCACACCTTGATTGTGGCCTTGTGAGATCCTGAACAGAGAAGCCAGCTATGCCATGGCCTGAGAACATTTATTGGTAGGGACTTGATCAGCTACAAATATGCTGTTATTTTGAGGTTTTGATTGTTAAGACTGAAGAAACAGCCTGTGGCGATGGACCAGAGTAATTAGGATGGATCTCTACACGTTCTATAAAGATTACCATGATAAAGAAAAACAATTATCTCAATATTTAGCATTCGTCACCTTAGAAGGGTTACAACAAAAGAAAACTTTCTAAATAGAATATGAGTAGACTAAAGTGTCAGTAATATTTCTTCCATTTGAAGTGAAGTCATTCTAAGTATGAAATATGAAAGCCTCTTTTTTATGAGAAATTTTCTATTCTTAGAAGAAGTTCATTTGTGGTTAGCTTCCTTTCTTCTTTCAGAGAAAAAGATGATTTGAAAACAGTCACCTCATTTTAAATAATGTAACCACTTTTGAGTAACTTTATTTTTAATTAGAAAAGGTTTCCTTTCTTCATATCTTTTATTGTGGTAAAATATATGGAACGTAATACTTGCTATGTTAATCATTTTTAAGTGTACAATTCAGAGCATTAATTACATTCAGCATGTTGTGCAACCATGACCACTATCTAGTTCAAAAATATTTTCATTACCACACACAGAAACTCTGTGACTCTTCAGCCATAATTCCCAATTCTTCTCCTCCCCATCCGCCCTCAACCTCTAATCTACTTTCTGTCTCTGTGAATTTGCCTAAGTGGAATGATACAATATGTATTCTTTGGTGTCTGGCTTGTTTCACTTCACATAACGGTTTCAAGGTTAACCCATGTTGTAGCATGAATCAGAACTTCCATTACATGGATACACCACATTTTGTTTCTCCGCTCATCTGTTGATGGACACTTGGGTTGTTTCCAATTTTTGGCTACTGGGAACAATGCTGAAATGAACACTGGCATACAAGTATCTGTGTTCCTATTTTCAATTCTTTGGGGTAGATACCAAGGAGTGTAATTGCTGGGTCATAAGGTAAGTCTCTATTTAACCTTCCAAGGAACTGCCAAACTGTTGTCCACAGTGACTGCACCATTTTATATTCCCACCAGCATGGTATGAGGGTTCCAATTTATCCATATCCTCACAAACACTTGTTAGTTTCCATTAAATAAAATTATAGCCTTCCTAATGGGTATGAAGTGGTAGCTCATTGTGGTTTTGATTTGCATTAATCTAATGGCTAATGATGTTCAACACTTTATCATGTACTTATTGGATATTATGTATCTTCTTTGGAGAAATGTCTGTTCAACTCCTATGCCCATTTTTTTTCTCGTTTTGTTGCTGAATTTTAAGAGTTTTCTATATAGGGGAGCCTGGGTGGCTCAGTTGGTTAAGCATCCAAGTCTTGATTTTGGCTCAGGTCATGATCTTGAGGTCCCGGGATTGAGCCCTGCATTGGGCTCCTTGCTCAGTGGGGAGTCTGCTCATCTCCCTCTGCCCCTCCCCCTGCTTGCACACACTCTCTCTCTCTTTCTAAAATCAATCAATCTTTAAAAGAAGGGTTCTTTATGGGGCGCCTGGGTGGCTCAGTCGTTAAGCGTCTGTGAGATCCCAGGGTCCTGGGATCGAGCCTTGTATCGGGGTCCCTGCTGAGTGGAAGCCCGCTTCTCCCTCTCCCACTCCCCCTGCTTATGTTCCCTCTCTCACTGTGTCTCTCTCTGTCAAATAGATAAATAAAATCTTTAAAAAAATAAAGAAAGCCACTAGAGCTAATAAACTAAATGAGCAAAGTTGCAGGGTACCAGATCAACATGCAAAATAGTTTGTGTTTCTTTACACCAACAATGAACAATCAATCTATAAAGGAAAGTAAGACAGAAATTCCATTTATAATAACATCTGAAAGAATAAAATATTCAGGAATAAATTTAACCAAGAAAGTGAAAGACATACACTGAAAACTATAAAATATTGCTAAGAGAAATTAAGTAAGACCTAAATCTAAATCAAAAGGCATCTTGTGTTCATGGATAGAACGATAATATTTTTAAGATGTCAGTACTACCCAAAGTGATCTACAGAGTCAATGTAATTTGTATAAAAATCCAACAGCTTTTTTTTTTTTTTGCAGAAATGGAAAAGCCGATCCTTAAATTCATATAGAACGACAAAGGGCCCCAGTATAAACAAAACTGTTGTGAAAATGTGGAACAAAGTTCGAGGACTCATGCTTCCAGATTTCAAAACTTACACAAAGCTATAGTAATCAAAACAATGTGGTACTGGCATAGGATAGGCATATAGACCAAGGGAATAGAATCGAGAGTCCAGAAATAAATGCAACATCTATGTCCAATCGATTTTTTGACAAGGGTGACAAGTCCATTCAATGCAGAAACAATTGTTTCTTCAATGGACGGTGCTGGGACAACTGGAATTCCCACACAAAAGAATCACATTGAACCCCTACCTCACCTATATACAAAAATTAACTCAAATAGGTTAACAAACGAAATATAAGAGCTTAAACTGTAAAATTCTTAGAAGAAAACATAAGGGTAGTTCTTCATGTACTTGGATTTGGCAACAGATTTTTAGATATGTTGCCAAAAGCATGAGTGAGAGAAGAAAAATTAGATAAATAGGACCTCATCAAAATTAAAATTTCCGTGCAAGCGACAGTATCAAGAAAGTGAAGAGACAGACAGCCTCCACATTGGGAGAAAATATTTGCAAATCATATATCTGATATGTGTTTTATATATAAAGAACTCTTTTTTTATTTTTTTAAAGATTTTTTATTTATTTATTTGACACAGAGAGAGAGATGGCGAGAGAGGGAACACAAGCAGGGGGAGTGGGAGAGGGAGAAGCGGGCTCCCCGCCGAGCAGGGAGCCCGATGTGGGGCTCGATCCCAGGACCCTGGGATCATGACCTGAGCCGAAGGCAGACGCTTAACGACTGAGCCACCCAGGTGCGCCATCTAGTAGCTTTCTTATGGATTCTTTGGGATCTCCTATATATAGTACCATGTCACCTGTGAAGAGATGGTTTTATTTTTTCCTTTCCAATTTGGATGTCTTTCATTTCTTTTTCTTGCCTGATTGCTCTGGCTAGAACTTCCAATACAATGTGGAGTAGCAGTAATGAGAGTGGGCATCTTTGTCTTGTTCCTGACCTTAGGGGGAAAGCTTTCAGTTTTCCACCATTGAGGATGATGTTAGCTGTAGGTTTTTCAGAAATGCCCTCTATCATGTTGAGGAGGTTCCCTTCTATTCCTAGGTTTTTCTGAGAGTTTTTATCATGAAAGGGTGGTGGATTTTATAAAATACCTTTTCTGTATTTGTTGGGATAGTCACGTATTTTTTTCCTCCTTCATTCTATTAATATGATGTGTTGCACTGATTTTCTTATGTTGAGCCACCTTTACATCACTGGGATAGATCCAAGTTGGTCATGATGTGTAATCCTTTTCATATGCTGTTGGGTATGGTTTGCTGCTATTTTACGAAGAATTTCTGTATCTGTATTCATAAGGGATATGGTCTGTAATTTCTTTTCTTATGATGTCTTCATCTGTCTTTGGTATCAGGTTAATGCTGGCCTTATAAAATGAACTAGGAAGTGTTTTTTTCCTATTTTATGGAAAAGTTTGTGAAATACTGATAATTCTCCTTAAAATGTTTGGTAGAATTCACCAGTGGAGCCATCAGGTCCTGCACTTTTCTTTGTTGAGAAGTTTTTAACTGGTGATTCAGTCTCCTTACTAGTTGTAGGCCTATTCAGATTTTGTATCTATCTCTTCGCTACTTAGTCTTGACTGGTTGTATGTTTCTAGGAATTGGTCTGTTTCATCTAGGTTAACCAATTTGTTGGTATGCAGTTGTTCATAGTACTTTTTACTCTGTAAGTTCCTCTTTTAGTCCTTTTTAGTTCTGTAAGTTCAGTAATAATGTCTCCATTTTCATTTTTGATTTTGATTACTTGCATCTTCTCTTTCATTTTCTTTGCCAGGCTAGCTAAAGATTTGTCAGTTTTGTTTTCAAACAAGCAACTTCTGGTTTCATTGATTCTCCCTATTGTCTTTCTAGTCTGTATTTTGTAAATCTCTGTCCTAATCTTTTTGATTTCCTTCCTTCTGCTAGCTTTGGGTTTACTTTGTTCTTCTTTCTCTATTTCCTCAAGGTGTGAAGTTGATTTATTAATTTGAGGTCTTTCTTTCTTCTTTTTTAATGTAGGCATTTACATTTATAAATTTCCCTTTAAACACTGCCTCCCATGAGTTTTGATATTTTGTCTTTCCATTTTCATTACTACATATTTTCTAATGTCCCTTGTGATTTCTTATTTGACCATTGGTTGCTAAGAATGGGTTGCTTATTCTGCACAGCAAAGGAAACAATCAACAAAACTAAAAGATGACCTACTGAATGGGAGAAGATATTTGCAAATAACATTTCCGATAAAAAGATAGTATCCAAAATACATAAAGAACTTATACAAGTCAATGCCCAAAAAACAAATAATAATTAAAAATGGGCAGAAGACATGAACAGATATTTATTCAAAGAAGACATATGGATGGCCAACAGACCCATGAAAAGATGTTCAATATCAATCATCATTAGGAAAATGCAAATGAAAACCACAATGAGCTATCACCTCACACCTGTCAAAATGACTAAAATCAAAAACACAAGAAACATGTGTTAGCAAGGATGTGGAGAAAAAGGAACCTTTGTGCTCTGTTGCTGGGAATGCAAACTGGTGCAGCCACTGTGGAAAACAGTATGGAGGCTCCTCAAAAATTAAAAAATATAGGGGTGCCTGCATGGCTCAGTCAGTTAAGCATCTGACTCCTGGTTTTAGCTCAGGTCATGATCTCATGGGTCATGAGATGGAGCCCCATGTCAGGCTCCGTGCTCAGCGAAGAAGAGTCTGCTTGAGATTCTCTCCCTCTGTCCCTCCTCCCACCCACCTGCTTGCATACACATGCACACACACACACTCTCTCTCTCTCTCAAGTAAATAAATAAATCTGTAAAGAAATTAAAAATATAATTTACCATATGATCCAGCAATTCTACTACTGGGTATTTACCCAAAGAATACAAAAACACTAATTCAAAAAGTTATATGCTCCCCTGTGTTTACTGCAGCATTATTTACAATAGTCAAATTATGGAAGCAGCCCAAGTGTCCATCAATAGATGAATGGATAAACAAGACATGATTTGCAACAACATGCATGGATCTAGAGAGTATAATGCTATGTGAAATAAGTCTGTCAAAGAAAGACAAATACCATATGGTTTTACTCATATATGGAATTTCAGAAACAAAACAAATGAACAAAGAAAAACAAAAACAACCCAAAAAACAGATTCTTAATTATTGAGAACAAACTGATGGTTACCAGAGGGGACGTGGGGAGGGGGATGGGTGAAATAGGTGATGGGGATTAAAGAGTATACTTATCTTGATAAGCATTGAGTAATGTATAGAATTGTTGAATCACTATATTATTGTACACCTGAAACTAATATAACACTGTATGTTAACTATAAGGGAATTTTTCAAAAAAAGAATGGGTCACTTAATTTACACATGTTTGTGAATTTTCAAGCTCTCCCTCTATTGTTGGCTTTTATTTTTACTCCATTGTAACCAAACATATGGTCTATCTGGAGAATATTTCATGTGCACTTGAGAAAAAGTGTGTATTCTGTTGTTGGGTGAAGTGTTCTGTGGTATCATTTTGTAGATCAGAAAACTCAAGCCATGCAAAATCAACTGGTGGTGAGCTTCAGCTCTCATTTTGTAGGACACATGAATGGGGCTGGTTTCAGAACAGAGGTCATCTGATACCTAGGCCTGAAGTTAGTATACCGGATCAGTGTTTTTCAAACTTCCTTCAAGGGCAGAACTTTGTTTCAAACAAACTCTTGCATGAAACTCAATACATGAACTGGTTTACGAGGGGGTGTGGAGGAGGGAGCACTACAGGCTTTCCTCCTCTGCCTTCCCTCCCTCAAACTGGCCTCCTTGAAAGCCACTGCCCTAAATCACAGGCTTTGAGGCTGGGAGAAAGGATGGAAAAGCCTGCCCCAGAAAACATTTGTATTCTCTGGGACAGTGGCAGCCACCACTTGTAATTGGGAATTCCAAGTCAAGCACAAAGCAGATGTGATATGGAGAAGAAACATAGACACATGGCTCCATCAAGACACAGCCCAGGCAAACTGCAGTGCTGCCATCTTTAGCATCAGCTGTCCAGGGCTGGCCCTGGCTTCAACAAAGAGGCTTTCTACTACGGGGTCAGCATGCATCTCACGTCCACTCTTCTGGAAACCAAGCAAATAAGCCCAGCCTAGTGCAAACATTTTCTCTCTAACACAAAATTCCTAGAGACTGCAGAAGTAAGCCCTTTCTGGTTTGGAGGTAAAGCCCGATTCCATCTCTATCAGCCACAATTTGTATCTAGCCATAACTTCAGCCAGCGGACGGGAGTCAGTCATTGGGCGGCAGGGGTCACAAGATGAGAGAACAGCACAAGTGATACCACCTCCTTAAAGATAGCTGTCATTCAGGCCCATGAGGTAAGCTCATCTCTGAACTGAGAAACCACGGCCTGCACTTAGGAGGGCAATCACAGCTAACAGAGGGAAGGATCAGCCTCTTCAAGGGGATCAAAGGCATACCACCAGGAATCTAGGGTCACAAGGCATTGTCACCAAAAGGCTAATTAAACAGCAGACTGAGCTCAGTTACTTCAGCTGTGGGGAATGGGAAACCAGAAACTATCCATTCTTTCTACATGTTTTATTGAGCAGCCTCTACGAGCCAGGCACTGTTCTACAGGGGAAATGCCCAGCGTAGTCAGAGGAATATATGGTTAAGAGAAACAGGATTCAGAGAAGTGTCTGATGTTAAGACTCATAACCCATGAGCCTGCAAAATCCCCATGTCTCCAATGGTGATGGAAGAGTCAGAGTGGACAGCCAATGACATGCGCAAAGTTGCACGAAGCAATGAACTCCAAGTTCTGGTCCTGCCACTACCTCTCCCTTGCTGTGGGACCTACAGCAGGTTAGTTCTTATCTGGGTCCCAGTTTCCTTCGCAGTGAAATGGACAGTTGGGAGATGAGGAACTCCTCTCATAGTCTATAGGAGTATAGCCTGAAAGGCAAACACTGAATTGGGTGAGTGTCCCAAAGTACAGACTATATAAGCTTCAACCTCTCTCACATGGTAATGATGATAACGATAAATAGTAATAATAATAATAATAATGAAATATCCATGATGATAGCAGCTACTGTTTACTGAATGCCGAACAGGTCGCAGGCATTCTTCCCATGTGATCGGTTTTATGAATCTTCCCAAGTGGCTTGCCAGAATGTTAGATGTGGAAAAGCCCTTGGATGTTTTAGCAACCGGAAGATCAAGAGGCAGATCTATTCTAATGTTGCAGGACATGAGCTTCCCATCTTCATCTCTCAGCCCTCATTCCTTCTCATACCCCACTATTTTACTTCCTCTTTTTCCAGATTTGAGACTGATCCAACTCTATCATAAATTTAGTAACTGTGGGTTTTGGTGCTTTAGCCATCCCACTGCAAGAGTCCCACGCGCCATGGGCAGTCAGTACATTGGGTCTGTAGAATTAGAATCTTGCCTCCAACTCCTTCGGTGTCATGATGGAGTGAGTTTCTATTTGATGGGAAAATATTTTGTATTTCCTTCCATGTCTTATATCCATGTGTCTATACACACTGGAAAAGGTTAAAGTCAACACTTCAATGTAATTCTGTGTTCTCCTTGCTCGGAGGTAATTATCATAATTGAAATTTGTCAATAATCAGAATCATTACTATTGGATGCTATCAAAATGTTTTGATGCAGTGAGTGAAAAACACCGTTATCATAATGATACAGCAGAGACCTAGACCCAGTGTCGCATGACCAGTAAAATAGTAACCAATTAGGTGTGTTTATTATCATTTCTGTTTAAGAAGTATTTTTCCTTGGGGCGCCTGGGTGGCTCAGTGTGTTAAGCATCTGCCTTCGGCTCAGGTCATGATCCCAGGGTCCTGGGATCGAGCCCCGCATCAGGCTCCCTGCTCTGCGGGAAGCCTGCTTCTCCCTCTCCCACTCCCCCTGCTTGTGTTCCCTCTCTCGCTGTGTCTCTCTCTGTCAAATAAAGAAATAAAATCTTTAAAAAAAAAAAAAGAAGTATTTTTCCTTTTAGTTCCTCATTTTGATTTAATTTTGATCTTCCTAAAGATTCTGTGAAATAAACAAGACAAATATTATCCTGATTATTAGAGTGAGGGAAGCTGAGGCTCCAGGAGTTATTTGGTTACAGGTTACCCAGAAAATACCTGCCAGAATTAGGAACAGAACCAGGTCTCCAATCCTAAATCCAGCATCTAACACACCATGCTAGACACCATGCCCAACATATACAACCTGAAGACCTTGTGAGCTAGGCAAATTGAGGGCCAGTAGCAAATTTAGAAGCAACCCTGGTGAAGAAAACACCATTACAGGGGTGCCTGGCTGGCTCAGTCCGTTAAGCGGCTGCCTTCGGCTCAGGTCATGGTCGCAGGGTCCTGGGATTGAGTTCCGCATCGGGCTCCCTGCTCAGCGGAGAGCCTGCTTCTCCCTCTGCCCGCTGCTCCCCCAGCTTGTGTGCTCCCTCTCTCACTCACTCTCTCTCTCAAATAAATAAATAAAATCTTTAAAAAAAAAAAAAAGAAAAGAAAACACCATTAGACAGGGATTATTCAATTAAGATCTGTCAGCATTGCCTCTTGAGAGAAAATTATTCCAGACAACTCTTCATCTTTTTCCTTTTTGAATTTAAATACAGCAGCAACAACAAAAAGAGTTGAAGGCGGGGGGGGGTGGTCCCCAAAACCAGACTGAGGAACTGTACTTCCAGAGGGAAACACAAAGATTTAATCAGTACCTCTACATCCTTAGCTGCTGGAAGAGACGGTAGTGCTTTTTCTCATTGAAGTAAAAGGTAACAAACCCCTAATTTTCCCATGTTTTGGCAAGAAAATTATAAGTAGCTGTGCCCCCTGGGTTTGGCATGAATGGAAATACAGTCGGCTGTATGCAACCCCAGTGTGTGAATGCTGTCATTTAGAGGTATGTGCATTACTTAGCATTTGGTATATACATTACTGAGGAGGCCTTTAGGAGCTCTGCTTAGCCCCATGCCCAACAGAAGCCGCCCAAGCGCAGGCGGTTGCCTTACAAAGGGTGTTTTGCCCAGACCAGGCTTAGTCCCTCCTGCTGGAAGGGGCAGAGCGCCAACCTAGCAGGTGCCCTGGCTTCTATGTAGAGGTGTGGGAGGCTGCTCTCATGTACCCAGCTTCACTGCAGTGCCTGTCGTGAGTCAGCTTGGCCACTTCATCCACAGAACAGACAAACTGAAGGTGAGAGTTCCGGTTTGTGCCCTGTGCCCTGTGCCCTGGCCAGCATGTCCCTGATGCCTGCCCCTGGGCATAGGCAGAACAAAGTGCAAGAGTGGCGATGACGTAGAAACAGAGACCACGCTGTGTCTGCGAAAGCCTAGCATGAATCACCAGGGGAATCAGATTCCAGGCAGCGGCCCTATCTTAGGTGGGACCGGTTGCAAAGCTAGCCCATTAAGGTCCTGTAGATCAAGGTCCCTAGGAAGTTTCCTGGGGGGCTCAGTCAACATTTGTCATTGAATTGCTTCCCTTTGGCCACCTTTAAAATAATGGCAAGAGCGGTCCCTGCTATCTTGGATGCTCTGAATACGGAGAGAGTTCCACCTTCCTCCGCAGAAGTAAAAATAAAAGGCACTGCCAACAACTTCTCCAGCGGGCACCAAGTGCTTGCTCACCCAGGACCTCCCCTCCACATCTCACCACCAGCCCCCTGCTCTCTGAGACTTGAACCTTCCGACTGAACTGGAAGCAAGCTGATCCGAACATCCCGAGGCGGGTCGTAAGTTTGTCTGACTATTTGCTTGTTTGCTTTGGGCAAATCCTGGGGGAGGAAGTGGGAGCTTCGGTCTACAGGCACGGGCAGCACTGAGACCCGTTCTCAGGAGTCTGGATCGGCATCTTACATAAAGCTTGGCACCAACTGATGACATCTCTCCATAATAATCAACTAGGAGCCAAGGTGATAAGCTGGAGGGGCAACTATGTTGCCAGATGCTGGAGATGGCCAAGGACACAGGAGGCCGTGTAACTGAGGGAAAGGAAGGCAAAGCGCAGGCGCAACCCAGCCAGGATGCTGTGGCTCCAGGCTTGCAGGACCGCACCAGGTTGGAAGTGCAGCCGGCCCTTTGGAGGCTGACGTGAGGCGAGTGCTACCTAGACCGATTACTTGGAGAGAACAAAGCTTTGGCTTGAATAAACAGAGTCACTAGCACCCCCACACCAGGAGGAAGCAGAATGGCCCCATTAACAAGCAGAATGCTAAAAATAACCCACTGTACTTCTGTAACACTTTTCTCAGCAAGGGCGCAACAGCTAAAAGACCTGGGGTCGGGGCGCCTGGCTGGCTCAGTCAGTAGAGCATGTGACTCTGGATCTTGGGGTCGTGAGTTCGAGTCCCACTTTGGGTAGGGAGCCTACTTTAAAAATAAGAACTAAAACAAACAAAGAAAGAAAGACCTACGGACTATCTCTGACTCTGCCACTTACTAGCTTTGTGACCTTAGGTGAGTCATTTAAGTCTCTGGATCTTTATTGTTCTCATTTGCAAAGTGGGGACAATTGCACCTCCTCTGCCTGCTTCACAGGGTAGTATTAATTGAGGTGGGAGACAGGGCAACTCACACCATCTGGACTCTAGAGGAGTATGCTGGGGAGAGAGAGAGCAGGGCAAAAGGGCTTGAAGACATGGGGTCACGTTAAAACTAGACTCCAGCTGCGAGACCATAGCCTTGCTGGGTGATCTCCCTTCCCCCGCCCTCTCCTGCAGAGAATCTTTGTCTCAGAACCTGCTTCTAGAGAACCAAATCTAAGACAACCAACTTTCGACAACACAATTTTAGAAAATTAATATACCCTGTTTTCTCCTCAAAACTTGAGTTTGGTTTATATTTTCCTGAACCAGGCACCCCAGATGGTGAGGCAGATCATTCACGCCAGTTTTCACTAACGTCCATTGTCTTAAAGAGCCAGGAAAGATATTTGTGAGCTAGGTAGCACTAGAGATGCCCCTGTTGACATTGTGGCTGAGGGTATTTTAACTAGGATCTTGATGCTATTGTGCTGCAGTGATCCCAAAGAACCCCAAGGGTGTCTTACACAGAGTGAGTTGCCCTGGTCTTATACCTTAACAGTGGCTCTGTGAAAGGGGAATCAGATGTCCTCAGGACCAGGGGCAAATCTTATCTCAAAAGGGGGTAGTGGAGAACCTCAGAGAGTTGGAGAGGTCCTTCTGGAACCTGGCTTTGCTCATTCACAGCCCACGCAAGAGAGAGGGCCTTCAGTTGGGAGTTTTCTCACACTAATTGTTAAAGGTCAGATGTGTAACTGGACACTTGCTACCCAAAACATTTGTTCTTGAAACCTTGTCCCTGATAACCAAGTCAGTTTGCCCACACAAGTGAGAAGTGGGGGGGAAGGAAAATTTATCACTTGGCTATTTTTGAAATGGGTTCAGATTTTCTAGCCACAGCTTATTTCCTCTACCTAAAGCAGAGAACAGGAATGAGAGGCTCTAGTTAAGACAAAAGTTGTGTAAAACCCTGGCGTTTCTCAGAGAAGGGCAGATAGTGTATTCATGCACACACAAATGCAAGACCGCAGGGAGGAAGTCAATATGTATTGACTAGGATTTCAAATAACTAAAATGAAGCATCTAGAGAGACCCTCCTGTGGATTCACTTACCCATGTAAAAACAAATCAATCACTGTAACACAATACCATCAAGACCCTAGTTAAAATGCCCTCCTCTACCGAGGAGAAGTAAAAAGACCGTCACGGGCGTCCACAATGGCACTTCTTTAAGTGCCATCTAGCTCACAAATATCTTTCCTGGCTTCTTAGATGGAAGGTAGCGGAGACTGGCGTGAAGGGTCTGCCTCACGATCCGGGGTGCCTGGTTCAACAAAATATAACCCAAAGTCTACCTTTGAGGAGAAAAATGGAGCATGATAGCTTTCTAAAATCATGTTGCTAAAAGCTGGTTTCTTTGTTTAGGTTCCCTAGAAGCAGATCCTGAGATAAGGGATTCTTTGGGGAGACCGGGAGGGAGCAGGAGAGGGCATGGGAAGGGAGCTGATCCAGCAAGGCTGTGGTCTCAGCTGGCGTCTAGCTTTCAAAAACCTGACCCCTTGAGGAGCTCTGGAGCACAAACTGCAGCACATGGTTGGACCCACCCTAATGCAAAAGGGTTGAACCAGTCATTGGCTGTGGGCTGCCCCCAGGGATGAAGAAGCAAGTACCTCTCAGGCAAGAGGCCTCCTGCTCCCGAGAAGGGGGCAACTGTGAGCCTTAGGAAGCAATGCTCACAGCAGCTAAGGGATAGGTACCAATGACTGTAAAGGGAATGTGGGCAGGGCACCAACAATGTCCATTCCACTGGCTGAACATCAACCAGAGACCTTGAAAACAAAACTTATTGCCATGGGTGGGCCAGCTTCCCGGCCACCTCTCCAAGCCCATCTCCTCTTATTCTCTCCCTTCACTCCATTCCAGCCACATTGGTCTCCTTGCTGGTCCTTGAACATACTCTTATCTTAAGGTCTTTGCACTTGCTCTTCCCTCTACCTGGGGCTCTTTCTGCATTACTCCTCCCTTACCTCCTTTGGGCCATTATTCAGATGTCATCTTCTCTACTTAGCCTTCTCTAGCCCCACTCTAGCCCCACTCTACACACACACACGCACTCATGCACATGCGCATGCACACTCGAGCAACCCCATCTCTCTCCCTTCCTTTATGTTTCTCCACAGAACTTATCTGACATAAAATGTGTTTTATTTATGCTTATTGTTTCTTCTTCCCCTCTTGAATGTCAGCTTCGGCAAGGCAGGTATTTTTGTCTTATTTTTTCATTCACTGCTGTATCTCCGGTACCAAGAACAACACCCGGTTCATTAAATATTTGTTGAATAAGTGAATGAGTATCTCCTTAATTTTAATGCCCTCTCCCCTAAGCTTGAGCTAACTGGGATCTATTTCCAATGTTCACATTTTCCCCCTCTATTTCATCTACACCATTTCCAGTGCATTAGGTTCGCTTTAAAAAAACATGTACACTAATGGTCTTGTTTATTCCCACTTCATATTTTCAAATGTTCCCCAAATCAACTATAGTCATCATGTTCACATGGGTTATGAGTCATGTTTGTTTTGAAAGTGAAAAGGTTTAGAGCAACTAATCCTGCCAGTCATGAGGGATAAGACTTTGCAGGAATGAATCCACGGACACTTACCAAGTAGACAAATAAAATCCAAATGGAGTGAAGGTACGTGGTAGAGCCTAAAAGGGACCAAAGCCCCCACCCTCACCCAAATAGGCTGTATCTGAATAGAAATCCCTGTAGTTTCTATCAACTAAAGCTATCCAGATATGCTACTTATTTTAGGAAACCTAGAAAATAATACATGCTACCTTTGGTATTACTTCTCTAATATATAAGACAGTGTTTATGAACACAATCAATACTTACTGAATGAGTTTTGTGAATCTGAAATGGAAAATAAATCTTAGTAAATCACTGTACACCTACATACACATACATATTTTGAAAAGTCAAATGTTTTTCTAACTGGTTCATTCCAACGGGAGCACAAAAACAGAATTGCCAAGCTGTGATAAGCTTCCCAAAGAATGAATATGCTTTCGCCCATTTCCAACAGCAAAGGTGCCCAGCCATGACTCTAAAGCACTTAGTGGCTGCATGACCTTGAACTTTCTCCGCCTTACATTTCCTCAACTATAAAACAGAAAGAACCTCACTGGGGTTGTGAGGACCCCATGAGATCATGAATGTGAAGGGACTTCATAAAGCAAGGCACACACATGAGGTTTGAGGTAAATCTGTCCTCTCAGCAAGCTTCTAAAATTCGGCTTGGATAAAGGTTATGTTTTGTAGCTTTAATTACTTGGAAAAAATACACACTAGGATGATAGAAAGGCTTTATAAACTATGACCACAATGGACAAGATAGTAGGAAACCAAAAGTCATAATAGTCACTTGACGTTTGAAATGAGCAGATGTGATCAATCTGCTCTTCTCTGTCCACTCTCATGCTTTTTCACCTATTAAACAGCTATAGGAGTCCTGCCAGAAAGAGTCATCTCTGGCCTCTGTACCAGACTGCCCCTTTGTTTCTGGGCTAGTGTCATCTACATCATTCTAGTCTGGGAGACAGATGCAACATAGCATGGCGGTTTAGAGCACAGGCTATGGAGCCTACATGGATCTGCTTTCTACAGCCCTGAATTACTAACTGAGCAAGCTCAGCAATGCCTCATAACCTCATGGAGCCTCAGCATCCTCGTTCATAAAACAGGTGAACGAGTATGGATATGTACCTCACTCATAGGGTTGTTATTAGGATTAGCTCCATGAGGAGTATAAAATGTCTAGTCCACAGAAATAATTCTAGAAGGGGAAGCTATGGTTTTCACACAGTTGAGCTGTGTTGCCCAAATTCTGTTTTCATTTCAACTTTACCTTTTACAGTCCCAGGTTCCCGACGTGCTCAATGAACACAATGTGCTCAATGAAGGGCTTCAGGAAACCCGTACCAGCTGCTAGAACAAAGGCTGAGCTGCCTCATCTGGCCAAGCCATCATGGATGTGACTGACAAGAACTCTTCCTTGTTGTGCCATAATGTGACAACATGGAAAGAGCATTGGACTTGGAGTCAGAAGACTTCAAGTTTCAGCCCTACCCATTCCCAGCTCTGTGACCTAGGCTAATCCATTCTACTTCCCTACGAGAAAGTAAAAGCTCCTGGAGAGCAGGGACCCTCTCTAAACATGTTCATACAGGGGCGCCTGGGTGGCTCAGTAGGTTAAGGATCTGCCTTCGGCTCGGTGATGATCCCGGAGTCTGGGGATCGAGCCCCGCATTGGGCTCTCTGCTCAGTGGGGAGCCTGCTTCTCCCTCCCCTGCTCCCCCTGCTTGTGTTCTGTGTGTGTGTGTGTGTGAGTCAAACAAATACATAAAATCTTTATAATCAAACAAACATGTTCATACAGCACTGGCACAGTGACTTAAACCTAACAGGTGCTCGATCGTGATTCATGAAATGACTGAAAGACGTGCATATGCCAGAGTCTCAATTTTCTTATGCATTCAAAGGGATAATAATTGTTGCCCTGCCTGGCTCTCAAGGTTGTTCAGACACCAGGCAGTGACTCGCAGCACCTTCTCCTTCCCTTCTCCTAGCATTTATCTCACTCAATTGTGACTGCTTTTCATGTTGGTTCCCTCTGCCTAGTAGAAAGTCTCTTATGATTTCCCTCCTCCTTCTACCGCTTCTTAGTTAATGCCTATTCATCCATCAATTCTCAGCTCAAAAGGCCCTTTCTCTGACTCCTAATAGCGCCTCCTGCTATGATAGCTCTTCCCATATGTCCTCCATGGAACTCAAATTACATTTGTATGATGATTTCATCCTTCCTGTTGGATTGTAAATATCACCAGGGCAGGGGTTCATGTTTATCTTGATCACCAGTATACTTCTTGTTCCTCGGCCAATTGTTAACCTGCTTGAACAGCTTATTAAATGTTTGTTGCATGAATGAGTGAATGGAAAAGTAAATGGATGAATGCGAAGCAGATGGAATGAAAATGATCCTCCTTTCTACCTTGCCCTTTTACAGATCTCTCTGGTTGTTAGTTTAGACGATTGTCATTCTGTAGTATCATTCCATTCTAATGCTCTTAAGAATATCACTTTGTAAGCCCTACTACTTAATAGGAAAAATGTACTAGAACAGATTCTCAGATGCTGAAACTGAGAAAGCCAGCACTCAACCTCAGTGTTTGTGGACACCCATCTACCTCATTATGATGACAAGGGAACTTTCTTCTCCTCGGACCATCACCATCTACCTCTAGCATTTGAGCCCCTAGGCTCCCATTCCTCCGGCTTACCTGGAACCTGGCTTAGTGCTCTACTGTACTGAACCTCTAAGACCCATGCTCAGTAGGTCCTCATCTGGGGTGGGGCTTCGCAGACTCCCTAAAGTTGATGGCTGGCATTTACCACTCCTTTTGGCTTAGCAAGGATGATGGGGAGGGGAAAGAAGTGGGGCGGAGAAAGAGGGGTCATCTTTGCTTGCTTCCCAAGGTACTGCCATTTTTGCTTCTTCCCCATCCTGCCTGCTCATAGAACTGAAGGTGAGAGGAAAAGCAAAATTCTGCCTGCTACTGTAAAAGTCATGAATTAGTTCCCTTTAGAGGATCTTCCCACTGAACCTCTACAACCTTCCTGGGAATTCACTATTATTATTGTTCCTATGTTACAAATGAAGAAACTCAATGGCCAATCCATTCCCCTAGTAGATGTCCCAGGAATTCTGCCATTCTTCTGATATCTTTGTCCACAAGAAGCCCTTTGTGTGACATAAATACGATGTGTGGCACTGTAATTATTTTTGCTGTACACCATAGTCATTAAAATCATTAATCCAGCTAATATTTTTTCAGTACCAGCCATTGGCTCAGCACTGGGAATGCAGCAGTGGACAAGACAGACACAGAACTATAGGGATTAGAATAGAGGCAGAAAGACAGAGACATTGTTGTACAGCAAGCACTGTGGTGGAGGAAATTAAGGATGTGTGGGGGTACACAAGAGAGCTGGATAATTCAGAATGAGGGTGCATGTGGAGAGAAAAGGCTTTCTTTGCTGCAGTACAGACGAGAATGGCCAAATCCAAATAGGCCAACATAAAGTATTTCCAGACCTCAGCTTGCAAAATATCCATTTAATCAACAGATACTTATCAAATAACTGCTCTATGCTACGCACTGAGGATAAAAAGGGAAAAGAAGGCAAACATGGTCCATGCCTTAGATATTTCAACCAGATGGTCTCAAAGGTGCCTCCCAGCAAGAATAGTTGATTGAGTTCCCTCCCAAAACAAAAGTCTTTTGATTTGATGGCACCACAACACACCTCAGGGGTAACAACAGGCAGTCTTCCCGAGATTAGAAGGGCATATCCTTAGAACCCTACAAAAAGAAAACCTGTCAAATCTCCCTGGTGTCTTAGAGAAGACAATGCATGTGGCTTTCATGAAACATCCCACAGCCCAGCTCTCTTCAACAGGCCCATAAAGGAAATGACAAATAACTCAAAGCAGCAGGCATGGAGAGCTCCAAGAAAAATCGTTCTCATTTGTATGCCAGAGAACAGAATTATTACTGTGGCATCCTTGCTTATAACTATATCAAGACTAGAAAACAGAAATATCTGTCATGAAAGAGGGGCACTGCCATGGTGCTGAGCCAGAAATTGGGCTTTGGGGGCTCAGAATGGAGGGAAAGACCGGATGTTAGTGTACATTGGAAACACTCATTTTTTTAAAATGAGGGAAAGATATTCAACCCCTACGTTTTGAACTTTTCCTACATAGATATTTCAGCACTTTGAGGGTTTGAGATCATTCCACAACTCGTTCATTCTACAAATATTTTTGTAGTGTCTGTCATGTGTTAAGCACTGTGCCGAGTTGTATATGAAACAGCGCTAGGACTTGTCTTTCCCTAAGACATATGGAGCACTGGTGTCATTATCAAAACCATCCCTTTCCAGTTGGTACGCACAAACAACAACAACAATACCTATAGGGCTTTCTCTTTGCCAGGTACTCTTCTAAGTACTGTGCATATACTAATTCATTTATTTGGCACAATGACCCTACAAGGGAGGTCTTCCTATCTTACAGATGAGTCAATTGAGGCACAGAGACGTTAAGTAACTTGACCAAGTTGTAGTATTTTTTTGCCTAACTACACAATCTGGTATTGAAATATATCATCCCAGAAATGTTTTCAGTACACTTTCCAGGTTCCAAACTAAGATATGCCATGCTGGCCCTTAAAGAGGTTCAATAAACAATCAAGCAATGTACAAATATTGACCATCCAAGAGGTTGCTGGCTCTGTTTCAATATGTTAAGGAAAGTGACTTAGCCTGCTCAGGCTGCCATAACAAAATACCAGAGTGGACAGTTTAAGAAACAGAAATTTATTTCTTGATGTTCTGAAAGCTGGAAGTATGAGATAAGGGTAATTTTTGAGGGAACTTCATACTGTTTTCCATCATGGCTATACCAATTGACATTCCCATCATAAGGGTTTCCTTTTCTCCACGTCTTTGCAAATTCTTGTAATTTCTTGACTTTTTGAAAATAGCCATCCTCATAGATGTGAGGTGATATCTCATTGTGGCTTTGATTTGCATTTCCATGATTAATGATGTTAAGCATCTTTTCATTACCTGTTGGTTGTTTGTAGGTCTTCTTTGGAAAAATGTCTATTCAGGTCCCTTGTTCATTTTTTAATTGGGCTATATGTTGGGTTTTTTTGTTTGTTTGTTTTTTGTGTTTTTTTCTTGCTATTGAATTGTAAGTATTCTTTATTTACATTGTATATTAACCCCTTGTTGGATATAAAGCTTGCAAATATTTTCTTCCATTCCACAAGTTACCTTTTTCATTTTATTGTCTCCTTTGCTGTGCAGAAACTATTTGGTTTTATATAGTCCAATAGTTTATTATTGCTTTAGTTGCCTATGCTTTTGGTGTCAGATCTAAAAAATCATTGCCAAGATCATTGTCAAGGAGCTTTCCCCCTATGTTTTCTTCTAGGAGTTTTACAGTTTCAAGTTTTATATTCATGTCTTTAATCTACTTTGAATTGATTTTTGAATATGGTATAAGGTAAGGGCCCAATTTGATTTTTTTCAAGTGGATATCCAGTTTTACCAGCACATTTATCAAAGAGACTATCCTTTCCCCATTATGTATTCTTGACCACCCTTTGTCAAAAATTAGTTGACCATATATTCATGGGTTCATTTCTGGGCTACTATTCGGTTCCATTGGTTTATGTGCCTATTTTCTAATGCCATGCCATACTGTTTTGATTACTAGAGCTTTGTAATATACAGTCTGAAATCCGGAAGTGTGATGCCTCCAGCTTTGCTCTTCTTGTTCAAGAGTACTTTCACTATTAGGGGTCTTTTGTAGTTCCATACAAATTTTAGGATTGTTTTTCCTACCTCTGGAAAAAATGCCATTGGACTCTTCATAGTGATTGCATTGAATCTGGAGGTTGCTTTGGGTAGTATGGACATTTTAACAATATTAATTCTTCCAATCCATGAACATGGGATATCTTTCCATTTATTTGTGTCTTCTTCAATTTCTTCATTAATGTTTTAGCATACCAATTTTTCACCTCCTTGGTTATATTTATTCCTAAATGTTTTATTCTTTTTTATACTATTGTAGTGCATGGGATTATTTTGCTAATTTATTTTTTGGATAGTTTGTTGTTAGTGTATAAAAAAGCAATTGGTTTTTATATGTTGATTTTGTATCCTGAAAATTTACTGAATTTGCTTATTAGTTTGAACTGTTTTTGTGTGTGTGTGTGTGGAGTCTAGGATTTTCTATATATAAGATCATGTCATCTGCAAACAAAGACACTTTTACATCGTTCTTTTTTATTTGAATGCCTTTTGCCTTTTATTTCTTTTTCTTGCCTAATTGCTCTGCCTAGGACTTTCAGTATTATGTTGAATAGAAGTAGTAATGCTGGGCATCCTTATCTTGTTCCTGATGTTAGAAGAAAAGCTTTCAGCTTCTCACCATTGAGTATGATGTTAGCTGTGAGGCTGTCATATATGGCCTTTATTATTCTGCGGTATATTCTTTCTATATCTAAATTGTTGACAGTTTTTAACATGAAAGGATGTTAAATTTTGTCAAATGTTTTTTCTGTATCTATTGAGACAATCAAGTGATTTAATCTTCCATTTTGTTAATGTGGTATATTGCATTAATTGACTTGCATATGTGAAACCATCCTTGCATCCCAGGGATAACGCTCACTTGGGATTAAATTTGTTTTGCTAGTATTTTGATGAGGATTTTTGCATCTATGTTCACCAGAGATACCGGCCTCTAGTTTTCTTTTCTCATAGTGCTCTGTCCACCTTTATTATTATGGGTATTATGGGCCTCCTAAAATGAGTTTGGAAGTATTTCTTACAATTAAACTTTTTGGAAGAGTTTGAGAAGGATCAGTATTAATTCTTCTTTAAATGTTTGTTACATTCACCAGTGAATCCATCTGGGCCTGGAATTCTCTTTCTTGGGAGATTTTTAATTACTGATTTAATTTCCTTACTCATGACAGAACTGGTCAGATTTTCTATTTCTTCATGATTCAGCCTTAGTAGGTGTATGTTTTTTTGGAATTTATGCATTTCTTCTGGTTTCTTCCTAGGTTATCCAATTTGTTGAAAATATAATTGTTCATAGTAGTCTCTTATGATCCTTTGTATTTCTGTGGCATCGGCTATAATGTCTCCTCTTTAATTTCTATTTTATTTTTTTGAGTCTTCTTTTTTTCTTAATTAGTCCAGCTAAAGGTTTGTCAATTTTGTCTAACTTTCCAAAAAACCAATTCTTAGTTTCATTGATCTTTTTTTATTGCCTTTCTGGTCTCTAGTTAATTTATTTCTGCCCTGATCTCTGTTATTTCCTTCCTCCTACTAGCTCTGGGCTTAGTTCTTTCTTTTTCTAGTTCCTGAAGGTGTAAAATTAGGTTGTTCATTTGAAATCTTTCTATTTTGTTAATGTAGACACTTACTGCTATAAACTTTCCTCTTAGAACTGCTTTTGCTGCATAGAGTAAGTTTTGGTAAATTGTGTTTCCATTTTTGTTTGTCTCAAGATATTTTTTGATTGTTCTTTGATTTCTTCTTTGACCCATTGGTTGTTTAGGAGCATGTTCTTTAATCTCTACATATTTGTGACTTTTCCACCTTTCCTCCTGTTACTGATTTTTCGCTTCATACCACTGTGGTTGAAAAGATGCTTGATACGATTTCAATCTTCTTAAAATTTTTAAGACTTGTTTTGCAACCTATAGTATGATCTATCCTGCAGAATGTTCCTTATGCCCTTGAGAAAAATGTGCATTCTGTTGCTGCTGGATGGAAATGTTCTATATATGTCTCTTAGGTCCATTTGATCTGATGTGTAGTTCAAGTCCAATGTTACCTTATTGATTTTCTGTCTCAATGATCTATCCATCGTTGAAACTGGAGTATTAAAATCCCCTATTCTTATTGCATTACTGTCTATTTCTCCCTTTAGGTCATTTAGCATTTGCCTCATATATTTAGGCACTCTGATGCCAGGTGCATAAGTATTTACAATTGTTATATCCTCTTGATGAATTGACCCCTTTATCATTACAGAATGACCTTCTTTGTCTTGTTACAGTTTTTGACTTAAAGTCTATTTTGTCTCTTGCGGCAGCATATGGTTGGGTCTTGTTTTGTTTTTTTTTTTTAATCCATTCTACCATTCTGTGTCTTTTGATTGGAGAATTTAGTCCATTTACATTTAAAGTGACTATTGATAGACAAGGGCTTGCTATTGCCATCTTGTTAGTTGTTTTCCAGGTGCTTTGTAGATCCTTTGTTCCTTTCTTCCTCTCTTGCTGTTTTCCTGTGAGATTGGATGACTGTCTCTAGCGGTATGCTTTGATTTCTTTCTCTTTATTTTGTGTTTCTACTATATGTTTTTGTTTTGTACTTACAATGAAACTTACACAAAACATACTGTAGTTCCAAAAGTCTACTGTAAGCTGGCAACAACTTAACTATAACTACAATTATCTGATAATGGATGCACGGTATAAAAAGATGTAAATTGTGACATCAAAAACAAAATGTGGAAGGGGAGTTAAAAGTGTAGAGCTTTTGTATGTGATTGAAGTTATTGTAGTAATTTTTTTTTCTTTTGATTTACTCTTATAAAGGTACTACTTCTATCCTGGGGACTCTATCATCATGACCTCATCTAAATGTAATTACCTCCCAAAGGCCTCACTTTCTAATACCATCACATTGGGACTTAGGGCTTCAACATATAAATTTTGGGGGAATGCAAACATTCAGTCTTTAACAATGACTACATGATATCAAAATCTTATCTTCCCAGTTATAGTGTGAGCTCTTTTATGGCATAGATTAACGCCAAACAATGTAGTAGTTAAGTATGAGAACTGAGTTCAAATCCCAGTTTCAACACTAATGAACTATGTAGCCATGGGCGAGCTACCTAACCTCTCTGAACCTTATTAAATGGCCAAAATGACAATTCCAAGCAGTAGGGATTAAGTGATATGATCAATATAAAATAGTAAATACAGCACCTGACCAAAAGCAAACAATGTATACTAGTGAAATATATATGCGTATCACACAAAGCAGAGAATAAGTAGGGAATCAGTGCTACTGAAGACAAGTGTTGCAGGAGGTCAGCATAGTGAAGATCAGTATAAGCAGCAAGTTTAAGAGAAGGCTTCATGGAGGAGGTAGTGCCAGAGGATGATTAAGAATAAACAAAGAAGAGGAAGGAAGGCATTTCAAACCAGGGAACAACCTGAAGCCCACAAAAGGTTACCAGGGTAGTCAGGGTGCCAGGAACAGCTTCTGTTTCATAATATTTATTACCATTCTCACTCCAAGAAAGTTCTCTATTCCAAAAATGCACTGGGTCCCAAGGGGTTTAGAGAGAAGACTAGGAACTTGTACTACCTTCCCTGCTGATCTTACACAATTCTTCTAAGGAGATAACGTAAGTTGGTATAAATATTTCAGGAGTTCATAAGACAAAGGGCTTTGTGAAAATCAAAATGATTATCATATAGTTAGGAACTTCAGCTGTGGCTGAGCTTATATTAAAACAGCAACAATCTAAGTAATGGCAATGACTGTCAAATCATTGCAAAAGAAAAGACTATTAGTTCAATCTACCAGGAAGGCTGGCAAGCCACTGACTCTGTGACAAAGATTCAGTCAGTTTAGCCTGAACTGTGTATTTCATTTCCCCATGCAAGGGCTCCAGTGGCTATTGTATGTATCATCTCCACCAGAATCAGGAGATAGAGGTGTATCTAAGAGGCTCCGCTGTGGTCGCCTCAGCCTCTAAATTCTATTTCCTGTGGCATAGGAGCATCTTAGTATTTTCACATATTTGATTTGAAAGAATCTTCTTCCAGGTCTTTCTGACTAGTCCCCAGACTCAACATTTCATTTAAAAAAAAAAAGAAAGAAAGAAAGAAAGAAAAAGAGTATCTGAACTACTACACCCTCTTTACCAGCCCCATGTTCACAGGACAAAGTCAAAGAGGTATCTGATTATAAAGACCATGTTATGATTACTAAGAATGCAGTGAGTGTTCTACAGATAATCAGAATCTAACTCCCTTTATCAAAACAAGTGAATAAAGTACATGTTGTGACATACCATCTACAGCCCATTTGCTTTGCTAAATCTCTAGTCTGTCAATTCCTGTTATTTGCAGCAGCTCAGTCTAATTTTCCTGGGAATCTGTAAAATCATACTGCATACATGCACAATCAATGTCTTTTAAATGTAATCTGTAATAATGATTCATGTTTTCAGGCTTAATCTCCAAGTGAAATTAGTATGGTCTTGGTGATTTTGAATTTAATGAATACTTTTAGTTGTATTTTATCTATTGAAAAATCAAGTTCTTCCTGCCAAAATGACCCCATAAGTATATCACTGCATCTGTACTGTATTCATAAATAGCACTAGAGATATTTAATTTAGCAATTCTATGAGCACTACAAACAATAAATAGCTCAAGGGACTAGAATGCAAATGGCATACTCAGAAAAAACTAAACAAAAGGTGACATTCATTTGCAAAGGTTCCTGATGGCTTACTGAAACTTACTGGTCAATCTAATTTATTTGATATTCATGAAATGTAAATTAAAATAAATAAAGCCCAACTTTCCTCTATCATCCAAGTAGCTACTCCATTCCAACCGACTTTCCACCGGGAATCGCATGAGTTAGATCAATATGAGACCAGTAATAGAGTGTACCCAAAAGGGGAAAGCAAGCACTAACACATTTCCTTTTTAGATAATGCTATATTTATATGAGCTAGGGGGCACAGAACTGATTGCACTATGTTAAATGAAATCTAGGATCCCCATCCCACCTCAAATTGCTGATACGTAATTAAAGAACTGTGCATCCTTCTCTGCCTCTAGTCTGTGCCACAGATATATTTAAATTAACTTATTTCTGCTTACTAAATTTGCACATGCCCACTGTGGAAAATTCAGAAATTGGGAAAAGCAGGAAGAAGCTAACAGCTATACACAAGCTCATCAACTAGAGAGAATCCTCTGTTGATACCTTCATTTATTTTTTCTTCCAGTTCTTTTTTTCTACATATTGTTAATTTTTCTCCCATACAATTACAGCAAAACTTTCACATCTTAATCTTTTCACATAACATGACATAATAGGCATTATCCAGTTTTCCAAATTTATTAAAATTTATCATACACTTAAATTTTAAATGGCCCCATAATATGCTACCAATCCCCTAATGTTGAAACATTTAAGCTATTTCCATTTTTGTTATAATAGATAAGACAGCAATGAGGATCTAAGTCAGATCTGCAGACAAAGGACAATGAAATTTCTTAGTTTTTGTTCAAGATGTATAATTACAAGGTCAAAGGATATATGCATTTCAAGGCTTTAGATACATCTGGTCAGTGTGATTTCCAGAAAGATTGTTTGAATGTACCTTTCCAATAGCAGTATACATGAATACCAGCCTTAATTGAATACTCTTCAACAATGTGTATTATCAGTAAAATACAACAAATGAACTCACCTTTTGCCAATATGATATATTTATCCATTGAAAATATATTTATCTAAGAAATAGATGATTTATTAATTTGACTTTCCTTGATTACTAGAAAAGGAAGTTAAATGTTTTCTTATAGGTTTATTGGTTCTTTGTAGATTGTATTTTATAAATTGATTCTTTTAAGCCTTTTGAGACTGGGGGCATGTTTAAATCAAGGAGATTCTAAATATCTTCAAAGAAGAAGAAATAAGGATTCCTTCTATCTCCCTAAATTTATCGTAAATACTGCTTTCTATTGCCCAAGCCTACTTCCCTCAATGTGGATAGCTGGCTTTCTCTCTGACTTTATAGAGAGAGATCAATTAGTTTGACCTTCAGCCTCCTCTTTTTTAAAATTAAGATCCTTTAGTCCAGTGGTTCTCAAGCTTTAGTGCACAAAAAAATCACTTGGAGTGCTGGTTAAAATGCAGACTCCTTGGTCTGTCTCCTAGAGATTCTGATGCAGCATATCTTGGTTAGGATCTGGAAAGTGTGTTTTAACAAGCACTCCAAGCAATTTTGCTATAGGTGATCTAGAATCCACACTTTGAGAAGCAGCTTTAACCACTTGTCCTAGATCTTTGCTAATCCCAAGAAATCCCATAGGAACTCCCCTGTGCCCTCCTCACCAGTTTCCTCTTCAGTGCTTCCCTGTGCCAACAGTTGCTGTCAGTCAGTGTGACAACCCCAAAACACTCCCACCACTTTGCCAAATGCCCTGTAGAAAAGCCATACTGCCCCTGGGCATGTAACACTGCCAGAGCCCCTTTGGCTCAAATTTTTAGAATATATCTGACCACTGCTGAGATTCCTGAGAGACACTTAATGTGTGTGTGTATGTGTGTGCGTGTTTAGTCCAACATTATGTTTGTTTCTTTTTAACAACCTTAGACCTACTTGTTATTGCTACCCCTCAGAGAAGATGAAGACACTCTGCACACATACAAGATGGTAGAAGTAGAACAGAAAAGGATATAGGCAACAGAGAGCATATGAGTGTCTCTCTTTGAGAATCTACACACCAGTGTTCTTTCTAAGTGCAATGGAAAAACAACAAGGACTTGGAAAACTAAACAATGACTTACATTAAACAATGACGGCTCGCATGCCTCTCAGATAATAAAGGCCTTGCTATCCTCTTTACCAAAGCTGTCATCCTATGTCCAGGATGATTCTGATGTTAGGCAGACTGGTAGCCGTTGGCTTTGGAGGCTAAGGTGTATGTGGAGGATGTTCCCTTAGAATGCCCACCACAATAGGGCAGAAATGGGCAGGGTGACACAGCGGGTATACATTGGGCAGTTCTTGGCAGGCAGAGGGCAATTTGTGTAGAAGTACACTGAGACCTCTGTCACTGTGAGCTTCAGTGACCCCAGGGCCTTTTTTTTTTTTTTTTTCTCTTCCTTCCTGGCAGTGAAGCTCTAGTAAGGAAGGAGGGCTCTCCATGAAAACAGTTGCATTAGTAGTTGGTAAGCTGTTAGAAAAGTTGAAAGAACTTATTTCTGTTTCAGTCTATGGAATGGAATGGTCCAGCTGGCATAACTTCAGCTTCTTTGATACATTTCATTTTTTTGTCCTAAGTGGGTGGAAGGAGACAGGCGGAAGAAGTGATTCTTCTAGAGATAACTTTTAGTTAATAACATTATGCGAATCCCAAACCAGGAACTACTCAAAACATAAAGCAAAAAACTTGCAATGGAGCCAAGAATTAGCATGCAGGGCCATATTGTAGAGGTGGTTGGGTGGAAGTGGGCATGGATGCTGCCCCTAGTGCCTCAGCAACCACTAGGGGGAAGGACATATCTGTCCTCTCTGATGGATGGCCGAAGTAAGAGGACACACTAATTTCTAAGAGCTCCAAAGACAAGACAAGACCCCAGAGTAATAGTGACTCGGTGATTCTCTGGACAGTAATGCTATCAGGGTGTTCATACATGCCTACTGGTAGCAGGGACAATTCAAGAGACTCTCTCTCTCCAGTACATTTTTATCAGTACATTTTCTGGCCATATGACCTCTTGTCAGCATAAAACACTAATAATAATTGTTCCCTCTTCTAACTCCTCACTCAGCTCTCAAGTCTGAACTTGGTCTTGCCCCTTAAATGGCCCCAGTATGTCCACACTTATGTATTCAGACTGGGAATACAGAATACCTCATTTGGCTCTGTATGTGCGCTCGGTACTGCTCTTGGGCCCCCTTACTTGGCAACCATTCTGGAAGTGCATTAGTGGTTCTATCATGGCGATTTCCTTCAGAAATTGGTATTCATATTATTGCCCAGAACTGTTTGGGAAGAACCTGAGGTCCCTGCTCCAGCCCAGACAATCAATCCATTGGGCCTGTACCCTACCCAGATGTCCAACCACAGGAAGAGATGAGGATCTACTTTCCAGGTTCTCCTGCTATGGCTTTGGGTTCTCTGTCTACACTACTCTAGGAGCCTGAGCTTGTGTAAGACACATCCTTTGTTAGCTCCTCTTCCTCCTCTAACTTGCTGAATACAAATATCAGCTCAGGTGGAGGCTTTGGGCCTGTGGTCTTCATACTCCACATTCTTTGTCTTGAAAAGTCTCCCTCTGGGTGTCAACTGTTGCCCACATGCTGATGCCTGCTAAATTTCTACCCCTAGCCTGACTTCTCATCTAAGTCCCATTTCTGTATCATCAGCTGGGCATCTCATCTGTACTAGACTGGCCTGCTATCAAGATCAAACCCAAATCTTCCAAGTCACGGATCAGTAAGTCAAAAGGGACCTCAGAGAGCACATTCTCTTTCCTTACTTCCCAGCTTCAGCCTTCAGCCCCAAGATCCTCCAGACCCTCAAATATAATGCTTATAATTACAGGCTTTGGGGTCAATCAGACCTGGATTCAAATGCTGGCTCAACTTTTTCTTGGTATTGTGGCCAAACATTCTACCCTTTCTTTTTTTTCCAACGTTATTGAGATATAGTAGACAAATAACACTGTGTAAGTTTAAGATGTACAACATGATGATTTGAAACCCCTATATATTGTGAAATGATGACCACAATAAGGTTAGTTAACACCTTATTATCTCATATAGTTACCTTTCTCTGGTGTGTGTGGTGAGAATATCTGAGATCTACTGCGCTAGCAACTTTCAAGTATACAATAGGGAGTTGTCAACTATAGTCACCATGCTCCATTGGACTCCTTCTGAAAGGGAATTTCCTTAACATTAAATTAGGGATGATAATAGGACCTACTTTCTTTCCATGGTGGCTGTGAAGAGGAATTGAGAGAATGTAATTAAAGCACTTGCTTAGCTCAAAACAGGTACGCATGAAATGGTCGTTCTTCTCATCCTTACTCTAATGTTTTAAATGTTTATCTACTTTACCTCAGCTAAACCATTTCAAATCTCCTTTCACCGTCTTTCATCTGCATTAATTTCCTCAACCAACATGTATTTATTGTGCATTTACTACGTGCCTGAAACTGTTTGGGCACCAAGGACAAAGCAGCGAGTAAAAGAGACACGGTCCATGTCCTCATCCAGCTAACAGACCAGTGGACAAAGACCTGCATTAAAAAGATACAACTCTGATCAATATTTTTTTATGACTAGCCTCTCGTTTTGCTAATCCAGCCTGCACACGCCCAGCAAACTCATCTTCCTAAAACATTGCTTTCTTCATGTAAATCTCCTCCCTGACCTTCCAATGGCTCCCCACTTCTTCGGAGATACGGCCTCAGCCTGGCCTTCATGAGGGGCCATATGCACAAATACAACAGGCTTTGGAGTTAGACACATGTGGATTTAAATCTGGGCTCTGCTACTCACTAGGTATGTAAACTTTAGCTCCTCTAAACCTCAGTGACCTTACTTGGAAAATAAGGAAACAATTGCTCTTCCACACCTGAAACTTTTACATGGTACTCCCCAGCCTGGGATGACTTTCTCTACCCTTCCTCTGCCATCTCTGTCTGAATGGCTCCCACGTATCCTTCAACCAGTGCTTCCGGAGCAGCGGCCGATCACACAGAGAATAAAGAGATAATGTAGATGATGGCAGATGATGGTAGACTCTAAATCCCTGATCCAGTGACAAGTTCAGGGGAGGGAGGGGTGCTTAATTCTGCTCTGCTTGGCTAAGTGAACATGGATCCCAGGCTTGGAACGGTCCACACTCTACTGATCACTAACTACTATGAACAGTTACGGGAGGGAGCCCTAAGGCCACAAGACCTCAGGCACAGTTGTTAGAAATCTAGAAGGCCAACGCATCCGGGAGGCAGCAGAGCGGCTGAGCGAGCCACAGCAGATGCTGCTCAACGCCACGCCTCTGTCTGCCAGCCCAGCGCTATCTCCGCTGGGCTGGTGTGAGAAGACTGGCAGGAGGGCCCCTGAGGCTGGGCTCACTTGCTGATTAACCTGGACACGTGCCCAAAGAGCTCGTCCTGCCAAACCACTAACGGGCTGATGGGTCTCCGGCCTCGCACCACGTCTAGGGCCTGCATGGCCAGCTATCATGGTCTGGCATGTGAACACATGTGCCAGGGCACTGGTCCAGACTCACATCTGAACCAGGATTAGTCCCTCTGTGATAAAGGAACCCCAAAGCTCATGCTTCTGTGTTTGCTTGATGAGGCCATTCACAGGACTCTCTCAAACACCTGCTGGATCAGGGAACACCCTCTCGGGCTTTCGGGCACACTGCTGACAAATGGTTCCACATTTACAAAGCTTAGCCATAACATCAGCGGCCTCTGAAGTTAAATCCCACTTGATGGTTTTCACGCTTCCTTCCATCCAGTCACTGAGGCAGACCCCGGGGGGCCCCGCACCCACTTTATACCTCAGCTGTCTGAGGGAGAGACACGGGGATTGGTTCGCCTTCAAGTCAACATGTCAGGACTCCCTTTTCCTCGATGCCTTCTTATTATTTTAAAGCATTCATGCCTTTTTTTAAGAGAAGGTTCCAAGAATACTTAGAGATGATTAAATGCCCCGAGTTTGTTGGGGAGGAGGAGATTCATAAGCGGGAGGGAAGGAGGGAATCGAAAGGAGAATCATTTCTTTAACACCTTCATAAAACATCAGAGCGATGCTATAGATAGAAAGGAGAGAATCCGCGTCACCTGCCTTCTGTATTCAATTGGCCGCTGGTGAGTGAAATGACTGAGTGAAGCTGTTCGGTGATTTATTGTTGTCACCCTCTCTTCACTCCTATTGTCCCTCTGAGGCCCACAGCATGGGTTCAGGAGGAGACCGTCCCACTGAAACTGTAGGAACATTTCCGCCCACCGACGAAAGATCGTTCCGGCATTTGCCTTCATGCTGCTGGGTTCGGCCTCCGCTCCCCGCTCCTTCATAGTTCAGTCAGGTCCACTGAGTCAGAACCCGGATTCGGCGCTCTCTCGTTTTCCCTCAGATCCTCTAGCCTTTATTTAGTTTTTTATTCAGGGCTAAGGCGGTTGTTGCTGTGCCTTACATACTGGAAGGGCTTAGATGCAGAAAAAGAAAAAGCATGTGTGTGTGTGTGTGTGTGTGTGTGTGTGTGTGTGTGTGTGTGGAGAGGTGGGGACTTACCAGAACGTGAAGAAACTGGACACTTGCTGGCCATGGGTTGAGGTTGATATATGCGAGTAGGAGAAACACAGGGAAATGGAAGTCTATATTTAAATACAATATTCAATGTAACGATCGTTAAGCCGATTACAATTCCCCCTGCCGTGTGAAGCAAAGCACACTGGTCGGGCTGTACGTAGCCCTCACATCCCACAGAGCAGCTTTCTCGGCTGGGCGATGTCATCTTTTCAGCCTGCTCCTTAGTGCAAAAACGCAGTCACGTTGGCCTTATTCTCTCCATTTCTGGAACAATGGTGCCAAAGTTGCCATTCTAGGAAAGCGTGGCGAGGTTTCATGAGAAACTGATGTTTTGGGTCCAAATGACAGGCGCCCAGAGAAGCCTTCTATATCTCTAACCAGAAAGCAGCCAGAGTTACAAAGATGATTATATATGTGGCAGGCTGGGGCAAAAAAGACTTGGCTAAACTTCACCTTTGATTTCTCCAAAGAAGAAACTTCCACGCAGTGTACTTACCCCCCCAAAACCCTATTTTTAGCCTTTCCTAAGGTTACTAATAAATGAGTAACTAACGCACATCCCCAGGAGATTATTTCATGCAATGAGAGGCATGAAACAGAGAGCTAGGCCAGCTCCCTAAGTGAGGTCGCTCACTCTCAGTTAGAAAACTGGAAATGACATAATTACGTGTGTGTGTGTGTGTGTGTGCGCCCGTGTCCTCATGCATGTGAGAATATGTGCATTTGCCCTGGGTTTATTATCATAGAAGGAGCTAAGTTTGAGAGAAAGAAAATGGGAGAAGAGAACAAGAACAAGAACTTAAGTTACAGATGACCACAGGTCCTAAGGTCCTAAGAAGTCAGCAAAGTTCTTTTTGTTCATCTGAGTCAAAACCATTTTTACTACACATCTGCCAACACTTCAGGGCTCCGCTGGATGCCCAGCTACGCTCTAACTGCCATAGGCTTGACTGTTTGATTCACCAGTGTGCAAACCTCCCCTCCCTCACAGTTCCACACAGAATCAGGTCCTAATTCCTTCACCACGTGTCCATACACAGGATCTCTCCATTGTGATCCTCTATCCCCTGGCATGTGGAAGCTGGAACTCCTGATCCTCATCCCCTCACCTCTCTTCCTCCTGCCATTCCTCACCATCTGGCAACTCAGTACAGAAGCTGGGTTTCTCTTCGCCACTCCCTGACTTCCAATCCATGAGCAGGTTCTACCTCAAAAACAGGTCCAGAACGCAATCACGCTCAGCATCCTCACACTACCAGCACTCTGCTGGACTCCTCCGCCAGCTTCCTAATTTATCTCTCCACTTGCATCTTTGCAATTTTCCACTTAATTATTCACACAATCTCCAGAGCAGCCCTTTAAAACCCCAAATCTGATTGCATCATGTCTCCACTTAAAACCATCCAGTGGCATCTCATGTTTCTTAGAAGGAAATCCAAACTCTTTAGCGTGGCCTACAAGGCCTTAGATGCCATGGGCCCTGCCCACCTTCCTGGCTTCATCTCCGCTGACTCTCCCCCAGGTCACTGCTCTTTTCTGTCCTTCACCCATAAGCCACTTGGTTCCTGACTCGGAGGCATTTTGCACTTCCTCCACCCTCTGCCTGGACCACTCTTTCTTTACTCTTCATACCACCTCAGACCTGCCTAGCTGAAGAAACTTCCCCCAATTACTCTCCACCCATCCCCCCTGCTGTAGTCTCTTCAGAACATTTCTGATGTTGTGAGTCACATGTGTATGACATGTCCTCGCTCTGGCACAGCATCTGCGCTTGACTAGGGGACGTGGTCTGTCTCTTGCACTGCCGTATCCCCAGCAGATTGTCTGGCACATAATCAGTGAGTATGTGCCGAAAGGCATGCTAGATCTGTTTCTGATTTTTTTTTTTTTTTTTTGAAGTCGGTAATTCCTCTTTCCTCCCCAGTTTCAGTATTTAGCATCTGAACTGATGGAGTTAATTAAATTATGACACAGAGGGTGGGGCTGTTTGCTGGAATCTTACCCAGGCCTGGTAGTTCCTCCACAGGCCCTAAGCCCAGTGGCCATCGTGCACTTCTCTCTGTCATATATCACCAGGAAACCTGCGTAGGAGGGTGGGGAGCTTAGCATGGAGGGGGGCAGAGCTGCCTGTTCAGGGGTCAGGGCGGAGGGTTATAAGTTACCTCCACCTTTTTGCACCTTTTTCATGTCCCCTTTATGTCCGTAGCAGTCCCCTTGTCAGGAGCCCACTTTCATCAATACGCCCACTTCTGGGAATCCTGGACTCTTGCAAATCTCTGAGCTTTTGACTACGCAGGGCTTCCTTTCTCTCTTCCATGCTTTATCCCTGTGCCAAACTCCTATAGATCCTTCAAAATCCAGTATAAACATTGCTGCCTCTGCAAATATTGCCCTTATTCCCATTCTTTCCGCTGATTCCCACTCTGTATCATACAGGTAAATCAACAATTACAAAGCAATGGGATGACTTCCTTTCTAAAGTGTAAGCTCCATGAGGTCAGGGACTGGGTTTTCCCATTTACACAGGGGAATGGGTTTGTTGATTCATTCATCAATTCAATCAGGCATTAGACATTTCTTGAGCACTTACTATCAGGAAAAATTCCAAGACCAGTGATCTTGCCACCACGACAGATACCACAGTTACTGGTAGTGACTCCAGTTGAATTTCCAGTTAGTTGAAAGGTGTCAGAAATCATGAAAATTAAATAATCAATCCCTTGCTATTTTGAATCCATGCAGATCTGAAGAATCAGTAAACTGGAAGCTTTCTGACAAAAGAAACCCAGACTGTAGTACAGAGGGATAAACAGACGGAAATCATGAAGACCAGGTTAAGATATGTATGGCAAAATGAGGAATGCCAACTGACGTCCAACAAGACTTCCACAAAGAGGTAACAGAGAGAAGGGGGAAGAGAAAACCTGTTAAGATATAATGGCAATGATTTCCCAGAATTAAAGAAAAAGATATGAATCCTCAGACTTAATAAACACACTAAGTTCCAGGAAGGATACACGGCACCAAATTTGTACCTTTGTCATGAAATCTGGACATTGTAGTGAAATTATAGTGTATATAATTAGAGAAGAAACCCAAAATTAGAGAAGAAAACCAAAAAATATTTAAAGTGAAGAAAAACAACAAAAAAAGTGCCTACAAAAGATAGACAACGGGGTTGAAATAAGACTTCTCATTGGCAACAAATGGAGTAGTTTTTTTAAAGTGCTAAGTTTGGCAGCGGGGACTAAGACGTCTCTGCCCAGCTAACCTATCGGTCAAAGAGTGAAAGTAAAATTTCAACATCTTCAGACAAAGGAAGACTTAGTTTACTGCTTAGAGAACTTCATTACAAGGATATACTATGGTTTAAGAGGAAGACAACTGAATGCAAATGAAAGGAGTAGAATGTAAGAAAAAAAAATGCCAGGCAAAGAAGTTGCTAGTGAATCTAAATAAATACTGATTGGGAGATCAAAGAAAAAACATTCTAAGTTCCTTACAATTCTTGGAAGGAACGTAGAGAAACTGAATAGCTTTAGATTTGTAAAGCTAATCCTACATCTTAACATTTGAAGACAAACCAGTAAAATAACAGAAACAGACACCTAAGGAAAGTTTGTTTTCAGTTGGGAGGGGTGACTCTGAATTCTACTTTCCCGGATGTCTTGATACCGTCCAAACCTCTGAGCCTGCTGACTTGCAGATTTAATGATGTCAGATACTTCTGTTAGACTGCTAAAGCAGGGCGCTCCAGAGTTGTTGTTTTGATGGTTATACCAAAGGGTAAATGCAGCACCTGTTACGTGTCATCCATACAAATGTTCTTAATGTTACCCATCAGCTGACAAACAAACTGAGGGAATGTTTCACTTACCAAAGTAATTCAATCTCATTCTCATCTCATCTGCCCCTTGTTCTCTGAAGGAGACCATCCTTCTTTACTTTTCTTTCTTTTTTTTTTTTTAGAGAGAGCAAGCGAGAGAGAGAGAGCACATGCAAGTGAGCAAGCTAGCGGTCGGGGAGGGGGGGGAGGAAGGGACAAGCACACTCGGCGCTCAGTGTGGAGCCCAACGTGGGGCTAAATCTCACAACCTCCAGATCATGACCTGAACCAAAAGAGAGTTGGAAGCTCAACTGACTGAGCCACCCAGGCACCCCCATCCTTCCTTTTCTAACGGGATTCGCCCACTCCTGCAACTTCTCTTTCCACAGATACTCTCACAATCTCATTTTCACTAATCCTTTTAACCTTCCATCCATCAACTTTTTACCTGTTTTTAGGGAAGGAAAAAAGAAGTCTAAATTAAATTGGAACTCTGCTTATTCCCCAACTTTCTGCCCAGTGCAATAACACGTAGGAAGAAAGAAGAGGAAGAACCGAAAAATCATGGTGATTAAAACCCTGCATAAGAAACGTCTTGGTAGAAATTCTTAAATGCCATAATTACATTTATTCAGGCAATGGCTTTTTGAAATCTATGAAGGAATTCTAGATGTATTGGCTACTAGCTTCTGTAGTTAAAGCAAAACACAAATGGCATGCAGTATCACCTAAATGCTTACATAAAACCATAAAATCATTTATAGGTGCCTCTGAGAGACCCATCACTACATTTTGCTAAATACTCCTAGTTTAAAGAAAAACATTTAATTAAGTATCAAAAGAATCAACAGAAAAAAAAATGTTATGTCTTGTGTGGAATATATTAGCACCTGATGATTAATATTTGAATCTAGAGAACTGGATTAGACATAGAGTCACTTTTCATTATCTGTTATAGTAAGAAAAGGGTTTAAATGAAGATCAAATTCAGAGAAGCGGAGATTCGCTATTCTTTCTGGGAATGGTGGAAAGAAAAAGGAGGGGCACTGGCTGGCTCAGTCGTTAGAGCGTGGGACTCTTAATCTCAGGGTTGTGAGTTCAAGCCCCACATTGGCTGTAGAGATTATTTTTCAAAAAAAAGAAAAAGGAGGAAAAAACTTATCTGGTTCCCAGTGAAACAGTTGCCAATCTCTACCAGTTTAAAGAAGCTTAACAATTAAAACCAGGAAAAAAATGCTAGTTACCAGGCTTTGGTGATTGTCCCTTGCATACAAGCTTCTAGGACATCAATAAAAAGTGGCTCTCCAAATTCCCATTACTGAATATGTCAACAGTTAAATCTTGAGGTTGATACACTGCTGGAAAATGTTATTGTAGAACAGAAGACAAGAAAACTGACAAGTCTATAAAAAATTAAAATGGCAAGATGAGCAGGGACCAGTAAAACTATACTCTGCCAGCCGAAAAGCAATCACCTAGTCTAGGAAAGGGTTTCTCCTGCTGCAGCGAGGTCCGCAACCGTTCAGCAGAGCATCACCCAGCACCCCGGGGTGTTCGTGTTCGGAGGCTCCCCAACTATCTCACCCACACTGCACATCAGGCAGACACCTTTTCTCAAGTAGTTGAAGCATCTGCATTCACATGGTATCATGGTTTCATGAGACAGGAAGGTGTGGCCAGGCCACATCATGATCATTGCTCCTTCCAAACAAGAAGTCCCCAAACTGCAAACTAGTAGATCAAAAGGACACTGGCTTGTGTCAGGAGACTTTAAGTGTGGTGACATAGAAGGAGTGCACCTGAAATTTAAAAGAAGCACCGTGCAATTTCCAGGAAGACACCATGGGAGGGGGTGGGCTTGGGGGATGGGGACCGTGGTTGGGTTCAAAATCAAACAGGGTCAGAACAGCAACAATATGTCTGACAGTGACACAAGGTGATGGGTGCGAACTGAATTATTTAGAATATCTAGTATCCTTCGCATATATGTGTGGAGCACCTGGCAGGTTCTAGGCTCTTTACTAGGCACTGGGGAAAGAGAAGCATTCAAATATAGGACCTGCCCATAAGCTACCTCCATTCTAGCACAGTGGTTCGCAACAGCATTGGCTGCACAATAAAACTCTGGGTGGGAGCACTGAAAATTCTGTAATTCAGTGGTTCTTGATCTTAGACACACATAAAAATCCCCTCAGCCTTGGGGGCACCTGGGTGGCTCAACCGGTTAAGTGGCCGACTCTTGATTTCAGCTCAGGTCATGATCTCAGGGTCCTGGGATCGAGCCCCGTGTCGGGCTCCGTGCTCAGTGAGGAGTCTGCTTCTCTCTCTCCCTCTGCCTCTGTTTCTCCTCTCCTCTGTCTCTCTCCTCTCTAAAGTAAATAGATAAATCTTTAAAAAAAAATAAAATTCCGTCGGCCTTACCCCCAGACATTCTGGCTTACATGGCCTGTGGTTGAGCCAGCACACTGGTAATTTTTAGAAGCCCTCCCGAGTGATTTTCATGTACAACCAGGGTGAGAATTCCCAAGCTAGTGGGAGAAGAGACGTGTGCATCCCAAGAGAACAAATCACATGGGCTACTTTTCTTCCTTGACAATTTAGGACTTGATCTGATGGAATATACTGAAAAGTAAGAGTTGGTTTAAAAAAAGAATTTTCTCTAATGTGACAGGAATCCAAGGGTCGGGAGTCTTTACTCCTTCTATTAGGGATTTACTTATTACCTACAAATCAATATGAAATATACAAGAGTACTTTAAAATCTCAGTGATTTCACAATAGATAAAAATACAATTGCAACCCAACCATGAAGAAAAGAAAGAATGGCTCAGGAAATCTTAGTAGTTTAGATGCTGAGAAGGGATCTAGGTCCAGACAGGGCTAGGTAGCACAAAATTTCCTTAAAATCTGGGATTCTTGGGCCAGGGAGCTGACTGAGCCCAGAATCCACAGGAGAAATGGTGCTTAAGCTTGCTTTTGGTAACAAGGCAGTGACCCCTTGAATCTTCCATGGAAACAGAGTCTCTCTCTCTCACTCATATGTAGGTCTCCTCTAAAAAGAATAGCAGAACTCTTTAATTGGCTCATTAGAATACAAACACATGATAGAGACTTTAATTTCCATAAACACACGATAATGATGTGACTACTCTGACAATGGATCGCACCAGGTGCTGCTCACGGATAAGCTACGCTCAGGATGGAAATGAGCGAGACTCCGAGCGCGCCCCCCCAGCCAGGCTGCTCACAGAACCTCGGAGCCCCCAGAAGGAAATAAGCCTCCGAGGGGGGTCTCAGGGACTTTCAAATGCACATATAAATACACCCTGCCCTTGGGGAGCTCAGCGGGCTGTTTTTACTTGGTGTGGTATTTTGGCTTGATGCCTTTTTGTCGCATTTTATTTTGGGAGGGGGAGCAGATGCGCATTGCACCTTCATGAATACGAGGGACCAAGAAATTGACACCGGGGCCCTGACGTGCTCTGGCTTTGTAAAATATTTTGCCAGTAAATAGGGCTGTCTAGGCCATGTCTCCAGCAGGAGAAAGTCAACATCACAGCATTCAGAAAGGTCATTAATTTTTATTCCCCAATCTTCAAGGAAAGTAACTCTCATTATCTATCTGATAGTATGGCTTCGCCATCGAGCCACGACTGTGCTGAATAATGTGGCTCTTTCCGTCCACAGAGCAATGCGGCCATATTCTGCTCTGCTAGCTTGGGTTTATGGTGACCAGTTCATGGGCGTCAGACAGGTGAAATAGAGACAAAGGAAGCATATCCACCTCACGTGGCCATTTTAGTGAAAGAGCTTTACAGAGTTGGGGAAGAATCATGGGAAGAAATTCCAAAGACTCCAATTCAAAATATTATCAAGTGAACAGACCCTCAGTCTGGTTTGTAGGAAAGGACTTGTCCCCAGGCCGGCGAGCATATCCTGGCTCTGCCATGGAATCACATTGTGACCCCGAAGTCACAGAGGAGAGTCACTTCAGCCCTAAACCTAATTTTCCTTAACTGCAAAAATGGGGATAAGAACAGCATGGCTGCTGAAAGGATAGGAAGTTCATGTGCAGCATTCAAAAAGTATCATTGTCCTTGGTGACACTAGGTTCCATCTTTCTCACCATCCGTTCATTTCCTGATAGAATGGGCGCAAGCATGCGCCAGGCACGGTTCTGGGCCCTGGGCACACAGCAACGAGCAAAACCAAGTCCCTGTTTTCTTGGACCTTACATTCTAGTGGGTGAGACTATCGAAAAATGAGTAAAGAGATAAAAAGCCTCCTGTCAGGTAGTGATGTGTGCAGGGAAGAACAATAATGCAGCACAGAGGGCGCCTAAGTGACTCAGTCAAGGTTAAGCGTCTGCCTTCCGCTCAGGTCATGATCCCAGGGTCCTGGGCTCCAGCCCCGCATCGGGCTCCGTGCTCTGCGGGAAGCCTGCTTCTCCCTCTCCCACTCCCCCTGCTTGTGTTTCCTCTCTCGCTGTGTCTCTCACTGTCAAATAAATAAATAAAATCTTTAAAAAATTTTTAAAAAAATAATGCAGGACCGAGGGACGGTCAGTGGCAGGAGCTACCTTAAACAGAGTGTTAGGGAAGCCCTCACTGAGGGTGACGTCTGGCCAGAGACCTGAGGTTTCAGTGCTCCCAGGGACGAGGCCATGGATTTTTGTTTCAGTTTAGTTGCGTAGGCGGCCGATGGAGCAGGCTCCCTGGGCCTGCAGTTCTGTGTCTCGTTTCCCCAGCGTTCACGGTTTGGTTGCCCAGGGGTGTGCAGCCCAGCTTAAAAAAAAAATGAATTTTAGAGTTTGGCAGATTGTTATTCCCCACCTGCCAGTCCCTAAAGAGTAAGCCGCTACCTTTTTTTTCCCTCTTCTAAAAATAGCTGGCTGCTTCAGTAAGGTGCTGTGTAACAGAGAGGCTGCACGGCTCTCCAGCCCATTTATTTCCTATTATTCAAGTCTGCCAGGACAGTCTAGCTGGCTCCTGTCTCCCCCAGGACTTGTGGCCACACAATGAGACTGAGGCGCACGGCACGCAGATGCCTGTTAGGAAAAGCCTCGGGGGGGGGGGGGCCGTCTTAGCTCAGCTGAACTAACTGAGCAGGAGCTACTCTCTCAGCTCACGGGATGGTACAGCATCACCCCCATTAAGGCAGAATCAACTAGAAAGACGTTCTGCCTTGTCTCAGTCCCCCTCAGTCATATCCCCACTAGCCGCCCCCCCACCAATCCCTCCCCCCAATCCCCCATCCCCCAACAGACTGATAACAAGACTGTGCGCTGGGAAGAGACAGGAGTTAAAGCGCACGCTGCAGCTGAAGTTCGAGTAACTCAAGCTCGGGAGAAAACAGAAGCTGAGTCAAAATGCCCTAGGGTCTAGGCATTGCATTCCCCACATCAGCAGGACTGTACGAAGCATCCCCTGTGGCCTTTTCATTTTCTGCTCTGGTTTCCAGCTGGGATGAGGGCCAGCTTAGAGGCCTGGCTTCAGATAGTGGCCACTGCCACTGATCATGCTCCCTGAGATGAGGGCTGGGAAGAGCTTTGGGGGATTCCCCTGAGAGTCTAGCACCTTCTTGGCTTTCTGTTCTGGGTCATCCTAGTGATCTAATTTGTTCCTGATCTCATCATTACACCTGTTTTCTTAATGAGCCATATGGTGGGGGTGAGGGGCAGGAGTTGGAAGATCATTGGTACCTTTACTTGGTTTTGAGAATTAAAAACCTAACCACTGCTTATCAAATACCAAATAAGGATGCTGATTAGAAAGGCAGCCTGGGGGTCCCTGGCTGGCTCAGTTGGTAGAGCGTTTGACTCTCGATCTAGGGGTCGTGAGTTCGAGCTCCATGTTGGGTATAGAGCTTACTTTAAAAACATGGATAAATAAAAAATTATAAAACAAAGGCAGCCTGACATGGTTGAGAAAAGCATCACACATGAGGTCAGAAGGCCTGGGTTTTACTAATGTCTTCAAGTAGGTGGAAGAAAATGCACTGGGAGAAGACAGAAAGGAAGGAAATGTGCCAAAATGATAATAGTGGACTTATCTGTGGAGTGGGATTACAGGTGTTTTTTTCTTCTTTATCATTTTCTGTATCTTTCAGATTTTATCTAATAAGCATGTTAAATCAGAATGCTGACATCATATAAGATGAAAGACTGGGGTTAGAATCTCATTTTAGGGGTGCCTGGGCAACACAGTCAGTTAAGCATCCGACTCTTGGTTTCAGCTCAGGTTGTGACCTCAGGGTCGTGAGATGAAGCCCCATGTCAGGCCCCGAGCTCAGCTGAGCATCTGCTTGAGTTTCTCTCTCCTTCTCCCTCTGCTCCTCCCTCCCACTCTTTCTCTCTCTAAATAAATAAATTAATAAATAAATAAATTTTTTTAAAGAAAGAATCTCATTTTAATCATTTATTATTTGTGTCACTTTGAAGCCAAGTACAGTCCCTTCTTGGAGTCCTTAGTTTTCCCATTTACAAAAAGAGAGGCAGAAACTGGACGAGGCTTCAGTTCTAACATCCTGTGTTGCTAACACATTTTTTGGGGGGGTGGTAATATTAGTAGAAGTAGGCAATTTAAGGAGCTGGGACATTACCACTATTCCAAGTCACTCTAATCAGAGTTGCCATGTGCTGCAGGAGCTAATCAGTTCTGCGGGGTTCTGACACTCAGTCCGAGAGCTAGCAGGTGTTGCTATTATCCTGCATTCGCTTGTGAGTCACAGTCAGCCTGATCTTGGGTCTTGAAGTGTGGGATTAATAACAAACTATTCAGAACATCTGCCTTTAGCTGAAGCAATTTGTTTATGTCAAATCCTGCCTTGGAGTGTTCATCAGAAACATACATAACAAAGTACGTCAATTATCTCATTTAATCCTTACAATCACACTATTAAACAGGAATATGTATTATTATCCCCTTTTTATGAATGATGAAACAGGCTCAGAGAAGCACACAGCTAGGTACCAGCATTTGAACCCAGTCTGCTCGGACATGCTAAGTACAACAAAATTGTGGGCAGCTGAGTTTGCTGGGCGGGGGGGGGGGTAGTCACAGAGCTTCTAGCAGTCTCTATCTGGTTTTCCTCCATGACTCAGGGAGTTCAAAGCCTCTCAGAAGGATTTGTTCTTGTGCTTTTTCCGTAGTCCCTGGGGCATGAAGATAATGATCAGCACTGCAAAAGCCTCTACCACCACTCCCATCCAGAGCCAGAGGCCTGAAAGGCTTGGGGGTGGGTGTGGAAGAAGCTGAGAATCCCCAATGAGAGCAGGTGGTGATTATGCCCTGATCTGGGCTCCTCCCATTTGAGAATTCTTCTAAACCCAGACAGAGGGAAAGATGACAGAAGCCCCCATGGCAGGCTCCTGGGGCTTTAAGACTGAATGACATGCCAGTAAGAAGCTTCCCAACTTTTTTTTACAGTCCCAGTTCAATTCAGCCCCAAAATAGAGCCTATCAATGTTTTAAGATTCAGGGCATTAAATTAACACCAGATTCTGATGAACACGGGTAGCCTGTGGAAGGGTATTGCTTCCCAACTTTGTGCTAACATGACGTTTCGATCATAAGGGCCAATAATAGCAAGGCTTATGCATGCAGAGTCAGTGAGTGTGATAGAAGAACAGAAGTATTTCCAGTTGGTGTGAGTGACTCTGTAACTTGCTCATTAAATGACATTGGATGAGTCCTTTGAACTCCACTTTGGGCACCAATAAAATGAAGATAATAAATCTATCTTGTAGCATGTTTATGAAGATTAAATGAGGACATTTTCCTAAAGCCTGGAGAAACTATTTTCTAGGTACGTTAATGGGTAGTTGGTGGCTCTGTATGTGAATCAGGGTGTACATGAGCAGGACGAGTACCATGATCTAATGATTTTTGAAAACAATGAAGTTAAGTTATTGTATTTGTAGTCTCACACCACCAACTTCCCATTTTATCATGAGGTCTAGAATCTGCTCAGAAGCGCCACGGACAGCTCAAGGCTGGCCAAGAGTGCTAGTCTGACCCAAGGGAGCCATTCTGGACCACCAACTTCTTTAGAGTGTATAGACCAAGTGTATAGATCAAGCTATGACCCACAGGCCCTCCTACCTTTGCCTAAGGGGCATCATCTGTCAGGAGTTGCTAGGTCATTGCCAGCCATGACCAGGTCGGTCACCTTTGACCACCATCAGTAAGACTGGCTGGCAATACTTGCCACACGCAAAGACTGGAGTACATTTAAGAAGACATTAAGGTAGCTTAGCCCAGAGGAAACACTGGTACCTTGGGAGGGTTATGGTCAGGCTCCCATGAAGAGAGGGCAAAACCAGAAAGATTAGAAAGTTCAAGGAGGGGCCAGAATGTCAAAGCACAGCAAAATGGGGGCACCTGGGTGGCTCAGTCATTAAGTGTCTGCCTTCAGCTCGGGTCATGATCCCAGGGTCCTGGGATCGAGCCCCGCATCGGGCTCCCTGCCCCTGGGGAGGCCTGTTTCTCCCTCTCCCTCTCCCCCTGCTTGTGATCCTGCTCTCACTGTGTCTTTCTCTGTCAAATAAATAAATAAAATCTTTAAAAAAAAAAAAAAAAAAAGCACAGCAAAATGGGAGCATCAGCTGAAAGAATCCCGAAGTGAGAAAGCCACCGCAAGTTTGGAAGGTATGGTCTTTCTTTCTGTCATATCAGGAACACTTAACTGGGCATCCTGATCCTGCCTAAAGCCAAGCAAAGAGCTGAGATGTGAAGGAGACATAATATATTATAAAACAGCAAGAGAAATAGACGTGGCCCTATGGAAACCCAAGTGAGCATCTACCATCCCCCTTTGAAACTTGGCCTCTACAAACATGACTTGGGCAGATAATTTTGTTGAAATTTAAGGTACCACCTATGTTAGCTACACTATGGACATTATATTTAATTATTAAATCATTTGCCTAGGATAACACTGGTTAAGTAAGTGGCAAAACTGGGATTGAAATCCAGGTTTGATCTGATTCCAAAGCCTAGGCTTTTTCATTTACACTGGAAGAGAGGCAGGTTGCTTGGCTTTCCTAAACTTCTTGACCTCTTGTGGTAACTTGTCCCAGTGCTGGATCCTAGCCGGGATCCTACAGCTGGCCTACTTGTTTTTCCCACAGTTCACAAGTCCTGACATCCCAGGCCCTTTTTTAATGCAAGAGAGGTGTTGTGATGCCTAACAAGTCCTTGCATGACTAAGTAGTAAAAGGAAGCCCCAACTTATGCCAAGAAAGGGAAAATTACCCCTTTTTCTAGGACAATCTGAAAATCTTTCAATAGATCTTGAAGACAATTTCAAATATACTTTGCCTGTGCCCACTGCCAGGCCATTGTTCTAGCTGTTTCCTCCAGTGCCAATGCCTGCATTTAGTCAAATCCCGTGTGTTTTTTCAGAGTCCGCCTTTATTGTTTTGTCTTCCAAGATTTTATTTAAATTCCAGAGTCCATCTTAAATCAGGTCTCCCGCCTGTATGAATAAGTATTTGTTCATTCTCCCAACATGCTGGGACCCCTCACTGCTCTGAATCTCCAGGGCATATACTGTCCTGTATTACAAGCAACTAATAATTTACATTTACCCCAAACTTCCCAAGCATTGCTGTGATCTTGTCAAAGGAGAGACTGCATATTCCTCACATCTTTAAGTCCTGAAACACTTAGAATAATAAACACCCAGAAAAAGGCCCCTGTCCCCAGAAGGTACTCAGAAAAAAATTCCACAACTTAAATGGATATATAAAAGCCCAACAGGGGTCCTGAAAGAACAGCTCCCTCCCTTTCCTGGGAAAGGGGATACTAAGGAGTAACACCCTCTCCCAGGTCACTGAGCAAACAACTTCCTGCTCTCTTAGAGACTGGTCTTTGCGTATATCCCAGAAGCAGCATAATACATTTTATAAAAATGTTTGGGGTTGGTATGAAAAATAATAACCCAGGCAAATTTGGCCCCCAAACCTGTAATTCCTCTTAAATCACTTTATGTAAGGTGACAAGGAGAAAGGGACTAATCCACCGTTGACGAATGGACAGTTTCATCCCCTTGATCTGTCTTCCCCTTCATCTGCACAGTGTACATGTTTTACTGCCACTATGATGTTTCCATGGCAGTTTACATTTTGAACTTTTCACAGTCATTTTCTTCTTGCATTCAGCATGCTAAACAAGAGTGGCTAAACACACAGAAGACAGGGAAAGACTCAACCACGGAGATGTTAAAGGTCATCCTTCAAATCAGAGGCAGATCTGAGAACAGAACACTGACATCAGAAACTTGGGCTCTGAAGGCATATTAGTGAACAAGCCAGCTGTCCATACGAAGGAAAGGAAGAAACATATAACTGAATTAGAGTTAAAAACGTCTTCTCTCAACATACTATTATTTAATTGACTCGAGGAAGGGACAGACACGAACTGACCAAAATTGGGCAAGCCAAGGAGCAGATGAAAGAACACAGACTACCAGATCCCACCCAGCACCCACCAAATCCTGGAAACATTGCCCAGGAATCTGCATTTTAACAGGCTTCCAGGTGATTCTGTTGAGCAACTGTATTTGAGCCCATGGGTTTATGTCACTAAAAAGATGTCAGATGTGAAGTCCCATCCAGGCTCTGTTCTGCCTGGCCCTGAAGGTCCCGCACGAAATGGTGGTGGGGCATCGAAGAAGGTAGGGACAGTCCTCCGGCTGCATCCAGGGAAGAAGAACTCCTTAAAGAGCCCCGTACAAGTCTCCAGAATAGAGTATCCTGATCCTTCCTCTGGTTGCACCCGGTATTTGGCTCTGACATTTCCTTAGGATGTGCTTTGCTAGCAAAGACAACTCATTCAAACCCGGGCTATGATTCCAACAGCAATAAACCACAAACACTGTTTTCATTACATCATCTCAAAACCCATTTGTAACCAGACAGCATCATGCCCCTTTTAGGGACAGGACCTTGTTATGATTTTCTTCTCTTGCACCTGAGCAGAAAAAGCCTCTACTATTTAGAAACCTCTACTATTTAGTTGGGTTACTGTTGGACTTGTGAAAATATAATGAATTAAATTACCCAGTTACAATGATGAACGGGGTGGGAAGGAAAAACCCACCAAGCAAGCAAGCAAGCAAACAGAAAAAGAACTACCACATTGAATAAGTAGCATTTTAAAATCATCCTTTAAAAAAAAAAAAAAACCTGATATGATTTGACCCCTTTTGTGAATCCTTAATGATTGGAAGAATTCAATAGCTTGTTTTTGGATTTTGGTGCAAAGATAAGACTCTAGGATGAAATAACTTAATGGAAGCAACATGCCTCTAACCCAGGATTAAATCCAGACCGACCCTGAGGGAAGGCTCTCACTGCTACCCTGTTAGTATTATTTGTTCTGTGCTTAAACCAGGTGAGCTAATGCCTCGTTAATGAGAGCAAGGTTATCACTGAGATAATTCTTCTCTTTCCAGGCTTAAAAATAAATACAAAAAGCCATGGAAAGTTTACATGTGCATTTGACAAACTTCATTCACTAATTACAGATCAATCATCAGTTCTCTCAGAGATCTTAGTCTTAGGGCTCCTCCTGAGAGAGCTCCCCATCTTCACCTTCTACCACTCCCCTGGAGAGCAAGCAGCTAACAGCCAAGAAAGTATTAAGATCCAGGCAAAGGGGCACTGGACCAGATGGTTTGACCTACTCCTGCCCCCACCTCCCCCGCCCCCCGAGCAGCTACTGCCTTTCTTTCTTTTTAAAAGATTTTATTTATTTGACACAGAGAGAGAGAGAGAGAGAGAGCCAGAGAGCATGGGGGGAGGGGGTGGGGGTGGGCAGCAGAGTGAGAGGGAGAAGCAGGAGTCCCCGCTGAGCAGGGAGTCCAATGTGGGGCTTGATCCCAGCACCTTGGGATCATGACCTGAGCTGAAGGCAGACACTTACCCGACTGAGCCACCCAGGTGCCCCTAGGTACTGCCTTTCACACAAATACTCAGCCAGTCCTTTCCTTGAATCTTCCTCCTGCCATTATTTTGCAGGTATCCCACACTGTGATGTAGGCCAACTTCCTGGCCTCTGCCTGTTCCTTTCCCCATACGCAAAGAATAAAGCCTAGCTCCTCATGCTATACATTCTTTCTCAGCCTCCCTAGACAGTAGGGCGGGGGCATCCATGGCTCAGGATACATTTATCTCTGCCCTTTTTCTTTAAAACCCATCTGTCTGACAGCATGTTGACAGCTTCCAAACCCACTAATGGTTTCCAAAGCTTTTGTAAAGCCAAGACCTTGCTACTATTTCTGAGCCTCTCTTGGACCTTTCTTGCCTTACAAACAGAAAAATAAAAGAAAGAAGGAAAAAAATAATCTTTCGTATTTGGATCCACCCCACACATACCACCAAACCTCATGCTCAGGTTGGGACAGTCCTGGTGAGAGCTCCTTGCAGAGGAGAGGAAGTAGTGGGAGAGCTGTTCTAAGCAAAGGCTTGGATAATCCCCTTAGAAAACCCGCCGGGTTGGGTCCATCTGGTCTCACAGCAAATGCTGTGCTGTGTATACCCTGCCCATATCCCCTTGGAGCTCCCTGTTCCTGTACACATGGACAGCTTCCTACTTCACACATCTGCAATTTCTGCCAGCCAGAGTGTACTCTCTGACCACAGGAACTTGCTCAGCCTGGGCTTGGGCTAGGCTGGAGAGTTAGTGATTGCCAGGGAGTCAACGTTTCTAGGAGTAGCCCTTAACACACAGGAATTGGTGAATAAATACTCTAGTTTCTTAAAACTTGAGGCATGTTCTGCACAACTCCTATGAACCCCAGAAGCCTGCAGTTGGAACCTCCTAAATAATGTACTATGTATTAGCTTACATTTCCTTGCTTCCCTGTCCTAAACCTCCCTACTCCAATAATGGTGCTTCCTGGAATCACCTCCCAAGTAAACTGCTTGAGCTCAAGTCCTGTCTCAGGGTCTACTTCAGGAAGAAGCTGACTTAAGACCCTTATCATTATCCCCAGGCCCATGACTGCCTCTCCCCAACCCCTGTCGTCATCACTACATGACCGTGTCTGCTATAGAGCCAATAGGTCTGGGAAGAGCGGTAGTTATGAGGCTTTGCTAGGCCTGTCTCTGCCCTGGGGTGGGGGGTGGGGGGGCTAGAGCATTGCTGAGGCAGCAGTAGGATTCTACTGTCTATGATGAGGAGGGACACTTGGTGAGCTGGCTAGAGATGCTCACCGAAGGATGTCATATTAAAACTGCTACTCAGGGGCGCCTGGGTGGCTCAATCATTAAGCGTCTTCCTTTGGCTCAGGTCATGATCCCAGGGTCCTGGGATTGAGCCCCGCATCAGGCTCCCTGCTTGACGGGAAGCTTGCTTCTCCCTTTCCCCCTTCCCTCTCTCGCTCTCTCTCTGTCAAATAAATAAAAATTTAAAAAATCTTAAAAAAACAAAAACAAAAACAACTGCTACTCAGAGTCATTTATTAGGAGTTATATGCTAAGATTTCTTGCTTAGACCACCCATCTGGCCACCCTAGAAGATTCTCAAAGTAAGGACTATACTTCTTGGTTCTGATCTGGATAGCTAGACTTCCCTGTGACTGACCTCATGCCATTCAGCCATCCAACTGTGCACTCTGTATCCCTTAGGGGAAATGTCTTCTGCCATCTTCATGATCCCATGTGGAAGGACTGCTTGCAGTATAACACTCTTGGCCTCTTTCTACTAGCTCACTCACCCCCCCCCCCCCGCCCCCCCCAGGGACTGAGTAACCAGTCTATTTTATAAGTTTGGAAGAAGGAACTGGGCAAACTCAGCTCAGCTCCCTCCTTTCTCTTGGAATCTGCTTGCTTGAAGGAACATGTATTCTGATCTGCTTGCCAGGGACCTAAGCCATGATCTCTAAATAGTTTTATCAGAAATCAAGGTGATATGATCATATCCATCTGCCTCACTACTATTTCTCATTTTCTTCAGAGCTTGGATGGAGAACGAAGGGGTATTATTTATTGATCCGCTAAAGCCTCAATGGGAGCTTGCGTCTTATCTCTTTCACTATTGGAAAGGATCTACAGGTGAGGAATTCCAAATCCTCAGGGATTCAAGTTGATGAGTTCATGGGCTCCTCTTCATCATTGTCATCAATTTCTGCACACTCTGAGAGAAGCACAGATACTCATTACTTGCCGTGTGAACTTTGGGAAGCTACTTAAAACTTCTGTACCTCCATCAAAGGCTTGTCATGAGGATTAGCTATAATGTAAAGTGCCTTTCCAAATGCCTAGCCTAGAGTATGCATAGAAAACATGATGGCTGCATTGCCATGGTGAACTGTTTTGGTTTCTCCAATTTCTTTCTGGTTCAAGCACCCTCGCGGATCACACTTCCTTGTTATCCATTTCACAGCAAATACTTCTACAAATTCGTTTTTGTCCTGGGTCCAAGAAGCTGCAAAGTGTGAACAGCAAGTAGCTCTATGACGTTTGGGTAATTTTCCTCAACTGGTCCTGCTGGCGTCGCACAAAGGTGCCTCCAGAGCTTTGGGAGGTGTATTGATCGTAGAGCAACATCTGCTCCATAATCCCCAGTGAGCTGATTGCCAGACAGCAGGAGATGACTTGAAAATCTCATGCCAGGTCGGGGATGGCAAATTCCTAACACATCAGCCACTCTGACCATTCTAAGTCCCCAGTGACCAAACAGTCCTCACAATGCTTCTGAACACAGACTCCTGGCATCTTTCACCAATTGACCACAGCCGGCAAGTGAAGGACACTCATTTGAAATCTCTGATGTGGGTCGACTAGCTCACAAAAAAACAGGCTTCATGACACAAGGAAGTTTGCAGGGGTGTTTGGACTACACTGCGAAGAAAGGGTCCACATTCTAACAGACCACCATCAGAAGGGGGCAGCAATGAGTCAGAGAAGGGCTAGCTGTCAGTGTATTGCATTGATTATGAATTCCTATTTCTGATGTGGACAGAGCTTTCACTAATAGAAATATTAATATGAAGCAGGCAGAACACATGAACTCATTTTTGACAAATTGATTGCTTTAAAAAAGCGGTGTCAGTGAGGAGGATGATATTACTGCTTGTTCAGGCATGGCATCAATACCCAATTGAGCAGCGATCATATTTCAATGAGACCAATATGAGCAGAAGCAGAAGGAACTTTCGAAGTCAAGTTATCCAATCCTCTCTTTGTATACGTGGGAATACTGGTTTCCCCGTAGGAGAAGGGATTTGCCCAAGTTCACAGAGTGAGTTGGGGGCAGAGTTATGACTACAGCCAACGTGTTCTAGCTTCTGGACCAAAGCTCTTTTACTAAACCCGGTAGTTCCTAAATTACAAAAAAAAAAAAAAAAAAAAGGGGGGGGGGGGGGGGGGGGGGAACAAGAGTGAAGGAGAGAAAGGAAGAGCAGAAGAGAAAGACAGTACAAAATGTAAAAGACTTTTTGGAAGCCGACTCTGACTATCGTTGTGTAGTGGCTTCCAAAAACACTGCTAATTATGCAGGAATAAAGTGAAATCAAGAAAAAAAAAAGGAGCAGCATTATACCAAATAACTAAGCAGTCTAAGACTTACATAAATGCATGCCTAGCTGCAAGCCTCCCACACCTTCAGTTTACTTTTTGAGCGACAAGTCCTGTTTCAGGGAATTCACTTTCCTATAATTTAGCACAAATTCTAAATGATAGTTCACTTCTGGACAACTGCCTCCAGCTCAGTAATGATTATCAAATTGTGCTCATCTTGTCTCACGTGTTCTTGAATTTTGCTATTTATTTTCCTGTTTTTACTTTTAAGTTGCGCTCTGGGCATATTTTGCTCCCGGCAGCATCCGGGAGTGTGTGTTTCATGGGCAACAGGTTGCCATGACATGAGATCCGGCTTCCAGCTCTCTAATTAAGAAGCGTCTTCTCACTCCACGATGGCAGTCGGAGCTCCAGAGCAGCAGGAGCGACCGAAAAAGAGGTCCTATTTTCTCCTTGCTTGCCAGCGGAGCAATTTTCATGAGTTACAATGAGGCCGGAAGGCAAGTACATGATCACGTCATCTGAAATAAGGAGCTGCCGGGAGTTTTATAAGGTCTGACCCATCTCCCTTGGAAAGAACACGTGTCTGTGTCTCTGCGTCTGTATCCGATGGGGGAGGGAAACCATACCCCCAGATGGTTTCAACATCTCTGAGCAAAACCTTTCCAAAACAACGGACATACTTCTCTGTCTCATTAAACAGAGCACACACACACACACACACAAAAGAATGTAAGAGTCCCTGTCTATTTGTTCTTCACTATTATTTTCATGTAGCTCTAGCTCTTGGCATTGAGGATTCTTGTTCATACATGTTCTCTCTGGATTTCCTTCACTGTTTAACTTCACCGACCCCTTCCATTACCAAGGCCCCCCCACTGCCGTGAGCGTGAAACCTCCCACACCACAGCCTACGACACCCAGACCCTGTTCTCTACCCTAAGCATCTCAGCCCACACTGCTCTGGCCAGGCTGCCTGCTTCTCCCAGGAGAAAAGAAGTCCTGGATCAGAAGCAAATGCCTCTGCATGAAGTGCACTCAGCCACTATGCTTTGTGGGGTCTGATGTTTGCTTATTTTAAATGAATCTCCCTCATCCCCACATTCAATAAAAGTCACTGATCACTTACCATGAGACCAGACACTATACCGAGGGATGCATCTCTTAGACAGGCACAATCTCTTTTCTCATGGACCCAACCCCATGTGGGGGATACAGGTGAGTCAATGTACAGTTACACTGCAGCGTGAGAAATGCTATAATGACGGTAGCATAGGATGACATGGGGACATAAAGAGCTTGGAACAAGACTTGAGAAATGTCAAGGGAGTCTTCTCAGAGGAGTAGGTATTTAACTTAAGTCCTGAAGGATGAATGAAAGTGAACGACTGGCTGCAGATAGTACAATTAATTGAGATTCGCTGAAAATCATTATTTGCTGTTATCAAAGTATCTGTTCATAGAATTTACCTACCCCTTCCAATGTACTGCTTCTAATGTGTGAGGTGCTTCAAAATTGATTCAGCAGGAGTTGTTAGTACTGTGTATAAATTAAGAGCCAAGAGACTGTTTGAGACTCTAAAGGGTGTACCTATGAATAAAGTGCAAATGGATTTCTTATTCAAGACCACAAAAACCACAAATCATAAAGGTAAAGAATGATCAATATGACTATATTAAAATGTAAAATGTGTACATAAAAAAAGACACCATGAACAAATTAATTCAACAGGTTACAGATCAGAAAGCATTTGTAATATTTAACCAAAAAAGGATTACTATTAACAATAAATAAAGAACTGCAACAAGTCAGTAAGAAAAGGGCCAAAAAGGTCATCAGAAAAAAGTGGGCAGATAATATGAATTTCAAGGAAAAGAAAGCACTAATGGCCAAGAACATATAAAAACATGTTCTACTTCCAATATGATCTTGAAAATGCAAGTTAACAACAGGGAGAAGGTTCAGCCACTCCAGAAAACAGTTTGGAAGTGCCTTTCAAAACTGAAAATGAACTAGACCATACAACCCAGCAGTTGCACTCTCAGGCGTTTTACCCAGAGAAATGAAGATTTATTTTCAAAAACCACAAATCATCCAAATATCCTTCCATGGATAACTGGTTAAACTGTGGTACACCACACCACAGCATACTACATGCGACAACTTGGGACAAATCTCAAGGAAACTCTGCTGAGGGGCCCCTGGGTGGCTCAGTCGGTTAAGCATCTGCCTTTGGGCCAGGTCATGATCCCAGAGTCCTGGTATTGAGCCCCACATCGGTACCTTCTCCGTCTGCCCCTCACCTCACTTGTGCTCTCTTTCACTCTCTCTCTCTCTCTCAAATAAATAAATAAATAAATAATCTTAAAAAAAAAAAAAAAACTATGCTGAGTGAAAGAAGCCAATCTCAGAAGGTTACATACTGTATGATTCCTTTTATGTAACATTTGTGAAATAACATAATCACAGATATGGAGAACAGGTTAGTTGCCAGAGATGAGGGAGGGGGAGAGGGAATGGGTATGTCTATAAAGAAATTACACAGGAAAGTCTTCTGCATAGTGTGGTATATTAACTGTGCTGGTGGTTACACAAGGCTACACAGAAGATGAAATTACTTATAACTACATACACACAGGGGCGCCTGGGTGGCTTTGTCGGTTAAGCATCTGACTCTTGATCTTGGTTCGGGTCCTGATCTCAGGGTTGTGAGTTCAAACCTTGGGCTTAAAAAAAAAAAAGAACTAACACACACACACACACACACACAAGTGCATGTATAACTGGTGAAATCTGAATAAGCTCTGAAGATTGTACCAATGATTTTGATATTGCACTATAGTTGTGTAAGACATTAACATCGGAAGGAGCTAGGGAAGGGTGTACAGGACTTCCCTGGTACACTTCTTTACAACCCCTTATGAATCTATAATTATTTAAAAATAAAATATTTTAAAATAATTTTAAAAGTGGGGGAGGGTAGATCAGAGGCAAAGTAGACAAAATGTTAACTTTGTTTTATCTTTTTGATAGGCATGTAAGAGCAGGTAACACTATTTTCTGTACCAATACTCTACATTTGAATTGTTTTGTGATCATAATAATTAATAGTGGTAACAGAAAAAGCATAGGTTAAAGAGAGAACAGGTCTGTTGCCAGAGATTACGGAGAGGGGAAAAGGTGCAGGTGGGGCTATAAAGGATAACCCAAGGAAGTCTTGTGTACAGTGACTAAAACATCTAATTTCAAATCACAGATCTGTCATGGACTAGCTGCCAGAGATTAGGGAGAGGGGAGAAGGTGCAGGTGGGGCTATAAAGGATAACCCAAGGAAGTCTTGTGTACAGTGACTAAAACATATCTAATTTCAAATCATAGATCTGTTATGGACTAGATCTGTCACGGACCATAACAAAATTACTTAATCTCTCAGAATATCAGTTTCCTCTTTTATCAAGTCAGCATAATAATCCCTGCCTTAAAGAGATTTATTTTTGTAAGATTAATTAAAATAATAGATATAACATGCTTGGCATAGAGCACAAATGTGATTAATGGCTGGTAGTTAATATATTCTATAAGCACTAAGCTTAGCTCTTTTTCTAAAAAAAGATTTAATTTTTAAGTAATCTCTACACCCAATGTGGGACTCGAACCCACAACCCCAAGAGTAAGAGCTGCATGCTACACCAACTGAGCCAGCCAGGTGCCCCAGCCTAGCTCTTAAGAGCATGGATCTTAGATTTAGCCCTGGATTCAAGAACTGGCTCGGCCACTTACTTCTTGTATGCTCTCAGACAGATTACTTTACCCCTCTGCTTTCTTATCTGTAAACATACAAATGATAAAACCTACTTCATAGGGTTATTTTAAGGACTAAATGAAGTAATCTATATAGAACACATAGCATACTGCCAGGTATATAGAAAACATTGAAGAATTAGCTAATGTCAATCTGTCCAACCATTAAGTATGACATATCAAAAGCAAACTCTACTGACCACAATATCATGTCTCAGAAGTTCCTGCAGGGAATTAACAGGTCATAAGAAGTCAATTGGTTTAGAACATTCACCCACTCATCATTGCTACCACACAGAACTTGTGTAATATGAACTTCAGAGTCCATAAAGGCTTCATTTTACTCTGTGAACTCAGGTGGTGATACTATGGCTACTTAATCAAGTTCCTTGCAAATTTATTATTTCATTTTATGATATTATTTCTAACTCCAAAGTGGCCCTGCCTCTTTAGTGACTATGTTGATGAATTTTGTATTATAAGAAATGCTATTACCAAGTTCCTTAGGGTAAGTCTTACAATTATTCTTTCCTGTCTCTGTTACTGCTAATTCCCTTGGTATTTCTGACTGCTAGCTATAAAGAACCCTCGAAGCTATGGTTTCTACATATGTTTTTTTTTTTTTTTTACCTCAGCCTAAGAAACGTATCTTGTGATTTATAAGAAGAAAGTCAATATATATGGGACAGCTTGATTGCAATACTGCACACAGGCATGTGAACAAATTTGATGGTGTTTCAAAGATCTTTCCATCCACCCTTATGATTCCACTTGTTGGGATGTAGTTTTTCCCACAAGAGATATGTGAATGTGGCTGCACTAGTCCTGTAGTGTGCTAGGAGTTAAGGGGAGATCCCAAAATTATGAGATGGAACCCAGGCTTCAAAAGAACTGAAAATTCATTGGGGAGATAACACTTACATACATAAAATAACCAGAGAAATTGGCCAACCAGGTCTTTCTCATGGAATTAAAAAAAAAGATACAAAATCCCTGCACTATTGTTCCTCATCTTGGTCTATAGCTCAGGGTGTCAACAGCTGATTTTGCTGCTGGCTATGCCTCCAAATGAGCCTCTCCAGGAAATCACTTCCCATTTCTGAAAATACTTAATGCTACTTAAACGTTAAACTAAGCATTCCTAACTGTATCTTCGGTGGAAGCAATGTTTATACTCAGTGTTTAAGGTCCATCATTCAGCCATCAAACAGGCTTCCAGTGGCAAAATGTGAATGTTCCCATAAATTTCCCTCTTCCATAGTATAAAGCTTGAATCCCAAATCAAGATGGACCTCATGGGGAAAGTCATGGAGGGTGGCCTGTGTAGAACTCTGCAAGCCTCAATCTGTGGGAATTCTCTTCTCTTCATTTCCTTGTGGGATGAGCCCATCCATTTCCATGGCTTTAGCAACCATCTTTGAGGGGGGTAATCTCCAATGCTGCGTCTTCAGGACTTAACCTGATGTTCAGCTCTAGACCTGCCTTCCAGGTGTCCACTACGCAGCATCTTCCCAAACTAGATTTCCTCAAATGTTCCCAAGTCGACCTAAGTACCATCATTTTCCCTGGTCTGTTGACACCACAGACACACGCTTGATTCCCATTGCTCCCTATTTCCCCATCTAATCTGTCACCAAGCTCTAATAGGTTAGCCGCTAAATATCTCTATCTGTCCACTTACCATCTCCACTGTCACTTTTGCTGTTCATGCAAATATTTTCTCCTCCCCAGAGGACTGGAAGTGTTTCTTTTTTTTTTTTTAAGATTTTATTTATTTATTTGACAAAGAGAGACACACAGAGAGATGGAATACAAGCAGGTGGAGTGGGAGAGGGAGAAACAGGCCTCCCGCGGAGCAGGGAGCCCGATATGAGGCTCTATCCCAGGACTCGGGATCATGACCTGAGCCGATGGCAGTTGCTTAACGACTGACCCACACAGGTGTCCCGACCGGAAGTGTTTCTTAATAGGACTCCCTGCTTCTGCAGAAAAAGCATTTGACAAAGTACAGCATCCTTTCTTGATTAAAACTCTTCAGAATGTAGGGATAGAGGTACATACCTCAATATCATAAAAGCCATCTATGAAAACCCACAGCGAATATCATTCTCAATGGGGAAAAACTGAGAGCTTTCCCCCTAAGGTCAGGAACATGGCAGGGATGTCCACTATCACCACTGCTATTCAACATAGTACTAGAAGTCTTAGCCACAGCAATCAGACAACAAAAAGAAATAAAAGGCATCCAAATTGGCAAAGAAGAAGTCAAACTCTCACTCTTTGCAGATGATATGATACTTTATGTGGAAAACCCAAAAGACTCCACCCCAAAACTGCTAGAACTCATACAGGAATTCAGTCAAGTGGCAGGATATAAAATCAATGCACAGAAGTCAGTGACATTCCTATACACCAACAAGAAGACAGAAGAAAGAGAAATTAAGGAGTCGATCCCATTTACAATTGCACCCAAAACCATAAGATACCTAGGAATAAATCTAACCAAAGAGGCAAAGAATCTGTACTCAGAAAACTATAAAATACTCATGAAAGAAATAGAGGAAGACACAAAGAAATGGAAAAACGTTCCATGCTCATGGATTGGAAGAACAAATATTGTGAAGGTGTCAATGCTACCTAGAGCAATCTACACATTTCATGCAATCCCTATCAAAATACCGTCAACTTTTTTCAAAGAAATGGAACAAATAATCCTAAAATTTGTATGGAACCAGAAAAGACCCCGAATAGCCAGAGGAATGTTGAAAAAGAAAAGCAGAGCTGGTGGCATCACAATTCTGGACTTCAAGCTCTATTACAAAGCTGTCATCATCAAGACAGTATGATACTGGCATAAAAACAGACACATAGATCAGTGGAACAGAATAGAGAGCCCAGAAACAGACCCTCAACTCTATGGTCAACTCATCTTCGACAAAGCAGGAAAGAATGCCCAATGGAAAAAAGACAGTCTCTTCAACAAATGGTGTTGGGAAAATTGGACAGCTACATGCAGAAGAATGAAACAGGACCATTTCCTTACACCACACACAAAAATAAGCTCAAAATGGATGAAAGACCTAAATGTGAGACAGGAGTCCATCAAAATCCCAGAGGAGAACACAGGCAGCAACCTCTTCAACCTCAGCCGCAGCAACTTCTTCCTAGAAACATCACCAAAGGCAAGGGAAGCAAGGGCAAAAATGAACTATTGGGACTTCATCAAGATAAAAAGCTTTTGCACAGCAAAGAAAACAGTCAACAAAACCAAAGGACAACCGACAGAATGGGAGAAGATATTTGCAAATGACATATCAGATAAAGGGCTAGTATCCAAAATCTATAAAGAACTTATCAAACTTATCAAACTCAACACGCAAAGAACAGATGATCCAATCAAGAAATGGACAGAAGACATGAACAGACATTTTTCCAAAGAAGACATCCAAATGGCCAACAGACACATGAAAAAGTGCTCAACATCGCTCGGCATCAGGGAAATCCAGATCAAAACCTCAATGAGATACCACCTCACACCAGTCAGAATGGCTAAAATTAACAAGTCAGGAAACGACAGATGTTGGCGGGGATGCGGAGAAAGGGGAACCCTCCTACACTGTTGGTGGGAATGCAAGCTGGTGCAGCCACTCTGGAAAGGAGCATGAGGGTTCCTCAAAAAGTTGAAAATAGAGCTACCCTACGACCCAGCAATTGCACTACTGGGTATTTACCCCAAAGATACAAATGTAGTGATCTGAAGGGGTACGTGCACCCTGATGTTTATAGCAGCAATGTCCACAATAGCCAAACTGTGGAAAGAGCCAAGATGTCCATCAACAGATGAATGGATAAAGAAGATGTGGTGTGTGTATACACACACACACACACACACACACACACTGGAATATTATGCAGCCATCAAAAAAAACCCCGAAATCTTGCCATTTGCAATGACGTGGATGGAACTAGAGGGTATTATGCTAAGCGAAATAAGTCAATCAGAGAAAGACATGCATCATATGATCTCACTGATATGAGGAATTCTTAATCTCAGGAACAAACTGAGGGTTGCCGGAGTGGTGGGGGGTGGGATGGATGGGGTGGCTGGGTGATAGACATTGGGGCGGGTATGTGCTATGGTGAGTGCTGTGAATTGTGTAAGACTGTTGAATCACAGACCTGTACCTCTGAAACAAATAATACATTATATGTTTAAAAAAAAAAGAAGAAGATAGTAGGAAGGGAAAAATGAAGGGGGGGATATCGGAGGGGGAGATGAATCATGAGAGACTATGGACACTGAGAAACAAACTGAGGGTTCTAGAGGGGAGTGGGGTGGGGGGATGGGTTAGCCCGGTGATGGATATTAAAGAGGGCACATATTGAATGGAGCACTGAGTGTTATACGCAAACAATGAATCATGGAACACTCATCAAAAACTAATGATATAATGTATGGTGATTAACATAACATAATAATAGGACTCCCTGCTTCATTTCTTGCCCCGCCCCCAATCCAATCATTCTCCAGAAGACAGAAGAGTCTTCTGTCGGGACTGCAAATCCATACCAAACACTTCATGTATGTTCATTAAATTGAGGTGAACTAAGTTGCTCTGAAACTCGTTAAATGGCAGTCTCCTTATTCAGAACACGCGCACATAAATGATTTAGGGATGCTTTCAGTGCCAGGGAATAAACATGATTTCAAGGTATTTTGCGAGCATAATGTCCCAGGACTTAAAAAGAAAAATACGCTTCTATTATATTCACATTCTATTAAATCACCAGCACGTTTGAAGTATGATGAGCTTCATAATACCAATTTATTAATGTTATGAGTTCATATTTGATGGTACTGCCCTTTGGAAGCCAAGCAAAATTCTGAAAGTAAGGTGCTCACACTGAGATCGGATGTACTATGGCCCATCTAGGGCAACGAGGAGGCCATCACTAAATTAAGCCCTAGTGAACGTGAGAGGTTAATTTATTTCTCCAACCTGAGTCATTTATTCCCAGCTCTGCTAACTTACTAAAGGATCAAACCGAATATATTTAAATATATGATCAAAACAGAAGGATGATTCACTGACTTTTTTAGGTTGGTAGTACAGCAATTGATTTGCTCCTACAACCTTGCAGAAACCATCTTGCACAAATGCACTGAACAACACAGTGCCAGCCAGCCCAGCCACCGGGTGATGTTATCAAATGAACGCAGGCCTTCCTTACTATCTCTGTGGTTGCCAATTTTTACTCCTGTCTCATAGGAGACGGGGTAGATGCCCGGGCTACTCAGCATTTGCCAAATCATGCCTTCTCCTGAAAGATGCACGTGACCCGTAGCTCCCTCTCTATTCCCATCCATCTCCCCTTTCACAAAGCTCTAGCAGCATGGACCTTCTGCAGAGTTCTCAGACCAACACCAAGCTCTTTCCTGTCTCTGGGCCTTTGTACTTGCTGCCTCCTCTACCTGGAACGTGCTTCCTCTAGATAAGCACATGTCTGGCGGCTTCTCGTCATTCAGATGTCAGTTCATATGTCACTTCTTTTATCTAAAGTAGCAAACCTCTCCACTACCTCAGGTGCTCCTTAGCCCATTACCAAGACATCCTGGCTCCAGTGGCATCACTATCTCTGATTTCCTGAATTGATCAAGGCAGAAAAAGATAACCGTGGAGAGACTTTAACACCAGAACTTATAACCTTTTGCTGATGAAAAGTTCCTTTTGATTTTCCCAAAGCTTTTTATGAGGTAGAGGAGAGAGGGTGTATTAGTCAGTCCTCTTTTGATTGCAAATGACAGGGACATCACTCAAATTAGCTTTCATAACAATAGGAATGGATTGGCTCACAAATGGGGCATCTAAGCGGGGTATTCAAGTTGGCTTCAGGCATGACAGGATCTGAGGGTTTGAGCAATGTCAACAGTTCTCTTCCTCTCTTCTCTGTATCTCAGCTTTTCTTTGTGTTGACTTTGTTTTCAGGAAGATTTTTCTCACATTTGGAAAAGATGATCACCAGCAGAACTAGGCTCTCTGCTGGGGACATAGCAATTAATAATAACAAAGACGTGGTCCCTGTTCTCTTGGAGGCATGACTTGGGGAATGATGAGCTCTACAGGCATCTTCTTCTGTCTGACATGCCATGGGAGTAAAACAGGCAACAATGCAAGCAGCAAGCAGATGATAGATAGATAGATAGATAGATAGATAGATAGATAGATAGATAGATAATAGATAGATATAAAGAAATAAATATGGTAGTGATATTTTACACATCCTTGGGACACGCTGGTCCCAGCCTCCCATATATTTTAATTCTAGCCAGTCTTTACAGAGTACCAACTCGATGCCAGCCTGGGTCAAAAGGTTGGGGAGCAGAATGTAAAAGCGAATCTCTGTTCTTGAAAGACACATAGTACCATACTATTCCCAAATAACTCAAATACATACCCAGCAAGCAGAACAGGATGGAAACCCTAAGGGGCATCCTAACCAGGGGCCCTGGACCATGCTAGCAGGTAAACTTCCAAGTGGTTGAGGTAGGGAGGAAGTCAAGAAAAACTACTGGTAAACTGCTGTATGAAGTGATGAGAGGCAGAACTAAAGTTCTGGCAGTGGTGATAGAAAGGAAGTGATGAGCCATCACGGCGTCGGAGAGAATGGTGCTCGCCCAGAGCTACAGGGAATTCAAGGAGTAGTGGCTCTCAATGAGAAAGTAGGGCAGGAAGGGAGGAGCGTGGTTTGGGACATGTTTGTTTGAAGGATAGACGGGAAGCAGTTATCATTATCATTTCTGTTCCCATTTGTTCAGGGCCCATCTGTGCCAAGAAGTATGCTTCATATACATCTTTTCCACTTAATTACACAGCCAGTGCCTCTCAGCTTTTTTACTTTTGAGTCGCATGAATATCAGGGAAGTTAAAGAACTCAGGTAAGGTCACACAGCCAGCTAGTGACCAAGCTGGCATTTGACCCTCTATGTGACCCCTTCCCCTTCCCCCTCTGCCTTATCACAACCTGTATTTTCAAAGCTGGCAACCACAAAAAAATCTTACAGTCTCACCTTCACATTAAAATCATTTGCAGTTGGAGAAAGAAGCAAGGGGGATGACTAAAGCCCATGTTGATTTATTTGGGAAAACTTTCCACAAGACTCTTTAGGAGCTCTCTGACAGTGCTAATTTTAACCAAGTCATTGTAAAGCAACCTTGGATTCCTCCATGCAAGGCAAAGTACAAATACAAGTGTATGACTCAGCACAAACCAGCTGTGGCTCTCTCCACATCCCATTACCCTCACCCCAAAAGGGATGAGGAACAGCCCCAAGATTCACTAAGGAATTCAAAACTTGCTCAGGAAGCTCCCTGCCTCCCCGACCCTGAGGCTTGTGCACCACTTCCCAAAGAGTCTCTCCCTAGTCAATCTTTCTCTTATGATCTTCCGGCATCCTGGTGTCAAAGGCAGGGCAGAGTTGGGCTATGGGACATGTCATGCAAATGCTAAGTGGCAGAGAGCCTCTGCTGAGACCACTGGTCAGAGGGGGAAATGGTCAAGGAAAGGTTCAGATCGTAGTAAAAGCTACAACAGCAGCCATGGAAATCTGGTTTCCACATTTAGATGAGGCCCTTCCCTTCAAGAGCTGCGAGATTCTGGCCTGCATGACATAGCTGCCCAGAACACTCGAACCCTAGGTTCTCCCCAGTTTTATCCTATCTCCCTGCTAATCTTACCACCACCCCCAAGAAATAGAGGAGGGTGTTTCATCAGACTTTGATCTGGAGTCCAAGCCCACAGTCCAGGGGATGGAGGATTTCCTCCCCTGCTCTTCCAAATTCCTCTTCAGTGTCACCTGCCAATCACATGATCAGTTATTCATCCCACAAATATATAATGATCCCCTGCTATGTGTGAGACACTGCTTGGACTTAAGAGGTACAGCATGACCAAAACAGACAAAGATCCTTGCTTTCATGAAGTGGGGGGAAACAGACAATAGGCAATCAGCATAATAAAAAAGTAAATTATACAGTATAATAAATCGTATAATTTGATGAAAAAAGGAAAATGCGAGCAGAATAAGGGGGATCAGGAGTGCCAGAGCTGAAGGTTTTAAATAGATTGTGCTTTTCAACAGAGTGGTCAATGCAGGCCGGACTGACATTGTAAGAGATGAACAAAGACCTGAATGAGATGAAGGATTTGATCCAGTGGGTATCTGAGAAAAGCCCATTCCACATCCAAGGAACAAAGGCTCAGTGCCAAGGCCCTCAGGAATGAATGCACCTAGCATTTCTGAAAGCAACAAGGAGGCCTCTGTGGCCAGAGAAGAGTGAATGAGTCTGGTTTAGTCAGCCTCTTAGAAAGCCAAGTTGATTCCTTTAGGCCCAGAGTGCAAACCTCAAACCAGCTTCCCTACCTAATGCATTTGAACAAACTACCAGAATGGGAAAGTCCCAATGCCATGTTCAAAGAAGGCATCCCCACTATGAAAAGGGTGCTGATTCAAAAAAATATTCATTAAATGGATGACTGAATCCATGAATAAATATAAAAATCTGACTTACTATTACAACCTGATCTCCCCGGAGCCTATCCAGCCTCACTTTGTCCTAGGCCCTGGGGACCCTCAGACCTATCCAACTGGGGTCCAGTGTTCAATCTACTGATTTTTATACTGAGACAATTCACAGTCTATTGTGCAGTCACCTGGGATCTGCTGCATGGAGTAGACCACCTGTATCTTTAAGAAGTTTCTCTCCCTGCCCCTATTTGCTCATATTCAGGTCCAATGCACCTAACATACCATTGCTCACTACTCCTTCACTCCTCAGTCCCATCCCTCTGCTGCTTCTTCCTATACTGGCTTAAAGGAATTGCTCCTTGATTTCCCCACACACCTGGAGCAAATCTCATGTCATCCTAACGGATCTTACCACCTTCCCTTTTGACTGGGGTTTATTCAACACACATGCATATCGGGCCTGATACATGTTCAGCACCAAAAAAGAAGTGGATGTCACAGTCCCTACTCTGGAGAAGCTTTCCCGCTATGCAGCAGATACAGATCATAAGCCACGCTACTCCACAGCACCAGAAAGAACCAAGCAGGTCAGCCATTCCCATGAGTATAAGTTGGTACACTCTTTCTAGCAAGCGATTTGGAATTATGTAATAAGACCTTAACATTTCACTTCCTTTCTCCTGGTAAACTCAGTTCTTGAAAGCTGGATGAAGGGAACAGAGATGTGGTCACATGTTTCCATATGAAGATATGTATTTGCATTGGTATCTGGGAGGGGGAAAGCTGACAATTACATTCTTCCGAATAAGTAAATATTTCAATATATTTCTGGACCACTCTATAACCACCAGGAATACGTGCTGACATGGAGAAATGCTCATTATATACTACAGAAAAAAGTGGATGAGAAACTGTAATGTACTACATTGTTATCATTTTCTTTTAAATAATACACTGCATGTATGAAATAATGCAAAGAAATATAACAAAACGCCACCTTGATCTTCCTTTGGGGTTGAGAGTTACAGGCACTTTGTGTACTTTCCTGAATTTCCCATAATGAGCAAACATTCTAATTTCTATATTAAAATTTTATACATGTATAATTTATAAATGTTCAAATTAAATAAATAATTGAAATATTCTAAGACGAGCAAGAAGTATAATACAGAAAACTGACCTGAGTTTGGGAAGAGGGCGGTCTCCAAGAAAAATGGTTTGTATGCTATTACATCTAGTCAGGGAGGGAAGCACAGGAGAGTTTTGAATCGCTTCCATTTCTGTCTTTGAAGGACACAGTCCTCTTGTGGGAAGGTGTTGGCACAGGGCTCTAGGAAGGTAGAAGGCCAAACCCAAGGGTGCTAGCACCTCCTCGGAGTCTCCTGATCCCTAGAGGACACCACACTCCCTGTGGGGAGAGAAACATCACTAAAATCTCTCTCAGAGAGGCATCTGCAGGAGCCTCAAATCAAAGACCCATACGCTGGGAAGCCATCTTAGAAAATGCTTACTCCAGGCCCACAACTCCCCAGCCAGGGCAGGATTTTTCTCCATGGTTTCTCTGTGCGTTGGGCAGTCAGAATATGCTTCAATACCAATGAGACACGAAGACTTCCCTCTTCCACATGAAAACGATCTCTTAACACACAGGCCCACTCTACTGTCTTTCCAGTCTACATTCTCACCACCTCTCACCACTTCCCACCACAGCAAGCCTGGTTTTCAGTGAGAGTAGTCACCCCACTGTTTATCCAACATACACGTTCCGGTCATATAGTAGGCCTCGCTTGGGCTTCGGCTCTCTCCCCCAGCAGTGACTGTAGCCGAAAGGCAATCATTTCTCTTGCTCGCTTCTCAAGATCATGTGACTTGCCCACTAGGCATAGCTGATTGGGACAGCTGATCTAAGCGAAGCCACTTTGACACTGGAACACAGGACTTCTGGTCCATCCCAGCTGGATCCCGGAACCAGGAAGTGGATTTAAAGTTGAGGTTGGGGCTCCTGGGTGGCTCAGTTGGTTAAGCGACTGCCTTCGGCTCAGGTCATGATCCCGGAGTCCCAGGATCGAGTCCCGCATCGGGCTCCCTGCTCGGCAGGGAGTCTGCTTCTCCCTCTGACCCTCCTCCCTCTCATGCTCTCTGTCTCTCATTCTCTCTCTCTCTCAAATAAATAAATAAAATCTTTAAAAAAAAAAGTAAAGTTGAGGTTGATGTGGCCATAAGTGTGTGAAAGCAGAAAAACAAAAAACAAAACAAAACTCGTTTGTGTGTGTGTGTATGTGTGTGTGTGTGTGTGTGTGTTTAGTGTAGGGAAGAGGGGAGAAGAGATAAAGTGCTGTTAGAAGCAGTAATGAATGTCTATATGACCCGAGATGACAGAACAAGTAATCTTGGTCCTTGACCTTCCAGTTCCTAGATCAAGCCACAGGATCCAGGGAAGACTATACTCACAGCCTCCTCCGGTCTGATCACCTCTTTTATTGAAGCAGTTTATCATGGATTCTCAACTTACTTACAGCACTTTGCACATTTGTAATACCTCAGTCGGTAAAATATATTTAAAATAATTGTCTTCCTACTGAAGGACAGCCCAGACGATGCCTGGCTTATTCCTCGCTCTGCCCCTAGCATTTAGCAAGTAAGAGGCCCTCGACAACTACTGGCCTTCGTTGGGCAACATCATGATTCCCTCTGCTGTGTGTGTACAATATTGTCCCAGTTCTCCTTAGTCCAATTCAAGCTCCATTTTGCCAGAGCTCCTTCCCTGGCTCTGTGACCACAGTGATGACCTCCTTTCCCTAAACTGCTCTACAGCAACTGTGTGGTCCACACCATTCGTGCTGATCCTCAGGCATATACTGTCATGAACTATTATTTCCCCCGCCCTAGCGGTGTGTGTGCCTGTGTGCATGCGTGCGTGTGTTCAATCTTCTCAACAGCTTGAAAGCTCTTGAAGGCAGGGGCTACCCCTGTTTTCTACCTCTCTGTGTATTTCCAGTCCTTAGCACTATCTTTGGCTTGAACAGGCGCTAAATAAATACTTGCCTAAAAAATGCAGCATGGAGTCTAAATTTGCCTTTTTCAGTCTCAGAGCCAGTCTTTGGCAGGAAACGGATAGTTTTCGAAGCCATGGACTCAAGCCAGCAGGGTACTGGGTGCCTAGCAGCAAGTGGCCTGAAAGAGTTAACGCACTTCAGCAAGTCGGAAAGAATATAGCTTGTTTACTTTGAGGCCAACATATTTGTCAAGCTCCCAATGAAACATGTGCTGTGCTAGGGCATCTGATTTTTTTTTTTTTCTGCTGTGTTTATGCCATAATAGAATAATGTTTCTAACCAAAAGCTGCTTGAATTCAACTAATAACAACTGTGTTCACTTCTTTAGTAAAAGCAAAATTTAGGGTATGGAGTTCTGTTGATTTTAATGTTCATGGAAACAAGGCAGAGGGCTAGGAAAATGCATAGAGAATGAAAAATATGATCTCCTGCTCTCTGGATGGGCAAATTCCACCTCCCCCGCCCCTGGCAAAAAAGGACTCCTCTGAATCCAGAGAAAAGGCAGAAATAAAGGGATATGAGCAAAACATTCTGCTGCGATTTGGGAGGACAGATGTGAAAGTCCTATAGTCTTTTTTTTTTCTTTAAAGTCACAAACAGTCATTGGCCAAGTGTCGTTTCCCTCCACGAACCTAAGAACCTGCACTTGACAACTCTACCTGCTTTCACTGACGGAGTCCCCTCCCCACGCAGTGACCCCGATGGCTTGGTAGACACGATAACAAAGCAGCCGCGAGCTGCTCCCGCGCTGGAGCTGTTTCCCGCACGCCCGTCGCTGGGACCACACACACGGTAAACCACAACTGGACCAGATGGATTGCTAATTGAAGTTGAAAAGTCAAGGGCTATGGCGATACCCCACACCTCCCTCAGTGGCATCGGGCTGAAGCACTTGATGTATCCCTAGCAACTTGGGTCACCGAGGTACACATGTAGCCTCCATTTAATAACCGGTTGTCCACAGGACGCGGAAAACGAAAAGAAAGGACAGTAGAAATGGGGGGGGGGGCTCTCAAGTCAATTCTCTTCTGGAGTAAATTTCTTATGGATTATAAATTGAAAATGATTTTCTATAATCAGAATTCTCATCACGTCTTTCTCCCTCAAGGCCAATCTTTGGGGCTCTTTACTCCCTCACTACCCACAATGCTCAGTGAGCATGAGGACAGGCTGGAGGAGGTACTCAGAGAAATACCTGAGCACTGGATACAGCCCATTTGCCCGTAGCAGACTCGGTCCTTTGTTGAAAGACAAGAACCCTCTTTTTTAATAACTGCCGACTTTTCCCGAGCCAGCGGTGAGGACTGCAGGCCCATCTCTAGCTGGGGAGTAGAGACTGACAGGGACTCTTCTAGCTACAGATGTTTCTGAGAAATCTTCTAGTGAACACCGTCTAGGACAGCATGAATCCCCTTTGCTTCAGCGCAGATGTCTTTGTGAAAACTCCAACCCACCGGGGAGCTGAGAGTCTGAGCAGAATCCTTTTGTCAAGAATCAAAATGATGAACCAACACCTCTAAGCTGAAACAGGAAAATACACTCATTAAAAATAGAACATGTCACATTACCTAGTTTGGGGGCTGAGTTTTCTTCTAAACTGAAAAACAACTCTCTGTGGCCAAAGTGCTCCAGGCTTCCAACATGCTTAACGTAGCTCTGTGTGAATAGAGTCATCAGCTTCTGTAAACTGATACACCAAAGACTGTGTGTTTCTCGTTTTACCCAAGGATAGAGAGATGGGAGAGCCTAATAAAGGGTGATTTACAGCATTCAAAACTAGGTTTATGCACTCAAATCAAAACAATCAAATATATAAATAGGAAAGAATGACCACAGCGCACTGAGTCTGTGGCTAGTGTTTCCCCGTGCGCGTGTCCCAGCAGCTTAGGTGGCCACACAGAATGAAAAGCCAGCTGCCACCTGGGCACCCCCACAACACACATGACATTATACAGGTCACTCTTCTGTGGCGTTTAGGGTAGGTCACCCCTCTCCAATGCTGGCTTTAGCCAATGAGGTATCCTCTCTAAATGAGCTCATGGCCATTGACTGTTCCTGAGATTAGTTCCAATGGTGTACTTGTCCTTCCCAACAGTGTCTTTTGAAACCCGAACATCTCCATGAAGATAAGGGGGACCTGGTGTAGAGTCAGAAGAGCTTAGGACCTTTGGCAACAAAACAGCCTGCTAATCCCATCCTTCCATACCAGATCAGTTTACTGGTCCATTAAAACCTAAACCCCTTCCCTGAAATAAACTGAAAAAAATAGAAGGGGGAAAAAAGCCTGCCGGGAGTGTAATGTCTTTGTCCGTTTAAGTTTTGAGTTTGTTTGCTTCTTGGTTGTTTTTAAATCGCTGCTCTGTGTCCACAAGAATCAACAGGAATCCAGTGAGTCTGGGCTTCATTGCTGGTCCCCCAGCAGCACCAGCCCGGGCGTGCAGAGGCTCAGCCATTTCCTCCAACCTGTAAGCAACTTACATTTACAGGCTGGGCTGTGGTAGAAGTAGCCAGAAACTAAATTTGAGGGCGCCTGGGTGGCTCAGTCGGTTAAGCGACTGCCTTCGGCTCAGGTCATGATCCCAGGGTCCTGGGATCGAGTCCCACATCGGGCTCCCTGCTCGGCAGGGAGTCTGCTTCTCCCTCTGACCCTCCCGACCCTCCCCCCTCTCATGTGCTCTCTCTCTCAGTCTCTCTCTCTCAAATAAATAAATAAATTTGAAAAAAAAAGAAACTAAATTTGAGGCCCACCGCTGTCACTTCTCACAATATGAGGCCTTGGGCAAGTATGACCTCTGCAGGGCTCCTTCCTCACCCATAAAGGAGAGGTCTTGATGTCTTTTCTAGCTTGAAAAATGTCTTTGGTTCTATGCTTTTCTGACCAGGAGCATCCAGATTTTTAAGAAAGTCTAAATTTCTTGGAGAATAACAGTGACAGACTTAGGAAGATTCTCTGAGACATTTTTTTTTAATTTTTTATTGTTATGTGAATCCCCATACATTACATCATTAGTTTTAGATGTAGTGTTCCATGATTCATTGTTTGTGCATAACACCCAGTGCTCCATGCAGAACGTGCCCTCCTCAATACCCATCACCAGGCTAACCCATCCTCCCACCCCCCTCCCCTCTCGAACCCTCAGTTTGTTTTTCAGAGTCCATCGTCTCTGAGACATTTCTTAACATGGACACCCACTGGCTGACTTGCGGGTTAAAGATATGTTCCTTCGGACTCGCGTTCTGCACTGTGGCCTGGGAGCCCAACCAGTCAGACAGAAAGAGAGAGATAGAGATAGAGAGAGTGCACTGCCTGCTTCCCCTACACTGAGCGGCTCTCTGAGCACCTTGTTGCTCAGTAAATGTGAAGGGGACAAGGCTATCCTCCAAGTCGCACTCTTGGAAGTCCCTGGGGTGGGTTAACTTGGGGAGGAGATCACTCGGGGTGAATGGCATTGTCTTTAAATTAAGGCCAAATAGTAAAATGCGTGGCCTCCTAACCAGTCTCTAGGCATCAGGCCTCATTTTCTTCACACAATTCGGCAAACTGCTGTCAGACAAATACTCCTTAAATATTTTTGTCTCACCAATGTCCTGCTCAGAACTTGTCCTGGCTCCCCGTTGCTTGCAGGACTGAGCTCGTGTGTCTGCCTTTCCCACCAGTCTGTGAGGTTGCCGAGGGCACCAACCACCCCACAGTCCTCTGCGGATTCACGTCAACCACAGTAGCTAGCCACGTGAAGCTGGATTAAGTGATGAACCTTTTTTACCTAAGTGGTAGAGTACTGATGATTTTAATTACCTTGGTCTGGCTAATCACTATTTCAAAAGTTTCTGTAATCAACAGATTCAATTTTATTTTTCTAAATGAAAAAAAATAGGTTGCTTTCTTAGACTTCCGTGTAACCCCTTTTGCTTTTAACTTTCTACTCAAGAGCTCAATCCCAAATATCAGCAATGCACAAGGCACTGTTCCCAGTGCTCTGAGCGAGACCTGGCTGCCCTAGAGGAGCCTTCTAGACTAACTGGGGACAGCAAGTAGAGGAACAATGATGCCATAAGGCAAAAGGCAGAGTGGTCCTGGCGCCATGTTATGGGAGTTCAGAGGAGGGAGTGGGCTGGGCTTGTAGCCAAGAAGCAGGAGATGGTGCTTTCTCCTCAAAATACTGATAGGGATGAAGAAGCAGGAATGTTCTCATCCCACATGACCACACCTCAAAAATGCCTGGTTCGAACGTGGGCAAGGCACAAATGGATTGTCATCATGATGAAAACAAACAAACAAAACAACTGCTTTTCAATCTCACCTAATTATTCTGCAGAGCAGTAACAATTTGGCATCTTGTCTAACGTGTCAGAATACCTTGATGGGAACTTGTACTTTATTTCAAAAGTGTTTTTCTCATGGAGCCTGGCTCTCTGCTCACAGCTTTGAAAATAAACTGGATGAGATGTGCTAAATGTTACAAAAATGCCGCCGTAATGTGGTTGCTTAGGAGGCTGGAAATCAAGACACATGATCTCACAGGAAGAAGTAGTAGGTATCCAAGGTAGCCCATCATACGTCCTATTTGATACACTTTTCTCATCAAACAAATATGCCCAACCCTTTGCCATCTGATCCTAACAGTCTTTCTGTGAGTTGAGCAAGGCAAGTATTGTTATCCACATGTCCCAGATGAAGAAAGAATCACAGAAGTTTAAGTGCCTTGGCAAAGTCCCCAGCCAGTAAGGGGAGAAGTTTGCAGAAATACCGTGCTAAGTATTACTAAAGCTAGTCTAGACGGAATATGATTGTGACCAAGCTTTTCCTCTCTTCTCCCCCTGCCCTGGACGTCAGCACCCCCAAGACTTCGGGAGGAGGAACGAGAAGGAGAGGGGAAAGGACAACTCCCCAGTTTGGCAGCTAGGAATGGTCCTTCTGCCCTGTAGCAACAGATCTAAAGTTTCCAGAACCATTAGTCTTTGCAGAAAACTTGGTGGGTGACCCCTCCAATGGATCGGGGTCCGTGTAAGTCCAGGTCCACCTGCTCTGTGCTGCAAATACAAACAACAACGGAATTCGTGACAAATACTGCTAGAAAGCTGGGAAGCAGACGGGCAAGATGCTCTTTGACCCAGCTTCACACGACTTCCCTGGAGCATGCAATATCATTACGCATCGTCCCATAGCGCCCACGTGGTCATTTGCAAAGAAGGGCCTCTGGTAGCTTTCCAAGAGAGATGGCACATGGAAGGATAAATGAGTTTCTCATGACTTGAAAAGAATCAGGTGCCAAGTTTAGGCAATCTTCCTCTTTATTATCCTTCTTCCAGCCCTGCCACATCATCAAAGGCTTTGAGTACCCGTGCTTTTGTATAGGAAGTAAGAAGTGAAAAATAAAATCTATGTAGGGTATGCTTGGTTCTTCTTAGAATTTTGCTTTTCAAAATTAACATACAGTTCTAGGAGTTTTAACACGTGTATAGGTGTGAGGAACCACCACATCATTCCCTCCCAAACCAGCCCCTTCTGAGTCATACCTGCCCCCTTCTCCCAACTCCCACCAATCGCTTTGCTCTATGTTACTCTGGTTTTGTTTTGTTTGTTTGTTTTTTTAAGAATGTCACACAAATGAGAAGAAGGAAACCCATCTGGGGTTTCGTTTCCATGTGCATGGGGCCCAACTGCAGGCAGGCCCTGGTACTTCCAAGTGTGAGGAATTAAGTGTACAGCCTGGCTGGGCTGAGGGTTTGAGAAATACATGTGAAGACTGAACCTCTCCGATCGCTTCTCCTGGGTCCCTTCTGTGTCCCGACAGCCACAGACAGGGACAGGCATACTGGGTGACCCCAAGGTCCCAAAGTTGCGCCTGAGCAAAGATGAATCATCTCAAGACTCTCACTAGGACTCAGTCACCTTTGGGAGAGAAGGCCCCATAGTGTTCGTAGGCTGTGCGACCACAGACCCCCGAGCCTACTACATTCCGCTGCCTCTCCCTAAAACTCCATCTCCAGGCTGCCTCATTTGCACGCACAGAAAGCTCTCACTGTACATGCCAAAACTCGCTGACGCTTCCGCCCAGACCCACAGGAGATGTGCATAGCACTGAAGAGCCCAAGTTTTGGAGTCCATCTGCCTTCTTTGAATCCTGGCTTTGACACTTTTTTAAAAACAAAAAATTACCTTCCTTGTGACTGATTCTGCATCTGAAGAATGGGGACTAACAAAACATCTCACACAGAGTTATTGTAAGGATGAAAGGAGATAATTCATATGAAGCCTTACCTGGACACAGTAAGGGCTCAATAAGCATTAGCTGTTTTTATAATAATTATAACCCCAAGTGGCATCTCCTTGTTAATGATTCAATCTCTCACATTCAACCGTGAACTGAGCTCCTCAAGGCCAGGGACCTGGTGTCATTCATCTCTACTTTCCTAGTGTTCAGCATAATGGCTACCCAGAATAGATTCAGGTAACTCCTGCTCACACTGTAATATGGTCATTTATTCAACAAGTATTAATTGAGCACCTCAATTAATTGAGCACCACAGGAAGGTGCTCCTTCCTGTGAAAGCATACCTTCTACGGGAAAATTCCCATAAATACCCACATATACTGGTTTCCATGAGGAGTTTGCTCCATTGGCCCACCACTCTCCTTCCTCCATCAGTACTAAGACCCCAGGAACTGAACCTAACAGAGTGCAAGGCCATGGGTGGTGGGGTGGTTCACAATGCTGTAGGATAGAGCTGACACTTTGGTGAGGAAAAGGATTAAAAGTCTGTCTCTGAGGGGTGGGGTTAAGAATGAGGGTGAGTATGGCTTTTGTTATCTCTGCCTGAGAGAACCCCTCCCTGCGAAACCAGGTCATCTCTCTCTACCTGACTGGTGTGATAGGAGCAGCCCCAAGACCCCCTCTGCTTAAATAGAGGTGCCCTCCCCGCCCTCCACCCCATCTCTAATCCCCTCCTTTAGAGAGCTTAGCAGAAATCCAGAGAGACTGAGTTTAGACAAATGAGCCCTTCTGGTCTTAGAAGCCCTAGGGTTACACAGTCGGGTTGAGAACCAAAGCCCCAGAAAGTGTTCCTTTGTGTATATTGTGGGGCAAGCTGGCGGGGACTTGGCAAATACCAATATTTCCAACACAACTTATAAAACCACACACACAAATACAGGTGGGCTGAATTGGAGACCCTCACTGATATTTATCTCTGTACTCAAATCATCTCTGTGGGACACTTAACATTGCCTTTTTTTTTTTAAAGATTTTATTTATTTATTTGAGAGAGAGAGAATGAGAGAGAGCAAGCACATGAGAGGGGGGAGGGTCAGAGGGAGAAGCAGACTCCCCGCCGAGCAGGGAGCCCGATGCGGGACTCGATCCGGGGACTCCAGGATCATGACCTGAGCCGAAGGCAGTCGCTTAACCAACTGAGCCACCCAGGCGCCCGCCTTATTTTTTTAAGATTTTATTTATTTGACACACAGAGACAGAGAACACAAGCAGGGGCAGTGGGAGAGGGAGAAGCAGACTCCCTGCCCAGCAGGGATCCCGATGTGGGACTCGATCCCAGGACCCTGGGATCATGACCTGAGCCGAAGGCAGACACTTAATCACTGAGCCACCCAGGCACCCCTTAACATTGCCTTCTCACCCCCTAACTAAACTGTAGGCTGCATGTGAGCAGGAGCTGTGCCCTGGTCCTCACAGGATCCCTTGTGTGTGCCACAGCATCTGGTACACTGGAGTTTTCCAGTTCGAATTTGCTGAATGAGTATTTGTATTAATGACTGCATGAAGAAACATATCCTTCTCTGCCATCCCATGAAATCACATATCCCAGTCCACTGTTATTTTGTATCCCCCACCCGCAATCTCTACAGCAGCCAGTACTGTGTCTGACATAGTACAGATTATCTGTTAATATTTGTTGAAAGAATACCTGTAGGAGAATGATCTAGAAATGGGAACTCAAAGGCCATAGAGAGAGAAAGCTATTAAGCAATCAGTGTTCTTCACAGTTAGAAATCTTCACAGTTCTTGAGTATTCTGTTTCAGAGAAAATACGTGACACAACACATTGGGGGAAAGGATTAGGACTGGAGAAAGAAATATGGAAGCCAGCTGCATAAGACATTAAAGGACTGAGAGCAGGTGAGATCACTGGGGCAGGGTTCACCTGGGGAGAAGAAAGCAAGCACTCAGAGATTGGTTAGAGAGGCAAGCCAGTAAGGGAGATGGCAAAGGAGTGTCCAGTGAGGAAGGAGAACCAGGAGAACTTCGTGAAATCAAGTAAACCAAAAAAACACAGCAGTCAACTGATGGGTGCTACTGAGAGATCAAAGGAGATATGGAAAAAGAGGACCATTCTACTGGGTAACACAGGAGGTCCCTGGTGACCTTGACAAGAGCCGTCTCCGTGGAGGGATGCCTAGAATGGGATGAGAGAAGGGGAGAAGAGGAAGAATAGGCTGTCAGTACAGACACAAAAAGTAAGTCCTTCTTCCAACCTTCGGGGAAATTTAATCTGCTTGCCAAATACCTTTTTAGTAGTTCGTTTCCTGCTCACTACTTAAAAAGACATTTCTCTCCTGGCCAACTTAGTGCAGTTCTAGGATGCAAATAACAGGCATCCAGAAAGGGGAGGCAGGGTAGCAAGCTCTTGGCCCAAGATTCGCTGGATTCTGCAGCCCCAAAGAGCCATGAATTATCAGCCAGCGCTGCCCTTGGTTTGCCGCTTAGCCCCTGGTGCATTCTCACCCTCCCCATCCCATCTATTATTAATGACATCATTGTAATCAAAAAAGAGTTAGGGAGAATTTGGAATGCATCAAGTAGGAGTTGCAACAAAATACTTTGTTATTCAACGATGAATTTTTAAATGAAACATCTAAATACAGATTTCTCCCCAAGAGATGTTCTGACATGAGGCTGAGCTTGATGTACTGCCAAGAAACTGTCTAATTACAAATTGGGCCCTAAACCTAGATGCTTAGGTAAGTTTCTCATGCAGAACACAATGTAGTCTTTTCTACCCAGTTCTTCCTGTGGGCTGGAGTGCAGAATAACATGAGGGCCACATAAGCTCTGACGAGAAGCTTGCCCATTAAGCCTTGAGAGGGATTTGGTGACGTTTTCCCGGCTTGGTTGGGTTGAAGTGCAATTTTAATTTTATTTTGCTTTTAAAGTGCTTGGGGAAGAGAGGCTGGTATTTGAGGCCATTTCCTAAAACAAAACAAAAAAACGCGATTTATCCAAAGATGTTCATGCTTGGTTGAGGCACTGCCGGGAAATAATGATTCTGGGCCTTGCCTGGTATCTATTGACATTGCCAGTGCTCCTAGTGAAAATCTATTTATGGAAACCAAGCCACAGGTCGAGTGGCCCAGGACAGGACCTAAGTCAAATGATCTTGCCTTTATTCATCTGCTAAAAATGAGAAACTACAGATGCTGCTTCATATCTCACAAATTACAAATCCTTTCTTGCACGGACAATGTCGTCAAGCCTCACATAGTAGCATTCAAGTAGGTAGTCCCTGTTCCCGCAGTTGGAGACCAGACTGGGTGGTGGCCATGGCCTCTCATTCCTCTGAAAATGTGGCACTTCTGTTGATCTACAGGGGCCTGAGGCCACCTCTTCACTACTGTATCTACACTCAATTTCACCTGGAGTCCCCTGAAACCAAGTCCTCAATCGAAAGGAGTACCAGACAGAGTTTAAGCCTGCGGTCGGCGAATGTGTGTCAGAATTCTTCCCTGAGTGGGACCTATTGGCCCCAAAGATGAGGTCTTCTCATTAGTGTCACATTCAAAGATATGGTCTACAAGCCCAGACAGTCCTTATTCTGCAAAACACTGCCATTATCATCCCATACCTTGAATGAAGCAACTACTTACTAGATGCCTGGAATGCTCAGAAGGATTTTTCCATGGAGCATCTCATTGGATCCACGAAACATTGTTATGATTATTCTCCTCATTTCTTAGGAGAGCAAACTGAGGCTGAGAGAGATAAGCTATCCAGTCCAGGCCATCTACACAATATATATAATAAATATCAGAGCTTAGACCCCAGAGCCCAAGCTCCCAACTCCTGCACACTCCCCTCTAGAACAAAATGCCTTGCCTGAGTCAACGAGCACAGTGCCATCTCCATCCCAGAGGACGCCCCCCAAACAGCCAAAGCTGGCATGTGTTTTTAATACATGTGCACTTCTACATAACAATCTGGCAAAGAAAGGGAGATCATGGAGGTGGCCTCCGAGCCTTGACCTAGGTCAGCTGTGACTCAGCCACAGCTCCAGGTTCAATAAACCTGGTCACTTGAGCAATGAGATAATGCCTTCCTTCATGGGGCAATACTCCCCTGGCTTGCTCAGAAAAGCCGGTAAGAAGAAGTGCACCCTTTCGTTTCTTTGCTAAAGAGCTAATTCTTCCTGTCCGTAAAAAGGACTCTTCTCAGAATTCCACCTCACATAACAAATCTCTGGACAGTTAATTAAGAATCCGTTCTTAACTAGACTCAAAGGATTTTCCATCTCCTTAGTTCACAAGGGGGGAATAAACCCTCAATATTGCAAGAAAAACAAAACTGGGGAAATTCATTATACTGGCACGTTTTATGTTGAGCTCTTCAAGTATTTTGTTTGTTTGTTTTGCCATGCAACATATAACTTTTCATCTTCAGGATTGCTCTAGGCCCTTTACAAGACTGAAAAATTTTATTTGAGCCTGACAGTTTCTGTAAGCATTAGCCCAGCCAAGATTCTACTCTGCTCCTGAAATTTATATCAACTCTACCCAAACGTCTGAGGGGAGGAGGGAAACTCACCTGTTCTCTTGACCCTAAATCCTCTGTAAGAATCACACTGTTATTTCCTTTTGCACCGTGGGGGGTGTGAGAGGGCCTGCTGCCCCAAGACGGGGGCATCCAAGTGGGCTCTGGGCCTGTGCATGAGAATGTCGCTGGCTCACTCCCACAGCCCATGGCCAGTGAGGAGGGCCTACAGAGGCCCCCTGCGGGCTCCAATGTGGAGTGTGTCATAGGGTCTGGCCATCTAGTCTCGCGGGCTGGGCACAACCCACTCTGGTGGATGTGAACAGCACCCTACGTGTAGGATAGTACAAAGCCCTAAAATGAAGCCTGTTTCTCAACATTTCACTAAGCAAAGACAGCATGAGCTCACCAGGGCTCCCAATGTGAATTCCAATGAAAATCACATGAAGTATGCATCACTGAAACTTTACTGCCTGACCTACTAGCAAGTAGGTACATCTGTCTATCAAAAATGTCATTAACTAAGAGTGATCAAAGCGGGCGCCGGGGTGGCTCAGTTGGTTAAGCGACTGCCTTCGGCTCAGGTCACGATCCTGGAGTCCCTGGATCGAGTCCCGCATCGGGCTCCCTGCTCGGCAGGGAGTCTGCTTCTCCCTCTGACCCTCCCCCCTCTCATGTGCTCTCTTCCTCATTCTCTCTCTCCCAAATAAATAAATAAATAAATAAATAAAATCTTTAAAAAAAAAAAGTGAGCAAAGCATGTGTCCCATATGGGGAACTGCAGGACATCTAAACAGTAACAGAGCCATTTAGCTAAGAGAAGGAAAAACCAAAAAGTGAGGTGGCTCTTCACTATGACTCTATCTAGAAGGACTGGGAATGAGCCATCCTAAGGTAGTCTTATTCAAATTCTCATCATTTTGGCAAAGATCATCACCGTAAAGGGGATGAAGGCAAAAGAGGAGAGTGAACTTCACTGCTGAGAATAACTCTGTGCCTTTTCAGCACTTGGGGACAAACTATAACACAAGGACATGGACACTATTTGAGTGCCTGAGTGAACCTTTTCAAGAGCAACCGCACCCGAGGTGCACTATAGGGAGATGCCCAAAACAATTCACAGGAAGGAGCCTGGGTACAAATTCAGGACTCAGAGTTGGCTATTAGTATTATCTTACAGGTTATTTAATGAATTCACGGTGGATGTTAATTTTTGCATCTCCTATGTGCTAGGCACGTTACAGGAACTCCACTCCATTTCCGTCAGCTCATTCAATCCACACACGACCCCATGAGGTAAGCCTCATAGTCCCTATTCTACTGACTCATCGAATATCTATGGAATGCTTCTATGTGCCAGACATGTAAGTTCAGGGTAATAAGGAACGGACCCAGGGCCACACAGCCACTGTGTGGCAGAGCCAGACAATGAACACAGGTATTTTTGACTCCTAAGCCCATGCCCTATCCACAAAACTACACTGTCATCCCACCTTCCTCGGTCCCTTCTGCTCTCCAAAAGGTCTGTACCCGACACTGCCATCCTCGAAGTTCTCCAGATACAATTTGCCATTATCTTGTTCCCATCTCCTCATTGAAAAGCCCTTGTCACCAAAGAGGAAAAGGCAATATTAATGAAGCTCTTAGACTTAAAGCACATGAAAATTGAGGATGTGGAGAAAGTGGACGGAGGCTCAGGAGACATGAGTTCTGGTCCTCCTTGCCATTGCTGTGTGACCTTGGGCCAATCACTTTAGTTATTGAATCTTAGTCTCCTCATCTGCCCACCCTTATAGGAGGAGAAGATGAATGGCTCTCCACAAGGATTACGAGAAGGTCATGATGGGAGCTCTATGAGCTATTTTTAACATTTCAATAAACCTAAGAGAGATGGATTGATTGTAAACATCCCAGAGGTCTGGCAGACCCCAGGCTAACTCAAACATTGAGTGCCGTTGCTTTGGGAAGACATTCTATCAGCTTATTGTGGTCATATTGATTATTTCATGCTGACCAGATGCTCTAATGGGCAGTTATCAATGGCTCTGAGCAACAAGCAATGGGAAAATAAATTATGATGTGATAAATGTAATTTATTTAGGGGGCCTGATATTTGAAAACACGGAATACCGGGGGAAATTAATTAAAGGTGCCCTTGGTGATGAAAACTTTTGGAACCAGTAGCCTGGATCATCTCCAAGGACCCTTCCAGCTCGAAAATCCTCTAAAGTACTTCTGAGCAGCCAATAGATCATAGGCTACATTTTAGAGCCAGGCAGGCTAATTTCAGGATGAAAGATTAAAAAGCAGCTACTGTGTTGCTTCTCTTCAGACATGCTTAGATATTAAATTTTTTAGTAGCTGGAAAGCAGTGGCAATTTTCTCAATACTATTATTCTAGTCAGGAAAGAGGCAATCTAAAATTTTAAGAATAAACATTCCCACCACCCCGTCACCACCAAAGGATTAATAAAGCCATTTTAATTTTAAAAATCATTCATCTGTCCTTCCTTCCTTCCTTTTGGTCCTATGTATTGAAATGGCTACTATTTATTCCATACATCGTTTTCTTTTTCTTCTTTTGACCTCCCACAAAAGCTGTTGGTCACCATTGCTCTCAGGACTGGGTTGGTGGTGGGTAGACCGAGATGAGGTATTGAGTACACAGAGGCAGCCTACACTGAGGAGAAGTCTGAGTGTGCCTGCAAAGAACAGCCTAGGAAAAGGTAGCTGCTGCAGTTAGAAATGCAGTCCCATGTTGGAACTGTCATGTAATGGAGGGCTTGGATTGTCATTTCCTACATATTTATACCTCAAGTGGTGTACTTCACTGCCGTGTCAGGAAGAGCTCGTGGATATGCATTAGTCCTCCTCCTAGGCAATACTCTAAGTCCTAACAGCATGTAAAGTCATCAAGATGACTTAGGTAGGGACTCCTCCTCCCTTCCTCCAGCACAGATGCTGACCTCCACCCACGTGCATGGTGAGGGTCAATCGCAGGTAGCAACAAAAGAGGTAGTCCAACATCTACAGACCATTCAGGCAACGGAGTCTGAAGGAAGGCAATTTAGTTCAGTACTCCTGCCTACTCCGTGAACAGAGGGGACTATTCCTAGAGGAAAGGATCTACTGCCCAGCGCTCTATGGATCCAGGGCTCTTTATTATGATGCTTATTAACACCACTTGCCAACAGAAGTGATTAACCCTTCACCAGGAAAGCATCCGGGAAGTGAGACTCATATTGGTCAGTATGTTTTCATTAAGTGATTAGACATCAACTAGAAGTAATAGGCATATGGAAAAAAGATGCAGTGGGTTAGAGAGAGAGAAATAGTTTGGTATCGGGGTGCCTGGGTGGCTCAGATGGTTAAGCATCTGCCTTTGGCTCAGGTCATGATCCCAGGGTCCTGGGATTGAGCACCATATGGGGCTCCCTGCTCAGTGGGAAGCCTGATTCTCCCTCTCCTTCTCCTGCTCCCCCTGCTTGTGCTCTCTTGCTCTCTCTGTCAAATAAATAAATAAATAATCTTTAAAAAATAAAAGAAAGAAATAGTTTGGTATCAGGAATAAGCAATGAAGGCATCCGAGCACTCACAGTGACTGTGGGTTACCTCCAGAGAAGCTTGGCTTACACCATAAGCTTTCCATCTATCTGTAGAAGCCTATTACCTAATTAGATGATGTAGATAAGTTGACAATTTCACTTCCCAGGTGCATATTCCATGTACTTTTCCAAGACTATTATTTATGTTTGCCAATCTGCTTCCTTAGGAATGGACTCCTTCGAGTCTAGGAGGTATAGTGATTAAGAGCAATGAACTGGAGGCAGATTGGACGATTTCAAGTTCTGGCTCTGCCACTCACTCTGCATAACCTTGAGAAAGTGACTACCAGCTCCAAGCTTCGGTTTCCCCATCTGTAAGGTAGGTGTGATAATATTGTCACCAGCTAGACTCCAAGACCTAACCTTTACTGCTCACCTGCTTGTAGCCACGAACCTTTGTCCCACATTTTTCCTTAAGCTCTTCTTTCCAGCTTATCTTTTAACAAGAGACCCAAAGGGCACAGCATCCCGTGGTGGAAACCAAAACTACCACTCAAGCAAAAGCAACTGCCCGGACAAAAGGTTACCCGTCAGCCCAGAACACCCAGACCAGCTGGAACTTAACTCCCAACTCATACCTGCACAGATGGACCATGGAGTGACCGACAGTTACCTTTACCTCATTATAATACTAAAAATCCCTGCCCAAGGAGGAGCACAAGCCTCATTTACATAACATACAATGTATGTATAGGCATGTTTCCTTAAGGCTCATACACCACCTTATGCCCACCTCTACATTCGATGACAGGGCTCCCCTATCTCAATATTCATCCTAACCCTAAATTAAAGGAACCCATTCACCCTTGCTCAGGGAGTCACAGCTTTGGAAGTTATTCAAACCACCCCCACTGCTGCCCCCAATCTCCCTACTTGCAAATAAAGCTTCCTTTGTGCAACAACTCCCACCACTTAGTGTAGTCTCTACCTGTAACTCATCAAGGAGCAAATTCACATTAGTTTGGTTACAATACCTCTCTTTCAGAGTTCTTGTGAGAATTAGAAGTAATGCAAAGACAGCACTTGACACATGGCTAATGTTCAATAAATGGTGGCTATTTGTTATGAATTATTAGCAGCGAGAGGAAAGCATTGGATGGAAGAATGGAATATGGACTGGATTCATTAAATGTTCTGCTTTGCACAGCCTAGGAAGAAAAGAGCCCCCCCTCCCGTATCTTGATTGGCATGCACTGGGCATTTGAAACTGCTAAGTGATTATTCATGGCTCTGATTCACTTACGAATTTTTCCAGGAGGAAATGCTCCTGGAAATGCTCAACAGTTTAAAATGAATGAAATTGGTGTGTTGGACTTATAAAAAAGTAAAAGGGAGTTGGGGTGATCAAAAGACTTGGGAGTTTGCTTGGCCTTCATTTAACCTCCTTGAACCTCAATTTCCACATCTGGAAAGTAGATATAACAATCCTGGACTGATTACTTCAATACGTTTTTGTGAAAATCAAATGAGACATAGAAGGTTCCCGTAAACAGTAAAGGATTCAACACTAGGAAGCATTGCTATTATCACTGCCATCATCGTTCTTAACAGGCCCTCCAATCTCTTGAAATGCATTTTATCTGTCACTTGAACTGCCATCACCCCCCCCCCCCCCCCGCCGGCAAAGAATTCATTCATTCATCCTTAGGAACCGAACCATTCACTGGGTAGAAATACTATCACAAAATGTATCACAATCATAGAAAATGTCCAGAGAACTGGGATGCTCTTGACTTTTCCTGTATAATCTCTGACCACTTTCAGAGTTTGGGAACAAAACTATGTAGGGAACGATGCACGGAAACAGACCACTTTTGGTACCGCAAGCCACGTTGTTGTGACAAAGTGAGCTGAAGCTTGATTGCAGAAGCCATAGGACGAATCTGAATCACTTCATTCCACCCGCATGGCTGAGAGGGCTCTCTGCACTATCACCCCCCATTCTCCTTTCAATTTAAAGTGAATTACTTTGCTATCACCATTTCCAACTTCTTCGGGTGTGCAATTTACATGACAAGCTTTAAAACAGAGGCACCGAGCCAGGCGATATGACACAGAAGGCATAGTCAGGTATGGGTATAGGATAAATGGAAGTATGAATAAATGATGACTGCACAAATCTAGAAACGCTTTCATAAAAGCATTTTCCCCATTTTAATGCAACAGCTTGAAATGAGAAAAAAAAAAAAACTTGTTTTTCCATTTCAGATAAGGGATGCATGTGGAAAGGGCATGGCTTCACAATCAGACCGATTTACCGTCAAATCCCAACTCCAGTACTTACTAGTTTTGTGCCTTTGAGTAAATCACTTTAGCCTCTCTGAATCTTAATTTCCACATCTGAAAACGGAAGGTATAAATATCTATTCTGCTGAGTGATGGTGAGGAGCAAATAAAAAATCCCATCACAGTGCTTGGCACACAGTAGTATTCAACAAGTGTTCACTTCTCTGATTCGTCTGCCTCTCCTGATGAGGAAAACCCGTGAATTGTGCTTGAGTGATATCTTTGTATGTGTCATGAGCCTGGTCTCAGGTCTCACAAGATGGGATCTCTAGAGAACCAAGACGAAACAATAAATTCATCACAAAGTGATCTCAAAGCCTTTTGGTCCCGATCCTAAAACAAGAGGTAATGAAGGTAAAATGAGATCACTAGGGTGAAGCCCTAACCTAATATGGCTGATGTCCTTCTAAGAGGAGGAACTGTAGACAGAGATACGTGCTCACACAAAAGAAGGACCATGGGAAGACAGAGTGAGAAGATGCCATCTACAAGCTAAGGAGAGACATGACAATGAAACCAACCCTTCTGGCACCTTGAGCTCAGACTACCCAGCCACCAGAACTGTGAGAAATCAACGTCTCTTGTTCAAGCCATCCAGGCTGTACTATTCTGTTATGGCAGCCTAGCAAACAAATACAAGGGCTTCCCCAGACAGAACGTGGGCAGGTGTTTTGTGCTTATTCACTCTGCCACGCTAACCAGAGTACAAATCAATGTTTATCAGCACTTCAGTGTGATTTCACAAAAAGGCTCTCAAATCATTCTGATGATATATCTGGAAAAGGAGATGGTGGGCTAAAAAGTCTTAAAGGGATGTTGCTGCTCTTGACCTTTTAGAAGAGACTGGTGAAGGTGGGGAATGAGGAGTCCAGACAGTCAAAGGGACTTGGGCCTGGCAGTGAAGGGATGTAAAAAGAACAGAGTAAAAAGAACAGAAATCCTTAAGGGGCAAGGCCTTTGGGGAAGGTGTTCTGGAGGAAGACAGATCAGAACACCAAGTGGAGAACTTCTGGCTTTATCATGTACGGCCAAGTATAAGGACGTTCCAGCACCATACACTAGAGCTGTGCAATCAGTACAGGGCTCTAACATTCCTGAAGTCTCACTCCGCATTTAGCCCCTGAGACCAAAGCCACCCCAGATCTTACAACTCTGGACTTCTGAGACTAAAAAACACACCTCCCCACTTCTCTTATAACTCAATTTACAAATTTATGGCTGGAAACCCCAGTATAGAAAACTGGACTCATTGGTACCCTCATTTTGGAAAGGTTGACTCCTTGAACACTGCTTGTCTCTACCACTGGTAGGTACTGCATTCTGTCTTAGACAAAATTGCTTGCATTCCCATCCATGTTCCCTCTAGCACCTGAACTAGTAATAACAGGACTGCTGCTCTTATTACAAAACTATTACAGTGTGAGGCAGAGTGGGCGAGTCAATTAAGAGAGGTGGGGGGGGTCACATTTATGGACATAACAACCCTATAAGGTAGGCATTATGACTCCCATTGTACAGATGAAGAATCTAGTCAGCAGTCGGGCTAGGATTAGATCCAAGATTTCTCTGGCACCAAAGTTTGTGATCTTTCTACGACGGTATTGCTACAGAGGTCAAGAAGAGTAAGGAATTACATCTAGTTGAGGAGACCTGGAAAGATGTCATATTTGAGCTTGACCTTGAAACATGGCGTCTTAGTTCCCTGTGGCTGCCATAACAAATGACCACAAACTGGGGTGCTTAAAACAACAGAAATTTATCCTCTCACAGCTGTGGAAGGTAGAAGTCCAAAATCAAGGTGTTGGCAGGGTCGTTCCCCTTCTCAGTGATCTAGGGGAGAATCCTTCCTAGCCTCTGGTGGCTGCCAACAATCCTCAATACGCCTTGGCTTGTAGCTGCGCCACTCTAATCTCTATCTCTGTCTTCACGCGGCCTTCTCGGTGTGTCTGTGATTCTTTGCTGTCAGTGACTTCTTGTAAGGACACCAGTCACTAGATTAGGGTCTACCCTAATCCAGTATGACCTCATCTTTTTTTTTTTTAAAGATTTATTTATTCATTTGAGAGAGCGAGAATGAGAGAGAGCACATGAGAGGGGTTAGGGTCAGAGGGAGAAGCAGACTCCCCGCCGAGCAGGGAGCCCGATGCGGGACTCGATCCCGGGACTCCAGGATCATGACCTGAGCCGAAGGCAGTTGCTTAACCAACTGAGCCACCCAGGCGCCCCAGTATGACCTCATCTTAACTAATGACACATACAAAGAACCTATTTCCAAATGAGATCATGTTCTGAGGGTCTGGGTGAATGCAACTTTCAGGGGAACATTATTCAACTCAGTACAGCCATCTTAGGTTTTCAGCAGACTGACACGAGAAGAAAGGCTTCTCAAGTCCGAGGGAAGGAACAGCATGAGCAAAGATGCAGAAACAGTAAAACATGGGAATTATTTGGTAAATGGTTTTACTCTGGTAAGAAAAGAGGTAAGGCTACGAAGATAGGTTGAGAGCAGAGCATGAAGGGCCCAGAGTGATTCCCATGGACAGATCATCAGCACACGTAGCTCCCAAAGGCTTTACTGAAGTCTTTGTTGCCTTCAAAAGGCAGACAGGATGCTCAGCCAATAGCATCTATGTTCCGGCTCTGTGTACGCTTCATTCTGAAATCAGCAGCAGCGGTAGCAGCAGAAAACCACTTACATGCACCCTCCTCCCTTTGCCCCGCCCCCCACAACAGGAAGATGTTATAAGCGAAGGTGTTAAAGGGGGAAATGTATGGAGCAAACACGACATTCTCTGCCATTACACAGAATCATTTGAATGTCTATTTCCCTCATTCAGACATGACAAATAGCCAGGGATCCTCCTCTATGATTCAGGAATGCCCTGAATCAATGAGGGATCGGCAAATGGCTTCACATATCAAACAAATATATTTTGTGAATATATTCCCAAACACAGAGAAGAAATCCATCAAAAAATATGATTTTCCTCTTAGGATGTAACTCATTTGGAATTCGATCTCACTTTCGTTTACTATTATGTATAAAAATAATACTATAAGCCACTAAAAATATGAGGCTAGACAATAAATACCATTTTGAGGGTCTATTATGTGCCAGACTGTGCACTCATATTCTACGGAACACTCACAAAATACTCACCAGTACTTACTTAAGCTCCAATTTAGAGACAGAAGTGACACTCACAAAAATCAAGTTCTATGTCCAGGAATTCAAGTTCCATGTTTGTTTCATCTTTAAGTCTCTGCTCTTTTCACTCTACAACAATGACTTAAAAACCTTCTAAACATCTGCATGTAACCACATTTAACCACCACAGTGCATTTCTGCAAAAGCATTATACATGTTTTTTTCATACAATTTCAGTTTTCAAAAAGTATCCTCTATGCCAAGGAGTTGTATAATCATATCTGTGCTGGGAGAATCTGTTATCAGTATTAATCAAAAGTATAAAAGTGCGGGGTTCCTGGGTGGCTCAGTCAGTTAAGCATCTGACTCTTGATTTCTGCTCAGGTCATGATCTCAGGGTTGTGAGATCGAGCCCTAGGTCAGGCTCTGGTCAAGCTCCGCGCGAGGCGGGGAGTTCTGCTTGGGATTCTCTCTCTCCCTCTCCCTCTGCCCCTCCCCATCCCACTGGTGTGTTCTCTCTCTCTTAAAAAAAAATAAAATAAAATGAATTCTTAAAAAAAAAAAAACAAAGTATAAAGATGTGATTTTAGACTTATATATAAAGAACTATGTCCATAACCACAGCCGGTCTCTTCATGGTGGGTCATCTCTATGTTCAATAATTCTGTTTCAAGTCTGGTAAGGGCATAAAAGGCAACTCTCCTTTACTTGCCTCTAGCATGAAGAGCTCTTGGTGAGAATGGTATAATATGAATGAAAATTATTATATCTACAGCAAGAACCGTTTGTTGAGGGCTTACTATGTGTTATGCCCTGTGCAAAGAAGTGATCATACAATTGTTCATTTAATACTCGTAATTACCCTGTGAGTTGAGCAGTTGGTATCATCCCCTTTACACAAATGAAAGAACTGATGCACAGGAAGATCAATTTGCCATGGTCACAATGCTGGTAAGGATTTGAAATCAGGTCTGCTGAACTTCAAAGCCATCCTATTGAATTCTGCAGTACACTGCCTCCCATCAGCTCATTCTAATAAAAATTATCTGATGAATGAATGTATCCACTATAACAAATAAGGTCAAAGAGAGGGTGCATGTTATAGTTGTTCAAATTCAGACTCTAGAAGACACTACAGGAGAGTAGCTTCACGGTTTAGGGGCTGGCAAATATTTCTTAGGACACAGAAAGCATGAACCACTGACAAATTGATACATTAGACATCATCAAAATGAAAAGATCCTGTACCCCAAAAGAGCAGAAAAATAATAAGCAAGCCACAGTTTGGGGGAAAATATTCACAAAGATCTAATAAAGAACTTCTATCCAGAATATAAACAAACTAATAAAAAATAGCGAAGGGCTCTAACAGACTCTTCACAAGGAGGAGAGATGAATGGCCAAAGACACAAAACTATGCTCACCAGGGACACAGCAGGGAAATACACATTAAAACCATAATGATACTACAACATACCTGCTAGAAGGACTAAAATTAAAGAGGCCGCAAATATCAAAGTGCTGGCAAGGAGGTGGGGCATCCACAACTCTCATCCATTGCTCCTGACAGTCTATTTGGAAGTAATACTCTTACCCTATCACCAAGGAAATCCATATCTAGATAAATACTGAAGAGAAATGAAAATGTCTGTCTACAAAAAGACCTGAACACCAACGTTCATGGCAACTTTATCTGCAATAGCCCCAAACTGAAAACAATCCAATGTCCATCAACAGGAGAATGATAAACTGTGGTATATTCATACAGTGGAATGCTATTTACCAATAAAAAGGGACTACTGATACCCACCAAGGATGTGGACAGGTCTCAGAACAAGCATGCTGGGAGAAAAATGACAGATACAAGGGGCTTCATAATGTATGATTCCATTCATATGAAATACTAGAAAACACAATACTTACACATGATGCAAATAAAAACAGAAAGCTTTTGCCTCCAGTGTGTTTGGAGAAGTTGACTGGGAAGGGTCAAAAAGGAACCTTCTAGGGTGATGGAAAGGTTTGAGACCTTGACAGAGTTGTGGGTTACACAGGTGTAAGGATTTGTCAAAGCTTATAAGATGTACATTTTATGTAAATTAAGTTTTGGTACATTTTATGGCATGTAAATTTAACCTAAGTCAAAGATGTGTGTGTGTGTGTGTGTGTGTGTGTGTGTGTGTGTGAATTGCTGAAACAGTGAGCTTTGAAGTCAGACAGACTTGGGTTGAATCCAGGCACCATCACATAACTTCTTTCACAAGTATTTATTTATTGAGCCTGTGTTATATGTCAAGCACTATTCCCATTGCTGCGGATACAGCAGTGACCAAAACAGGTAAAAAAATCACTGCCCTAATAAAATTATTTGGATAGTTTCCTAAGGGTAAATTTTAAGTCACTGAAAGATTTTTTTTAAGATTTTATCTATTTATTTGAGAGAGACAGAGCACGAGTGGTGGGGGGGCAGAGGGAGAAGCAGACTCCCCGCTGAGCAGGGAGCCCTGAAGCAGCCAGATCCCAGGACCCCAAGATCATGACCTGATTCAAAGGCAGACACTTTACTGACTGAGCCACCCAGGTGTCCCAAAAGTCACTGAAAGATTTTAAGAGAGGGAGTAGAGTGATCCAATTTGCATTTTCAAAAGATCATTGTCTTCCTTTCATCAAGTGAAGATCACTTAATCAGCTTTGCGACCTTAAACAAGTCACTTTACCTCTTTGAGCTTTACCTTTGTTTTAAAACTGGGAAAAATATTAATGCCTATCTCAAGCATTGTCTGAAGGATTAAGGAAATACTGACATTTAGAAGATGTTCAACAGCTATTATTTATGATCTACCCTCAGATGCTTCTAACTCCATTCCATTTATTGTTAAACTTCATTACTTCAGCGGCAGTTACAAAACAGAGAACATGCAGTTTTAAAATGATGCGAGTGATCCTCTGGGGAAGCCAACAGAAAGCAGGTCCCTTAAAGTTCACTGTGTTCTAGTATTACATCCCCTGAAATCTGATACCAAGCCACTAAAGCAAGAAAAAAAGGAACTCTCCAGGGGCACCTGGGTGGCTCAGTCCCTTAAGCATGTGCCTTCAGCTCAGGTCATGATCTCAGGGTCCTGGGATCTCATCCGCATAGGACCCCCGGCTCAGCAGGGAATCTGCTTCTCCCTCTCCCTATGCCCCTCCCCACTGCTCCTGTGCTCTCTCTATCTATCTGTCATAAATAAATAAATAAATAAGTAAATAAATAAATAAATAAATATCTTTAAAAAGGAAAAAAAAAGGAACTCTCCATGGGGAAGAAGCTCATCTTTAAGGTCCTCTAGAAAAAAAGTGTAAATACTCTCTATGTCAACTACTTTGTGTGAAAACCACCACGTTTGGTTGCCAGATTAATGCGGAGAGAATTTTGTGAGAGTAAGAAGTTCTAAGACCGAAGGAAGTCAGGGAGGGGAGGATCTAGAGACTCCCAAATCAGTGGTTTCCACACCTGACTACCCATCAGAATCATCTGAGGGCTTTGAAAGATCTAGAGATCTATTACCACACTCTGGATCCCCCCAGACTGTCCAGTGGGCATCTGTACTTTAAAAAGAAAAAGTCCTTAAGATAATATTGATGTACTCAAGTCCTGGGTCCACGTACAGAACAACTGTCCAGGTGCAAATCCCTCCTCCCCCAGTGGGGAAACTGAAGCCCAAGAGAGGAGAGGGAACTAAATCATGGCTCACACAATAGTTAGTGGCTAAACCAGCACTTGGATATCCACACCCTGCCACCATTCCCATGTTCTCTCCATGCAACAGAGATACAGATGATCGGTGGTGAATGCAACATTCAGAGTACAAAGTCTATCTCGGGGTTCTGATGAAGATAGAAAGGAGAGCAAAAGTTTGGTGTCCTCTTTCCTTTACTCCTCCAAACACTCTTCTCCTCTGAACATTATTCTGTCCATTTTGATGGATAAAGGAATGGAGGCCCAACAAAGATAAGGCAACTTGGCCAAGTCCACACACAGAGTAAGTGGCAGAGTCATGATTCAGACTTATATATGACTGGATCTATATGAGCCAGTGTGTACATGGTCAACCAGGCCACTGTCCTGGTTTGGAAATCAGGCCTGACAAGCTTTCACTAGTTGTTTAGCCCTCTGGATAGGCCGAAGCTGTGCCTAAGTGGCTCTCTGGCCTGGCAAATGACCTACCTCTCTTTCTGATGTAGCACAGAGAAATTCCAGTGCAAGAAATAGTGACCTTCAACTCAGGAAGTCTAGAGACCAGCTCGCCCCCAACCCCAACAAAGGTGTCTGTGAACTGCCTTCTTGCTTTCTCAAGTTCATCTGTTTGTTTCTCTCTCTCCACTCTGGTACCCAGAAGCAGTTGTCCTCATCTTGGACCAACAAACAGCAAAGGAGACCAAGACAGACTTGGCTTGGCTTGCCCATCGTCAGGTCCATAATGAGTCTGGAGACCACAGCTGGGGCTCAGTCAGGTTTCTTGACAGTGACAAAGTAGGTTGGAAGATGGGGGTGGAGACCAGCCCAATAATAGCCTGGGTTGTCTAGCTGGGTTGGCCTGCAGCCAAGCAGGCGCCACGCCAGGTCCATGGCCGGCTGCCGCTTCTTCAAGAATTATGGCAGAGTGTTTGTGGAAAGCCAACGAGATGGCACTTGGTTGAGGACACAGGGGATGCTTTTGATTGTGGTGGGTATTCTAATAAAGTCCATGCTGTCAGATGGATGCAGGTCACTAAGACAAGAGAACCAGCAGAAATGAGACAAGATGCAGATGGCCTTGATGGAACGACTGCACACAAGTGGCTTTAGTTCCATTTCTTGCTGCTGAGGTAGCGGTGACATATATCATTGTGGGTTTAAACCGTGTTGTGCCCAGGTTCTCTGTGGGGCTTATGCGGTATGGGTGGTAGGAGGTTTGCAATTAGAAGAGAAATGAAGGGGCGCCTGGCTTAAGTTGGTTAAGCGACTGCCTTCGGCTCAGGTCATGATCCTGGAGTCCCGGGATCGAGTCCCGCATCGGGCTCCCTGCTCGGCAGGGAGTCTGCTTCTCCCTCTGACCCTCCCCCTTCTCATGAGCTCTCTCTCTCTTTCTCATTGTCTCTCTCAAATAAATAAATAAATAAAATCTTTAAAAAAAAATTAGAAGAGAAATGAGGGATGGCAGAAGCTCTGCCCTGGAGGTCAGGGGCATGGGTTCCAGTCTCAGCTCTGCCCCTGACTGAATGCATGACCTTGTGTTGGTCATTTCGGCTCTCTCTGGATCAATATTCTCATGTGAAGGAATGAAGGGATTGGGCTAGATTGCTGGGTTTCCTCAGACCCTCCTGAGGAAGCACTCTGGGGGGGGGGGCAGGGTGAGCACTACCCAGCCTCCCCCTCCTTTTTACTGCCTTTGACCAGGGGATTCTGTGGGTTAAAATAATTCTGAAATCCATTGAACTCAGTGATCTCTAGGGTTGATCTAGCACGGAACAATCTGTGGTCCTCCTGTGCTGTGGGGAAACACCCATGGATAGGCTAAATCCTTGAGACTCTTGTATGTTGAATTATATGCATATATGCAAAATTATACTTTTCTGGGAAAGGGTTAATAGCTTTCATCAGATACTCAAAAGATATCCATGATCCCCGCTAGAAGGGATATGGAATGTTCAGAAGGCCTCATACCATGTAAATCCATTTCGCTGTAAATCTAGATTGGGTATAAATTAGGATATTAGAATATGTCTCCAAACAAAGAAGAAAAGAGAGGAAAAGAAAAGGAGAGCAAGGGAAAGATCAGGCCCATCATCTAACCTCCCACATCAGAATGAGAGAAATCATTGCAAGCCTGAATCTCTTCAAAGAGGAGACTGGGAGCATTGTCCAAGCTAATTAGAACGCATTGTAGTGAGGAGAAACAATTAATACTTCCATAATGCAATATCAAAATGCATAAATGATTTCATGGCATTCAGAAAAGCTTGGCACAGCTGCTGGGTATTATTTAGTGGAGAGGTGGATGAAGAATGAGCAGGCACAGAAATAGATTTACTTTTCACCTCCAAATCCGATTTATATTCAACTCAAGATGAAGAACACAGATAGGAGTGAAAAGTTTGGCCACCAGAAATAGAATCCCCATTTGACTTTCTTGGCACACAGTAGGCACTCAATAAACATGGGTTTTAAGAGACTCTCCCAAATCATTCACCGGTAGAAACATGAAACCCTTTCAGGCCCCAGAGTCCTTTTTTTCTGAGTCATGAAATCCCTACACTAACTCTGTGGGCATCTACTAGACACCTTCCCCCCCGCACCCCCCGGCAAGGCCCTCTGACCACTCTCACTACACTCAGGGCTCCTGCAGCTACAGACGGGTGCGTGGCACTCTGGGAACAAATTACCTGGGAAAGAATTCAGGCGTGTCCCTATACATCTGCCTTAGAGCTTCTTAATCCCTTTGTACTGGCTGGCCAATCCCCACGTAAGGGTCTCTCTGGAGTGACGCAGCCTAGGCAAGTCCCGTGACTTAGGGCAGCAGCCCCCGCCTACACAAACCCTCCTGGTACTCGCTGCATACTGCCTTGGACTGTGGGACTTCTTTTCGATGCAGTTCTCTGACACCCCTTATTACACGGCACACCCCACAGGAACAAGGAGAAAACAAATCAAATAGAATCTTCAGAGTTGAAGTTTGGCATATAGAAAGTCCTATTTAACTTGTGTTCTTTGTCTCACTTCCAAACATGCCCTCTGAATGTTTACAGTGTTTTCAAAAGGGGTGTGGTTAACTAGAAAGCTATTTCTATTTCACCACCTAACAGTTCTTTGACTCTGGTCAGGATCAACTAACTATGCTTCGCTTTCATCACCTGTAACCTGAGGACAGCGGTCCCCCACTCACTCATACCTACATTCAACAAACACTTGTTAAGCAGCTACTCTCAGGCAGGCAGAGGGCTAGGAGCATGGGTTGAACTGTGAAAAGAGAACTAGGGACTCTGCCTCCATTCACTTTCCAGTGTATAAGGAGAGTTAAACATTAAACAAAAAGTCCTTGGGCGCCTGGGTGGCTCAGTTGGTTAAGCGACTGCCTTCGGCTTAGGTCATGATCCTGGAGTCCCAGGATCGAGTCCTGCATTGGGCTCCCTGCTCGGCAGGGAGCCTGCTTCTCCCTCTGACCCTCTCCCCTCTCATGTGCGCTCTCTCTCTCATTCTCTCTGTCTCAAATAAATAAATAAAATCTTAAAAAAAAAAGTCCTTAAAATATGATGGATGACTTGATAGGGAAGTCGCAAGGATGCTACAGAGACATACCGTAGGAGTGAATGAAGCTGTAGCCTGATCTGGAGAGCAAGAGGGTTTCATGGAGAGTGAGGACAGACCTACAACAGAAGGGAGGTGGAGGGAGAGTTTTCTTGACAAAGGAAAAGCAAATGCAAATCAAAGATCTGGGTTCTTAACTCTAGATCAGAAATCAGCAAACGATGACCTATAGACCAAATCTGGCCCACCACAGAATCTACCAGAGGTCAAACAGTATGTAGTCCCACCCGTGCAAGGATGCAAGCACAGCAGTGTGCAGCTCGGAGTGGGGTAAACCTCCCGAGTAGAGGCCATCCAGCTGTCCCCGCCACATGGGAACATGTGGTTTCCTTGACCTGACTGCCCTTCCCAGGCTGTGCTTGTCGACTCTACCTCTGTTCTTCCTTCGAGTACTAGTTTGGATGTCCTCTCCCTTCGGAAGCTTTCCTTAAATCCTCTTTCGGGCTGTATTAGGAGCCCCTGTTCATTGCTCCAGTTGCCCTCCGCACTTAGCTCCGCATTGTACTGCGCTCTATTCCCTCATATCTATCCCTTTCCCAGCGTGCATACTATGTAGCATACTACAGTCCTTGGCACCAAGGGTAGAATCGGAAAATGTTTATTAAGTTAATTCATTCATTAACTGCCCAGGTGTGGAACATGTGGGTGCCCACTCAATCCTCCCTTTTAAGTCCAATGTACTGAGCAGGTGGTTTCCTAATTCTTTCGCCAAGCATCACACATCGGGGCCTGATGTAAGAAGTATCACCCGGAGCAGGGAGGTTCTAGAATGATTCAAGAGACTCAGGACTGGGTACACAATTTGTGGAGCCCAGTGCAAAGTGAAAGAGTGGGCTGTCCCTTGTTCAAAAAGAATTTCAAGTTGGTGACAGAAGAACATTAAAGCAAGCACAGATCACATATCCATGAAGCCGGCCCTGAAGATGCTCCTGAAGACCAGAAGTCTCTTTAATGCCAAGAGCCAATGAAAGGGAGTGTTGGAGAAGAGTTGCTTTTATTTTTGGTATTATGATGCATGGAGGTTTTTAAAATTTTGATATGTCAAGTGTATCGATCACTGTCTTTGTGATTTCTGCTTTTCTAATTTCTTGCAAACTCTGGTAATTATTACATAGGAAGACGATGTGAAGGCAAAGATTAATTAACCTGTGTGTGAGAAAGATTTCATTTAATTTCTTAGTTGAATATAATAAAGTTGTTGAGACAATGACTTATAAACCAAATCATGGGGGAATACTCATTCCTTCCATACTTTTTAAGAAATATCGTCAATTGTAAAATCCAGTGGCTTTTTTTTTAAAGATTTTATTTATTTATTTGCGAGAGAGAGAATGAGAGACAGAGAGCATGAGAGGGAGGAGGGTCAGAGGGAGAAGCAGACTCCCTGCTGAGCAGGGAGCCCGATGTGGGACTCGATCCTGGGACTCCAGGATCATGACCTGAGCTGAAGGCAGTCGCTTAACCAACTGAGCCACCCAGGCGCCCCCAATGTCATTTTCTTGATGGTGCAATCCTACTGGGTAATTCAAATACCTAAATTTTTTTCAAGCTAAGAAGAAATGGGAAACAATTTCCTTCCCTCCTTCCCTCCTTCCTTCCTTTCATTCTTTCGCGAACTGAAACACATTGTCTGAGTCCTGATTAAGTGCTGGCACAGGTCTGGGTATCGTGAAGATAAAGTGAAGAAAGACAGTGTCCCATTAAATAGAGAACATCATGAGGACTGGGTAAGATGTGCCCACAACAAGAAACAAGAGCAAAGCAGATGCTCTACTGAAAGGATGCAATGGTCTTGAGAAAAGAGGAAAGCAGGCTTCAGTCTGCCTTAGGTGTCATGCTGAAAAGCTAGTTCCTAAAAGAGGGGTAGGTGGTACCTAGACAGACATAGGGCAAGAAAGTTTCTTTAGACAGAAGAACGGGTAGATAAGAAGTTGTAGAAATAATGTATGTGCTTGTTTGTTTCCCCACTAGAATGAAAGCTCTACGTAGAAAGGAACTTTTTTGTCTGCTTTGCTCACCGCGGCATACTCAGTGTCCAGACAGAAAGATCTGCTGAGTGAATGAAGTAGAAGTATTTGGGTATGACTGGGAAACAAACAGGGATGATGAGAGTTGAAGCTGGATAGAATTGGCAACGTTGGGCAGAGCTGCCGTACGTCATGCTAAGGCATTCAGGCTTTATTCTGTGTAGGCAACAGGGAGCCACAGAATGATGCTGAACAGGAAAGGGACACAGTGGTAGGAGATATATTCTGAAGGAAGGCTGGTAGTAGGTGGGAAAGGAGGAGGAGGAGGATTGACTGGAGGGCAAGAGGCCTTGTACGTCGTTGCTTCATTGATGATTGAGGTGACAAGAGCCTGAACTATAGTGGTGGCACTGCGGATGGAGAGGAGACCCATTTAAGGAGCAAACTCAAGAGAACTCTGGGATGGAACAGATTTGGGGGAAGGTGGGAGACAGAGAACAAAATATCCAGGCTGACTTCCAGGTCTCTGACATATTTGGTAGCGTCCCTCGCAGAGATTTGAAATCCACTGGGCAAAGCCCTTTGTGCAGGAAGACGATCTATTAGCCACATACAATCGCAACACAACAATATAACTTATATAATGCCTACAAAATCAAATGAGTTTGTGGGGTGTCATATTTATGAAACTTGTCACAGGTTAGCATGGTGCATTTTTCATTACTAGTATCATTGTCTTATAGGAGCACTGGCTTCTGAACCCAAAATGCAACGTCTTAGGGAGGCCTTTTAATTAGCACGTCACTACAACAAATTGCAGAGCTGATAGCTTGTATAACCAGCAGCAGGGAACTAAACTTGAAATTCTAACACCAACAGAAATCCTGAAAGCCACCTGACTCAAGGACTATATCCATACTTTGTTGGCAGGCAAGTCACTCAAGCAAATCAATCAAGCCTGTTTTTGACTGGCTGATTCACCTGCCATGAGCGCTGTGCATGCGAATGGCAACAATCTTGGACTAAAATAGATGCGAGTCACAGGGATCTGAGTGTGCGCGTGTCTGTGTGCGCGCGCACGTGCAGGTGTGCATGCCTGCATCGGGCACACCTAATGCTATCCTGCCAGAATAAAAGGAAGACAAGAAGAAAGACAGGAAGGTTGGTACAATCGGTTAAATTTTCAGTGTCACGAGGGTGAGGAGAGAGTTTTATTTGCCATGATAGCCATCCTTCCTACCACAGTGCCTGGCACACGGGTGTCACCCGAGAAGTATTTTTTTACAATAACTGGGGAGAGAGAAGGAGGGTGGGCATCCAGCCCCATTTTCCAGTGACTCAGGCAATTAGTAAGGGGCACAGCTGGGATTTAGAGGCTCTTGGCCCCTATAGCCCATGCTATGTCTACTCTGCTATATTGTTCCCTCAATGAGATGTCTAGGGACCGGTGTGCTAGAGAAACAGTGCCGATTCAGACACCCCACAAACAGCCTTCCATGAAAACCTTTGATCCTTTTAGTACAAGAGTCTTTCCATTTACACCAAATATAACTTTGGGATGAATTTCTATTCCTACAAAGCACCAAGAGGGCCTATGACATCTGCTAGTGACTAACACACAAGTCTCACTGGTGACGGACAGAATAACTTCTGAACTAACCTTTGTCTACTTGATTTTCATCCAGCCTTTCAGATTCTTTAAGTCCCACCCACTATCCAAACGTTTTGCTGCAATCACATCCTATTTTCAAGTGTGGCAAGGAATAATGCACTTTTAGGCACTACGGTTGAGACATTCCAGATAAATATTACATTTAGATGCTTAAGTAATGGCCCCATAACACTACCACTCATTCCTTTATTCTTTTAGCAAACTCACCGGCAACCCAATTAAGAGTAAAATTCAAAAACCCGGCCTCAGCTGTTAACATTCTGTGGGTTCATGATGTACTTGTTCGCCTAGACTTCAGAGAGTGAGCATTACTTAGAAAAACAGTGAAACACAGTATAAGTAAATTGGGGCAGAACTGACCACAGGGGCCCAGCGTGCCAGTGTTCCCTGGTAAAAGGTAAGAGAGGGTGTTGCCGAGGGCCCTGAAGTCAGAGATACACTTAAATCCTGGTTCCAGTGTCTATTAGCTGTGCAGCTTTTGGCAAGTTACTTACCCTCTCAAGACTCCAGCTTCCTCATCTGGATAATGTACCTACCTCATAGGGATATTGTTAGCATTAAATAAAATGTTCCATATAAAGCACTAAACTCAGAGCCTATTGCAGAGAGGATGAATAAAGGCTAGGTGTTTTTAATATCATCGTCAGCACATTAATAGAATCATAGGAATCAGTTAGGTGGTTTGTTTTTTTACTTCAAGAGGATCCTCCTTTCAAAGAGATTATATTTTGGCTATACAGGTAAGACAAATACATGTGACACAGGATTACACCACCTGAATGGTAGATGTTCAGTTAGTGTTTGTGAGTGACTGAATGAATGAAAGTTTGATGTAGAAAGTGGAAGAAACCATCAGAGTTAAGGCATAGAAGTTATTACCATGAAGCTCATTCAGAAAGCAATTCCTGGTCTCAGGCTAGCATGGTGGGCCAGAGCTACCCTACTACCGCCCATGAGATCTGAACCTTGACTGAAGGGGAGAGGATAAGACAAACAGATCTTTCACGGCCTCTAGGATAGAGAGCTCCCAAATGGTCACCAGACCTAGGGGGTGCTAATTTCCTCACAGCAGCTGCCTTGGCCTCAGTGGGGGACAAAAGAGCTTGTCATGTTGGCCAATGCTGGAGTTGAGTGCTAGAACACCTGAACTGGACTGAGCAAAAGGAAAGCTTGAAGGCTGAGCCTACAATTTCTTCCTGAGTATCAAAGTCACATCAGTAGGTGAGTTCAGGGCTGGAAAGTGGAATAAGGGTCAGAGGCCAGCAGCTGGATGAATGCAGAATTGGAGAAGGTGGGATAGGGCAAAAGTTGGGAAGAATATAAGAAGCAGAAGAGTCTATGGTGTTAATAGAACTGGGCTGCCCATAATGATTTTTTTAAGAGAGGGGAAGAGGGGTGGGGCAGAGGGAGGGAGAAGGAGAGGGAGACTCTCAAGCAGGATCCATGCGCAGCACGGAGCCTGACGCAGGGCTCGATCTCACAACCCTGAGATCATGACCTGAGCCAAAATCAAGAGTCAGACAGTTAACCGACTGGGCCACCCAGGCGCACCCCCATAACTCTTCACTATTGGTTTCTGGGGACATGATGAGTTGGTAAAAAGAGAATGGGTGGGATGGAGAATGGATCTCCCTGGATGGTGCCATTTGGTTCACTTTATGATTCAGCCTGCTTAGGAGGCCCTGACCCTGAGAACAAGAGCTCCAGCAAGATTGCCACCCTGCAGAAGCCTGTCTCTACTCTAAGACCTCATTCTTACCTCTCAACTCCCTTTTCACTGAGTCATTATCTCTTCTCTACTTCGAAGTCTTCAACTCTTGAATATTAAATGAAGGTTAGGAAAACCCCTCAACTCTGTAAGACAATGAGGGAAAGAGAAATGCCTAACATTACATCAGACTGGCAAAATATGGGTTTTGGAATCTAACAGCTAGAATTTCAGCTAGATGCATGACACCAGAAGTTTCTGGCATTCATCACAGCCCACTAAAGGAGCCTATGAGAACGTGCACATTGTAGGTATCAGCATCAGTGGTGCTAAGCAGTGTAGAAGACACAGAGCTAAATCAGATGCAATCCTTGTCCTCATGCAACTCACTAGTGCAAGCACGTGTTTTAACTATAGCCACCCTGATTTTCAAACCCTAAATCAGAACACATAACATGACTAACAATCTCCAGGCCTGCCTGGTGCTGGAGGCCAGCTAGAAAGTAGAGTTTGGAGGCTGAAACACTGGTTCCTGGGATAGTTTGATAATCATGCCAAGGGATTACATGAAAAACTTGTTCTCTCTGAACCTTCATGGTTTTTCAACGCAAGAACAATAATAAAAGGAACAACACGCCCATGTTCATGGCATTTCGTTGTATACTGAGAACTTTCACAGCACTCTCTCCTTTCAGGTGCTCAGCAAGCTTGGGACATGTGCAGGGAAGGCAGTAGTATCCCCATGTTCCAGATGAAGGCATAGGCTCAGTAAGTGAGCTTCAATGTCTTGTCCAAGATCATACACCTAGCAAATGGTGGAGCTGGGATTCAAACCCAGGGTTGCTGATTTCAAGCTCTTCTACGATACCATAATGTGAAAATACCAGAGAACTTTAGAGAAAAAGCCCTTCCATGTGTTTGGAGACCTTGGGAAGGTTCCTTGGAGGAGACAGGATATGAGCTAGGATTAGAAGAATGGATAGTTCTTTGGCCAACAGAATCCAGAGGACAAAAAGGACCCTGGAGGAAGAATGCTATGAGCAAGAAGGGATAGCGCAAAAGCACAGGGGGATGACAAGAACCAAAAGCAGTTCCCTGGGGCTGCAGGGGAGCAGAACAGAGAGAAAGGCTGAGAATGAGAGGCTAAGAGCACAATCGTGAAGAATCTGGACTTTTAGTCTGGAAAAGACTGCATCCGGTAGACATTAAGGTGGCACAGAGGTTTGAGAATAGCAAAGGGCAAGAACACTATGCGATGCTTTAGGGAGCTTAAGCTTGCAGTAGTATGGAGAATATACTAGAAAGGCTGCAGTTTGACCTATATAGAAAAATGGGATTTGAGAAAGTTGTCTGGGACCTGCCGTATTAAATTTTGAGCCACTGTTCATTGGATACTTCTCATAGTCTCTCAATTGGAAAAAAAAAAAAATACTTTTTTTTTTTGAATCCTGGACTTGCATTCATAGCCATTCACTGGCAACTGCTGTTTTCACTCTGGCCTTCCAGCACTGTATTACCTGTGGCAGACAGAGGACTCAGAAAAGATCTTGAACCCTGGGAGGCTACCGCAAAGCAAGGCCCACTCTCTCATGATTTTCCAAGTGAATTACAGTTTTAATAAATACATTTATTCTCTGAACATGTGTTAGAAGTTACAACAGTTACCACTATTTTAAAGAAAATGAGAAGTATTTGTGAGAATTTCCTGAAAAAAAAAAAAGAGGTCATTGAAAATGGATTAAGATGGGTTATTAGCAGACACATGAAATGACATTTTGTATAAAGAAAATGGGCACAACAACACATTTGGGATTTGATTGTTGAAATTATGGCCCCTTCTCCATGGTCAAATGGAATAAAATGTCAGAGTCACCATTTTCCCCACAGAAAGCCGCTATAAAGTTATAATTTTAATATGGATGGGTTCCACAGATAAAAGTGGTTTTATGGTGCTCTACAAAATAGCTTCTTTTACAATAGCAAATGTTGAAGCCATTTAAGATATTAACTATGACTCAGTGCACATTTAAGATATTCAAAATACTAACAACGAACTATTTTAACCTGGATATTAGAAATGCACAAAGGGGTTGTTTCAGAAGGTCTGTAACTTTGTTCACATGGCAAACACTGGCCCCAAACACTGCCCAGAAGACAATATGCACGATTCTCAGTTCATGTGGTCTGGATAGTACTTCTTCATCTTCCAAATGCAATAAGTGCAATTCATTTTCCTGACTTACATTAAGTGGTTTTTTTTTCCCCTTAAAGGACTAGTTAAACTTTCAAAATATATGTTGTGAGATGAAGAAAGCATTGAAATATCATCTGCATCTAGCTCTGGTAAACAGTAGTAGCCTTTGCAGACTCTTTTTTTTTTAAAGATTTTATTTATTTATTTAATTTGAGAGAGAGAGAGCGCTCACAAGAGCAGGGGGAGGGGCAAAGGGAGAGGGAGAGAGAGAATCTCAAGCAGACTCCATGCTGAGCACGGAGCCTAATGAGGGGCTTGATCTCACGATCCCGAGATCATGACCTAAACCAAAACCAAGAGTTGGACGCTCAACTGAATGAGCCACGCAGGTGTCCCAACAGTCTACAAAATCTTAAATGATCTTGCCTGTGATCTACTTAATGGATCTACTACTTAATAGTAAATTGATAGAAGGTACTTCATATGAAAATAGTATGGGAAAAGGTCTCTTTTTGCCACAGCTTGCAACTTCCTCACAATCAGCTTCAATTCCTAAGGAATCAGCCATTGTACCAGAGATATCTTAATATACTTCCTTGACCTTAATTAGTTGGGACTTAATTGGTAAGGACATATAGGTCTCAAAATATTTGGCTGAGGAGCCTGACCACAGGGAAACAAGGAGGAATGATGGAGGGGAATACGGAGGAAAGGTGAGAAAGGGAGCAGTCTAGAGGGAGAGGAAGGTGGTAACAAAAGGAGGGACAGAGGGGCATATGGCGTACCACTTGGAACTGGCCCTTGATTCCACATGGCACTTGTTATCCTTGAGTCCATTTTACCTTCACTGCTCTCATGGTCTATTTAAGTTATCTTACTACTCAAAGATTTAAGGTAACAGACAAAAACAAAGCTGAAGTCTTGAACTTGTACTAGCCAAAATGGTAGCCAATAGCCATAGGTGGCTATTTAAATGTAACTACATATTAATATTAAACACAATGAAAAGTTCAATTTCTCATTAGGATTAGCCACATTTCAAGCGCTCAAAAGCCACATGTGACTAGGGGCTACCATGTCAGACAATGCTGATATGGAACATTTCTATTCTATTAAAAAGTTCTGTTGGTCAGCATTGTCTCAAACCATTATTTCATATGGGGATTGATGAACCTTCCATAAAATTGTCTAGCCCCTTCCTTTCTGCAGGCCTGCTCTCTCCCTCAGAGCTTGCCTCTGTGTGGATTTAATGTACTTTCTGACCTGCTGATCCTTCGTGGGCTAGCTCCCCTCATGCTCTTAAGATTAGATTACTTGATGGTTTCATTTAACAATAATGACAATAGCTAACACTTACTGAGTACTTATTATAATTACACTTCTAGGCACTTGATTTATACCATATATTCAACCCTTACTACCCATTTTACAGAAGGGGAAACTGAGGTATTGAGTGGTTAATATTTTGTCCAAAGCCATACTGCTGGCAGGCGGCAGAACCAATATTGGAATCTAAGCACTTTGACTCCAGAAACGTTCATGTGCCATGTTACTGAGTGTTTTAGAGGACTATGAAGTAAAGAAACAAGACAGAGTTTATGTACTTGGAAACCTTACAACTTAATCCAGGAGACTGACAAAGTGAGGTAAACAATAAACTATTCAAAAAACTTGATAACCGCCAAGAGGTTCTGGTCCCATGTTAAAGTACCTTTTCCACTAATAAGGATCAGGCCTGTTAAGTTACAGCCATTTGAATGAAGGCTTGCTAAGTGGTAACCCTATCCGCTTAGCTTGCAAGTAATGTCAGAGCAGATACAAACAAATAACTACCACCCCTGAGTTCTCTGTGTACACACTTCCCTGGGAAGAAATGTCAAGGTCAGACCTCTTATCTTCTATGAGGAAACTCCATGGTGACTGCCTAAAGAGACTACAGTCACTGCAATGTAGGGCAGCTTAATGAGACATCACGAGGTAGAAGTGCACACCAGCTGGGAAATCAAAATCCTCATTTTCCAGGACTGGCTTCACCACTGGTTAACAAGCCACTTTGAATCAGTCCTTGCTTCTTTCTAGGGCTTAGTTGAGGGGAAAAGGAGAGAAGAGTACAAAAGATCAGAAATTTTCAAATTTGGGGATCTGACTTTACAGAGAGTGAGTAGGCTGGGATAGCCGCCCATCATTTATAGATTCTCCTGCCCCACCTCTACTTTCACAGTGTCCCTTTTCCCATTTGACAAAAGAGAGACAGACCCCTTGACCTGAATTTTACTATGGAGCACTGTCGGAGGGAGTAAAATCCTCTGGGATACCAAACAACAAAGGACTCAAGAACAGACAGGCTCCCAAAGGAGAGTCCCTGTAGAGCAAAGCGAAGTGTTCAGGTAAGAAGTACTGAAGTTGACAAACCATGGCAAGGTTCCATGGCTTATCTACCTATCTTCACATCAGAATTCGGTAGTGTGACATTTGTCACAGGAGAATATGATAAAATGAGATCCAAATAGAAAGTCGATCTGAGTTGACTGACTGGTTTGACAATGAAGACTGGTCTCACTATTGAGGTTATATGGTGGACATTTTCCAAAAACTGAAGGAGCTATTTAACTGAGCCATTTCCAAGGTTGTGACAAAAATAGACTTAAAGCCTCTAAGAAATACACAATATGCTGAAAATTATGTCTTTTGCAACCATTTATTAAGTTTATTTATTTAAATAATCTCTACACCCAACGTGGGGCTTGAACTCATGACCCTGAGATCAAGAGTCACATGCTCTTCCCACAGAGCCAGCCTGGTGCCCCCTTTTGCATTCACTTAAACTCACGGTTTATAGAAATAAAAACAATGACATGAGCAGTTATGCAGTTTCTCAAAATACTTTTATCATTTTAGAGGGAATATGAGCAAAAAAAGTTGAGGATCACTGAACTAGATGTTAAAAGCCTCTCCAGCTCTATTAGTATGGGTTTCTGTAATGTTCAGAAAGCACTCCTTACCCATTCCTTTTAATCCCTGAGCCAAACCTTACCTCATTCTAAGTCTCCAGCATTTGTATCACTGGATTCTGCAAATTTCCTTGAAATATGTGACATCTTACCTTTCAACTTCTTAAGTAGGAATCAAAAAGAACTTACCCCATTTCTCCCTGGCTCATGAGTGCTGATCAGTAATAATTTCATGTTGTCTTTACCATGAGGACTTGATTAGGGAGAGAATGTTTTCTTTTAAAAAACAAATTTTGCATTGGTAGCCACTTTGTTCCTGCAATTAGTTACAAAATGCAAAACAATTACTAAACTGCTTCCCATGAAACAGCTGGTTGATAAATGCTAATAATCTCTAGTGAATAGTAATGATAGTCAGCACTATGGATGCTTCCAGGCGTACTTTTTGGCACTGATGGAGGGAAAGCATAGAAGAAATTCATGTTTGGAGAGATACAGGTATCTTTTGTTTTCTAGATGATAAGAATGAATAGGGTTCACTTGTCAATGCCCATTAATTTTGGTACCTTCATGATCTATGTATTCCGTTTATAGACAAAAACAATAGAAGAGGTGAACAAAAGGGTCAAACGGAGCAGCCGAGATAAGTAGGAATGTTTACATTCACATCTTCAGGAAAAAGATGGTGAAAGCCTAATGTGTGCCAGGCCTTGGCTTAGGCACTAGGGATAGAAAGAGGTGAATAAGATGCAGCCTCTGCCCTCCAGGAGCTCACAGTTCAATATGGGATGAGATCAGAAACAAACCTGTTAAGTTGTGTTTATCTCACTCTTAGGACAATGATGCCCTAAGAGTGGAATGCTATGAGAACACAGAGAAGGAACATCTTGGGGAGTTGTAGGTCAGCAGAAAAAGCCTTTTGGACAAAGTAATGCTTGTTCTAAGACCGGAAGATTGAACAAGAGTTAGAGCAAAAGGCCATTCTAGCCAGAGAAAGAGCAGGTGCAAAGGCAAGGGAATGTGGTCGTGTGTGTGTGTGTGTGTGTGTGTGTGTGTGTGTGTGTGTAAGAACATCAGGCAGGAGGCTTATAGTGGTATGAAATGAGGTGGGGAAGGAGCATGGCTCCATATGCCATGCTAACAAATTTGAGAATGCTCCCGAGTAAGTGATCCTCTATTGAGCAAATACTGTATACCAGGTAAATGCCAGTATGCTAGGAGTGAGGAGGAAGACATGAAGAGGGGTAGGACGTACCCCATGAAGGGCCCACAGACCAATTCTACATGATCTACACCATCTACTATCGATACCAATTCTATACTAGGGTTCACCCACACAGGGTTCCACAGAATTTTCAATTAGCCCTTCCTTTCAGGTTCAGGTGATAATGTCCAATAGTCCACTTGGTCCATAGTCCACAGGGTTTGGGGAATTGGGAAGTGGCCTGCATCATGTATTTAACTCATCCTCAATCTCCACCCCAAAGCACAGGACATTAATTTTAGGTTCAGGAGTCACATCATGAAGCTCCTCTCATAATCAGTATTCCCCACCCTTTTCTTCCACCCCCTTCTTCTCTCTCCCTCACACACAACCCCTTGATTCATTTAATTCCTTTGCTCCCACCCCCGCTTTAGAAGGGGCCTCCAGAATCAGTCACTACTAGGTAGTCAGGAACAGGGATCAGACTGGGCAACTGATCAGGGCTGAGTAGTTTGGCAAGTCTTGGAAGAAGGGTCAGGATGAGTAAGTTCAGTACTACTGGGGTGTGGCCACTTTGGGGAGCATGAGGGTAGAGGTATAGTCAACACTTAAGGATTTGACTAATGGGGTAGAATGGTCTCAGTGGAAGTGGTTCTTTCAGATTGAAGGATTTAATCAGGGTTCAGGGAAGGTCCCCAAAGTCAGGAATGCAGGTGGGACCAGAGGTAGGGTATGGACAGGTGTAGGGGACATCATCTGAGTTGCTGGATGCTGTCAAGATTCATAAATCTGATTCAGGTTAAGGGGAGTAGCTGTGCATGGAATAATTACACTTTCTTTTTTTTTCTTATCCCATGCAGATTTTCTCTGCTTTGCCAATCTCTCTAACCCTTCTCCTACAGGATGTCAGGATCCTCATCCAGCACATCCATGCCAGGGAAAACCAAAGAAGATAAAACCCAAACTCAGAATGTGAATTTTTCAACAAAAAAGTGGGGAGAAATGGATTCCACACTTCAGTAACAGATTTCTGCATGGAACTCAGGAAGGCATTGGAAAGAAGCCATAGAGGAAGGCGTACAAGAAAGGTTGAAAAAAAAATCATTCTTTCAGCCAAATATGTTCAAATACACGCCTTCATAGACTGAGAGAAGAGAAACCTTAACATATATGATCCAGCGGCAGAGCAAAAATCAGCACAAACTGGAGTGGGAAAAGCACAACTCAGGAATCAGAAAGCTCAGGTCCTCATCCCGGCTCCGCCACTGGCCTCGCTGCCAGTCTTGGGAAAAGTATATTCCTCTCGGACCCTCGGCTTCTCTATAAAATGCAGAGCTTTGAATAGTTGGTGGCAATTAAGACCAGAGTTGGAAGGGGCCTCAGCATTTGATTAGCTTGTGTTTTGTTTCTTTTTTAAACTGGAAGCAAGGTAAAAATGTGATGTACTAAGCTTCAGTGTCAGTTCACTGCGTGGGGTTTCTGATTTTGTTTTCTTTTTTTCCCTTTAAGAGCTATGAAGCAACACTGTCATCAGTTCTCATTAAAATAAAAGCACAGGGCGCCTGGGTGGCTCAGTTGGTTAAGCGACTGCCTTTGGCTCAGGTCATGATCCCAGGATCGAGTCCCACATCGGGCTCCCTGCTCAGCAGGGAGTCTGCTTCTCCCTCTGACCCTCCTCCCTCTCATGCTCTCTGTCTCTCTCTCATTGTCTCTCTCGCAAATAAATAAAAATCTTAAAAAAAAAATAAAATAAAAGCACAACTGGAGATGTTCCCCAGCCACAAAAATTACCTACAGCACTAACAGGATAAAGGCAGTTTGGGGAAATATTAATGGCATTGCACGTATTCATACTAATGCCTTTTGGTTATATAGTAGCTTCCTCCCAAAGAGCTCAAATGGCATAGCCCTGCTTTTAGCATGCTTGTCCTCATGACGCCACTGTGAAGGCAGGAAGGAGAACACGAACATCGTCCATTAGGACTACGCGGAAGACCAAAGTGAGGCCAAGTCTAGATCCCAGCAAACATGTGGTAAGGAGCTAAATGCTTCACGGATTCATGAGAGGAACTGATGTCCCAGTTTTTTGGGTAAATTTTTTTTTTTTTTTTTTGGTGTGTGTGTGTGTGCACGTGTGCATGTGTGTTTTACCCAGCCAAGCTAAGGAGTCTCCTACAACCACAGACTTTTACAGAGATACTTAAAGCGAAGGGGGCAGTGAATAGTGGCAGGGATGGAACACGACTCAGGTCAGCTGTCTCTCAGCCGATGGTTTTCCCACATAACGTATCTGGTAAACAGGATGGAGTTGACTGCAACAAAGCCTCCCCAGCCATTCTGGTCCTATTACATAGATTAAAAATAAAAGTGACCCTTAAGCAAAATCCCCTACTATCTTTTTTTTTTTCTGGGGAAATTTAGAAGATGAGAAATATTGCTGGCCAAACAGGTTAAGAGAGCTTGAAAGTGCCTCAAGGCTTTGCCAAAGGTCACTCTGGACAAGTGGGACCTCTGAGCAGAACCTGCACTGAGCTTTGCACCGACCCAAGTGCACTGGAAGAAAAAGCAATCAAAAGGACCTTGATTCTTCCCAGGCCCTAGGAAAATGGCTGTCTACAAATATGAGTGATTACTGAATGCTGTTGCTAATTTACCAAACACTGGTCTTAAAGGAATGGAATAATTATCATTCAATCACTGTTGTTTGAAAATAAATAAGTAGTAAATTAGAATACTATTTCCTCAATAAAGTGATTAGCATTAGGATAATCTTATAAGGAGAAACTATTATCTTGCTGATGAGTAAAAGCCCTCTGGTCATAAAATTAAACATGGTGTTTTTTTCTACAAGGTGTCTTAAGAGATAAAAAAGACTGCTGCATTATGTGATCTATACAGATACCATATAGCTTGACCACATGAAAAAAATTTAACACCTTGTTTGTAATTGACTCTCGAATCTGCAGGCTCTACATACATTAGCTTATTTTATCCCTAAAATAACCAGATAACTAGGTGCTATTATTATGCCCATTTGACAGATGAGAAAACTAAGGCATAGAGAGGTTGAGGAATTTGCCTAAGATGACACAGCTTATAAGTGATAGAACTAAGATTCAAACCTAAGCAGGCAAGCTCCAGAGCCCATGCCTTTAACCAATGTGTTTCTACCTCTGTGAACGGAAACTTTCCATGCGGGGGGGATCATTCCTTTCTATGTTTTTGCTCTCTAAGAGTAATAAAACCAAGCTCCATCCCTGAGCGTGGTAATTACAACCAAAGTAGCACTTTGAACTCATCTACCATAATTTCTCTAATTTTACTCATAAACAAACTGAGGCTCAAGCTAAGAACAAGATCAAACAACAAGTGAATAGCACAGACATGCCAAAACCCCACATCGCCCCAGCCTGACTTTCTTCCCTTACACCATGCACTTGAAGATGTACATGCCCTCCCCTGGGTTAGCAAGTTCCAGTTAATCACTACACCACCAGGAGTATGTATTGCCACACATAGGAAGGGAGAAGGGCACCTTTTCCCACATAAAGAAATATTTTTAAAGAGAAGCCTGGCATACCAACTAAAGAGGCTCTAGAGTTAATTTCTGTAAAGCAATCCAATTTTCCCACTGAATCCATTTTAAGAAAAGGAATATGTTATATTCGATTTTCTTGTCACATGATATTATGAAAAGTATATCAAAATAAAGAGTCACAGGAAGGAAACATGGAAAATTAACAGGAATAGAATGAACATTTTTTCTTTAAATCACCCATTATCCTGCCATCTCCTCAAGCCAAATATTTCATACTATTATAATGTTGTTTGTGCAACAAATATTCAAAATGAACAAAACCTCAAAACCCTTCCAAGGAGAGACAAGAAAGAACAGCTTTGTAAATGCATGTGTCCCTCTGGAGACGTGTACTGAATTAAACGGCCCAGTCACACTCCAGGAAATTTGACCCGTACATACCAAGGAACTGGCTGGAGACAACTTACAAAAGACAGAGCTCGTTAAGATTTCTGGAAGGTAGAGGAGGAATGTTGTGATATGGCCACAAAGGCAGCAGCACTTTCAGTAGGAGGGGAAAACAAGCAACCTCTGTTTTTCTAGGGATCTCATTATTTTAAATAATCAGATCTGGGGAGGAGGGGGTAACTGGGTGATGGGCATTAAGGAGGGCACATGATGGAATGAACACTGGGTGTTATATGCAACTGATGAATCACTAAACTCTACCCCTGAAACTAATGTTATACTATATGTTACCTAAATTGAATTTAAATAAAAAATTTAAAAAAATACATACTCAGATCTGCCCAGGGTCACTGTATGCTCGGCCCCACCCTTCCTCTTCCCTTGGAGTGTTAGGTCCTAGACTCTCTTCCTAATCTACTAATAACCCCCTGGGTTCTTCTGAATACCTGCCGGGACTGCTGGAACCAGCATCAGCAGCAAAAGGCAAGGTGCAAAGCCTGCAGATAGCTCCAGATGTTGAGCTCCAGGGAGTCAATCCATGACTTATATTCATTTAATCAAATCTTGAAGTTCAAGATCGGATCATCTTCAGCTAAAGCAAAGATTTGGCTGGTGTTCCTATAGTTGAATAATCTCAACAATGACCCAAATGACTTCTTATTGGCTTACTGAATAGTGGCTAGACTGCTGGTCCAAAGGATGAACAACAACAACAAAATGTTAACATTAGCAAATTAGCTGATAGTAATGGTCTCAGATACATCGGGGTGGGGAAGGGAATGAGTTCTTGAACTCATATTGGAAATTTCTCAGGGATGGTGGGTGAGGTTAATGTTTGTTTTCATAATAGCTATTATTCAGATTTTGGCTATAAAACACCTGTACAACATTTTGGTGATAAACCAAGTATATGTAAAACATATGCTCTTCATGTGTGAGTTCACTTCCAATGTTGATGAGGGGCCAAAAACACAATCTATGTGATTTCATTAGTAACTTATAACACCTTTAAAGATAGGAAAGAATCTCCTCTTTATAATGAAAATACCCCAGTTTTATTGTTACAGATCAAAATAATAGTTTGATTTACAAAGCTCGGTCACTACTCACTCTGGTTCTCACTGGTTCCCTAGGTCAGCAAAAATAAGCAGAATCATTTTCCACCTAACTCATCATGTGTCCTTTTGGTGGGCTCTTTTTCACTTTTACACCTCTCATTTAAATCTAGGTGTTCCAGAACCTCCCTCAGTAAACCCTTTCGCTTCTCCTCTATTCTCTCTCCTGCTGTGAATGTCATCTGCTCTCTGGCTTCAACTATCCATATGCTACCGACCCTTGAATGGCCTTATTTTCTATAGCAGGACTAACGAAGCAGGTAAGTCAGCAAATCAGACTTCTAATTCTCACCACAGGTGAATATGCACATACCAGGTCCCCCATAAATATTTGTTGAATGAACAAATGAAAAAGTGAATGGATCTATATTATATAATGATAGGCTATTATCAGAGGCTCCTCAGCTGGGATCTCCAAATCATGTTGCATAAATGTGTAGGGAAGCACACAGATTGTAAATGTACCCAAATTTGCTACTATTTTCCTAAAAGGCTCCAGTTTCCAAATGTAAATACTGTCATTCTAAATAGCTCTGCTCTGTCATTAGCATGCAGAAGGAGTATGCTTGAGGGAGATATGCAAGCACTGGTGGATAGGACTGTTACATCATGTATGTTCCACAGGAAGCCCCAACTTCCTCTACTTCGGGGACCAAGAACCACAAGAAAAGTAAGTTCTAGAGATCTGCTGTACAATATAGCACCTGTAGTTAAAAATATGGTATTGTACCCTTCAAAAAAACTTGTTAAAAGGGTAGGTCTCATGTTAAGTGTTCACGCCACAATTAAGAAAAAACTTAGGTGAATTGGGCAGCCAGTCCATCCAGCTGCATCATTTAAGAATACAATTACATGGGGCACCTGGGCGACTCTGTCAGTTAAGTGTCTGCCTTGATCCCGGCGTCCTGGCATTGAGCCCCTCATCAGGCTCCCTGCTCAGTGGGGAGTCTGCTTCTCCCTCTCCCTCTGCCTCTCCCCCAGCTTGTGCATGCTCTCTCCCTCTCAAATAAATAAAATCCTTGAAAAAATACAATCACAAAAAGAAGGAGCTAAAACTAGCATAAACAGGGTTTTGAGGTTTAAGGAAGGGGTAAAGGAGGAAACTGTACACCGACAGCCTCATTCTAAGATTTTATTTGTCAGAGAGAGAGAGAGCACAAGCAGGGGGAGCAGCAGAGGGAGAGGGAGAAGCAGGCTTCCCGCTGAGCAAGGAGCCTGACAACGCGGGCCTCAATCCCAGGACCCTGGGATCATGACCTGAGCTGAAGGCAGACACTTACCGACTGAGCCACCCAGGCGTCCCCCGACAGCCTCATTCTGAGCATGCCTGTGGACACCTTCTCTATGGCAGCTCCTGTCTCAATGAATTTCTGTATTCATTTCCTGGTCACTACGAAGTATATACAAATATCCTGAAGATTGCCGAGATCAGAAATTAAGAATGACTAAGTAATAGCTTTAGAAGCAAGATGAGGACTAGGGTTTTTACATTTTCCCTTTAACTTGTATCCTTGGGCATCTGCCGCCACTTAAAGGTGAATCAAACCTATCCTGTCTTGCCATACCAAGTTGGGAGATAGATTTCTTCTTTATGCAAATGATACCTTTGTTAACATCTCCAACCAGGAACAATGCCAAGAAGAACTAAGAGAGAAATGGTACTTGTATTTAAGGATCAGGAAGGACTCATTATGAATTGTATCAAAATGAAAACTCTGGGGGCGCCTGGGTTGCTCGGTTGGTTAAGCATCCAACTCTTTATTTCAGCTTAGGTCATGATCTCAGGGTCATGAGACCGAACCCCGAGACAGGCTCCTCACTGAGCGTGAAGCCTCCTTAAGATTCTCTCTCCCTCTCCCTCTGCCTCTCCCCCTTCCCTCCTGTTCATGCACTCTCTCTTCAAATAAATAAATAAATAAATAAATAAATAAATAAATAAATAAATAAATAAATAAAAACTATTTGGAAAAAAAATGAAAACTCTGTTCCCTGGAAGCCAGTTTGTCAATAGGGAAGAACTCCATTTAGCAAGTCAACTGATTTGGTGTCCTGGGATTTTATTTTACTGCCGAGTTGTCCTGGCCAGGACACCAAAGACTACACTGACTACAGCCACGCTTTGCACAATAGCCTCTGTGGGTGTTTCTCTGAAAATTTCCTAACCCACAGTATTTCCTTAGAAAGGACCTGGAACATGGTAATATTCAACAAATAGTAACTATTATTATTGATTTTTCATATTTAGAAATTTCCAAACTAAACCTTGTGCTGTTGTCATACTTATCCGGAGTGGGAAGATGCCATCTGAAGATAACATTCAAAATTAGGGGGTGTCACAGAGCTGGATCTACAAAGGAAATCATCACAGATATAGGAAACAGCACAGACATCTAACCATAACGGGGAACAGATTAAATGTGATACTTGAGTCACACAATGAATATTATGCAGACATAAAAATGATGTAAAAGAATAATGACATAGGGAAATATTCATGACTTACTGTTAAATGGGAAAAAAGCAATTTACATATCTCAATGGGGTTAAAGGTCTTGCCTAGAGTTATATAACATGGGGAATGCCAAGATAAAAACCAAGACTCATCTAACCCCAAATCATGTTCATATCACCAGGTCACATTGAAACCCCTAAATTCAGGGTGCCTGGGTGGTTCAGTCGGTTGAACATCCAACTCTTGATTTTGGCTCAGGTCATGATCTCAGGGTCGTGGGATCGAGCCCCGCGTCAGGCTCCTTACTGGGCACAGAGTCTGCTTATCCCTCTCCCTCTGCTCCTCCCCGCACTCTCTCAAAAAAAAAAAAAAAAATCCAAATTGAACATTGGAATTCCCAAATAAGCTACAACATCAACCAGCCTTGAAGTAAATGAAGCGTTAGCACAGATTTCTAAGCAGAGCTTGTAAAAGACTTTGGAAAAATAAAGCTGGGAGAAGTTTTTTTGGCATCTTAGAAGAATCTGTCTGGGCAGGATGTGTCCATACCTGGAGACCTCCTAATATGAGAAATTAAAGGTTTCCTTTTTGTCCCCCAGAAATGCACTGTATGAGCCTTTTTGATGGTATGAACAGTCCTGGACTATCAGTCCTGAACTCTAGGCTTGGATCTGTCCTATGTGACCATGTGCAGTCTCTTAACTGCTGGGAGCCTACACTCTCGTCTATCTCTAAGTGGTAAGGCTTGGATTAGATAGTCTCTCAGCTCTCTTTTGGCTACAACCCTGTAGACACATGTGGACTGAGCCTATGGGAGAACAGTGCCCCTTTCTTAGAAGGAGGCAGTTCTGAGTTAGGGCTCATGGTTTAGTTAGCAGAGCATAGGCTGAATTCTAGCCCCCATCAACACCCCTCCCCGGGCATCTTTGGGCACAAACTCCAAGCCTTCGAAATGGAGGTTCCAGGCCCAGTGCAGGCCCATGGACACTGAAACTTGGGAGTTAAACCATCTGTTGCCAAGGAGAATGGGGTTGGCCCGGAATTTAGTAGTGGACACACACTCCCCTGTGGGTGGCTTTACATGATGTTATGGATGTAATTGCCAATGAACTGCTGCTAAGTAAGGATTCTAGGAAGATTCCTGATGATCACAAAACTAAAGTGTACACTTTCCCTCAACTTTGGTAGTCAGAAGACAAGTTCCTCTTGTGGAACAGAACTGAAGAGGTTATTATTGCTCTCATAGATTGTGTGCCTGCTTCGTGTCTGGTATTTTACAGTAACTTGCAAGACATTATGGAGTATTCTGGTCAGGACCCTTTTCTTTTCTTCCAGGTTTAGTTCACTGTATGACCCTGGGCAAATGGCTGACACTCTCTGGGCATCATTTCCTCCCCTGAATCATTCAGGAATGGGCTAGATCATCTCCAAGGGTCCTAACAGCGCTGACCTTTATGACTCTATAGCTCCATTTATATTTTATAGAGACATCAGATCCCAGAATTTGGTGGGGGGTGGGGGGGAAGGACAGGTAGCAAAATCAACAATGATGGCTTCCCAATCATGAATGTGCTTTCTTAATGATTAAAAAATGGGGAATGGGGAGAATTTGGAAAAGTATTTCAAGTACCTATAAATGCCTGTTGGACAATTTTATGTAATACAACTTACATTACCAGTGACCTTCAGGAACACGGTAAACCAGCCTTCTCCCAAACTTCACTAGAAAAGAAAACCACCTCTGCTTTCAACCTCTGTATAACCTCTGCACAAGGTGGTTTAAAAAGTCCCTTTCTGTATCAGTTTGCAATACGTCATACATCAGCAATGTATGACAGCACCCGTGTCCCCACCTCACCAACGGTATACACCGTCATACTTTAAAACTGTTACCATTCTGATAGGTGGGACATGGCATCTTGGTGTTGCTTTCACTTGCATTTCTCTAAATTATGAGTGAGCCCGAACATTTTTCCTATGTTTGAGGGCCATCTTCATTTTTTTTTATTTTTAATTTTTTAAAAAGAATTTTTGTTTAAATTCTAATTAATGAACATACAGTACAATACTGGTTTCTGGAGTAGGATTCGGTGATTCATCACTTACATACAACACCTACTGCTCATCACAACAAGTGCCCTCCTTAATGCCCATCCCCCTTCTAGCCCATCACCCACTCACCTCCCTCCATTAACCCTCAGTTTGTTCTCTATCGTTAGGAGTTTCTTATGGCTTGTTTCCCACCCCCCTCCTTATTCCCCTTCCCATATGTTCATCTCTTTTGTTTCTTAAACTGAGGGTCATCTTTAGATCTTTTTTGTCTGTTCATTTCTTTTTTTTTTTTAAAGATTTTATTTATTTATTCATGAGAGACAGAGAGAAACAGAGGGAGAAGCAGGCTCCCAAGGAGCGGGAAGCCCGATGCAGGACTCGATCCCAGGACTCTGGGATCATGACCTGAGCCGAAGGCAGACGCTTAACCATCTGAGCCACCCAGGCGCCCTTGTCTGTTCATTTCTTTTTCCCATTATTTTGGAAGGCTGACTTTCAAGATATTTTATACTTTCCTATACATATGATGAGTATATATAGAAATTGTGATTTATACTAAATATATGGTATTTTTTTCACTCAGCATTTGCGTCAATATATCTAATGGACTTATTTAGGAAACAGAAAATTTAGGGTTTTTAACCATGCTTAATATTTCATCAGAGCATGTATTATAGTTCTAACTACCCCTCTTCTAGCATATGACATAGTTGGCTTCACCATCATTCTTATAAACAATGTTATAATGTGCTGAAAGATGCATAAACAGGGATCTCCACCTTTGGGAACATTTCCCTATATCAATAAATATTCTTTCACAATATGCTTTTTAACAACTGCATTATATTTCTTAACTAACTTCCTATTATTGGACAAAAAAATTCTAACATTCAGCTGTGAGAAATGACCCTGCCCCAAACTTCCTTGAAAAGAATGGCTTTATGCACATCTTTCATCCTTTATTTCAAATGAATTCCAAGAAGTGGTGTTACTGGATCAAAGGCTTGGGCGCCTGGGTGACCCAGTCGGTTAGGCGTCCAACTCTTGATTTCGGCTCAGGTCATGATCTCAGGGTCATGGGATGGGGCACCACATCAGGCTCCGTGCTCAGCAGGGAGCCTGCTTGGGATTCTCTCTCTCTTTCCCTCTCCTGCCCCTCCCCCCATCATGTGCTGGCACTCTCTCAATAAACAAAAAAACAAAGGCTTCACAACTTCTTAAGGTTTTGATACATACAGCCAAGTTGTCCTCAGAAAGGGCATCATGTTTCTAGCCTCTCTAGAAGACTATGAAAGTCTTACTTCCCTCTACCTTTACCAACATGTGTCGTCTTTTTAAAAAAAATCTCCGCTTTTTTAATATGTAGAAAATAGTTCACTTGTGTTAACTTTTTTCTTTTAGTTAAGCTAAACCTTTTAGTCTCATTTTAAACGTGAATTACCTGATCTTGTGAAGCGGTTGTTTAAAAATATCATCTAAAGTGATGATAAGTAAGTTTGGTGCTTTATATTTTGATAACAAGTAGTACGTGAAAAAGGTAGGAAAGTTATTATTAACCTTATCTCTATTTTTGTAAAATAACAAAGTTAATGTTGAGAGAGTCAAAGCAGTTTGCCCAAGGTCAGTGAAAGATCAGGACTTCTAGCATCTTCCTCATCCCTTCCCATCCTGAAGTCACTAACATGGAGCTGGTAGGCAATCCAAGCTTTTCCAAATGCAAATAAAAATGTAACATATCTAATTCAGTGATGGAGTCAACCCAGCCCTCTCCTCTCCTCTTGCCTTTCCCTTCTAGCATTATCTTGGCAAAAAAAAAAAAAAAAAAAAGCAAAGGGAGGAGGAAAGTAAGGCAGCTGGGCCTGGGAGGTCTCCCAAGCATAACTAGAACATATTTTATTTGCTTCAGCATTTGGCTCCGCAACAGTACTTGAGATGACATTCTGTGAGGTGCCTCAGGGCCAATCACATGGCCACCCCACCGATGTCCTATCTAGGTTGCTCCAGCCTCTCTGGTCCCAGCATGACTCCAGTTTGCCTTTTGCATGGAGATCCAAAAAGAAATGGGCCACTCAAGGGACAGTTGCTTTCTCCCACACCATACAAATATGCTCATTTCTTAATTTTCATTTCTGTGTTATTAAGGAAGATGCAGATGCACTGATTTTTTTCAGTCAAATCACATTTTATTTTATGTCTTTCCAAAATATTTGTTTCCTTCCCTCATACCAAATGCTCAAAACAGACCTTTGTGGTCAGTTATTCGGCATTCTTTCAAATGACTTAATCTGAAATAGCTACTCATTTTACCCTAGAAGATAATGTACATATGTATATAGGTACACACACACACACACACACACACAATGGTCATTTGGTTCTATGAATGAAGGTGCTAATACAGGTCCAGAGGTAGGGATGAAGAAACTAGCATTCTTTCAGAGACTACTATGTGCTAGGAACTATAATTATATTATCTCATTTAACCTTCGAAGTAATCCTATAAATGGGACATGATGATGCTGGGTTGGTTTCTCAGACCTACTGGACATTTTCACATGTCAGCTTCCTTCCAATCATATGGAATGTCTTCAGGAAATCTGTGTCAGGTGACTTCGCTTTGTGCTGTGTCAGGTGACTTCGCTTACAAAACCAAGGCCCAAGATGTGTCATTTATTTCCAGCCCCCCCGGTCGTGTTTTGCTGTGGAGAGGAGACAATATAACCCCTTACAAATGGAGGTCCAAGGTGGTGTCCCCAACTCTTAAATCTTCCAGATTGTGTCAAATGTCTCCAGGAAAGCTGCATCAGAGTAACTCCACTTTGGAGGATCTTTCTTAGTGGAGATAAGCAAGTTGAAGTCCTTAAAAGGTATGCCCTCAGCTCTATCAAATGTCAACAACTCTATCAAACATCTCAAGTAATTCAGCATTGCAATTACCAGCACGATCAGGCCAGGGAAGACAAGAAGATCAAATCCCTTAGAAAATTGAGGCCTGAGGTGTATCTCAACTTTTCAGATGGGGACCTTGGGAGGCCACTTGCTCCCATCTGCTATGAAGCCCCAGGTGACAAATTATTTTTGCACTGTGCTTACCTTAGGAAGCTGCGCAAAGCAACTACCAAAATCCATAAAGTGGTAGAAATTTCCCAGCAGTCGTTCCTAAAGGGAGGCAATCCTTCCACCATAGCCACCTATGATGCAGCCAAGGAGACTCTGTCCAGGCCCAGGACCATGTACTTCTGGGGCTTTTTTGAACCAAAGACCCAGATGGCCAAACTCAAGTAGGCAGAAAAGTTTGTCTGGGCTTTTGCAGCCCAAGGGACTCTACTGTCTGTCATCTCAGAAACTTTCCTTTATTTACTAATATTTTTTACCTTTTAAACAGCTTTGTTAAGATATAGTTCATAAACCATATAACTTACCCTTTAAAGTGAACAATGCAGTGGTTTTTAATATATTCACAGAATTATCCAACCATCACTATAATCACTTTTAGAACATTTTTCATCATCCCCCAAAGAAATCCCAGACCCTTTAGCAGTTAACCCCACCCCCCCCACTTCCCCCCACACACCCTCCCATCTTTGGCTACCACTAATATACTTTCTGTCTCTATAGATTTGCCAATTCTGGACATTTCATATACATGGAATTATACAACTTTTAAAAAAAATAACTCTGAAATGTGGCTATTTTAACTTCTTATAAAAAAGTAAATGGAAGCTCAGAAAAATAATTTGCCCATGGTCTCACAGGCAGAGTGGTGAAGCCAGGAAACAAATCAGGGTGTGCCTGGATCTAAAATCATTGCTATTTTTATCTTTCCATCCTATACATTCCAGAAGACCTGGATTCCAGCCTTGCCTTAGCCAGTATTTTGCTTTGTGAAATGAAATAATTCAACATACACTTTGGATGTTTGATAGAAAAGACTGTGATGAATTATCTGTAGGTATTCAGAGACAGCATTCCTGGCTTGAACAACTGGATGGATGAAAGTTCCATTTGTTGAAATGGGTAAAAGTAGAGGCAAGGTAGGTCAAGAAAGACACATTAAGTAAAGAGGCAAACTAATACCACAGAAAATAAAAGCAAATATTCACATTCCTCTGGAATGTAATAGTCAAAGACTAAAACATGGCAAAGAAGAGATAAAGGATAATAGATATGCATCACAGGCATTCCTAAGGAAGAAACCAGAATAACTGGAAGACACATGATAGTTAAAAATATAACAGAAGATAACTTTCGTGAGCTGAAGAAAAACCTGAGCATATTGATAAAATGGGTTCCTCAAATTCCAGGCGAAACCAGTGAAAAGAGAGCCATACCTAGATAAATATGGAGTGTGTACATGCAGGTGTGTGTGTGTAAAATCCTACAAGAACCCAGTCTAGAAAAAAGAGGTCAATTATAAAACAACAATCAGCCTAGCCTTCTCTGGGAATGTTTATGGGTTTTTCCTCCTGATATTTAGAGCTGCAGACTTTTTCTAGGAAAAACTAACACCTTAAGGGCTTAAAAATTGTGGAATAAAAAGACTAGCAACCAGTGTTACCATCATTAAAAATGATCCTGTTTGGCCTGGAGAAGCAGTGCAGAGTGATGGAAAAACCATCAAACTAGGGGCCCTAAGATCTGGCTAATGGTATGGACACATAGAATCACTCAATCAACCTCCTTAAACCTTGGTTACTTCCTATTTAATATCAGAATAATTATAATACTTTCTCAAAGCTTTGTAAGAAGGATAAAATGTGCTGGTTTTTACTTAATTAGAATTACAAATTCACCAGTAGAATCAGCTTAATGGTTTTTACCTCCCTTTCTTAAAGTGGTTCTGCTCTGTCCTTCCCTTCTCAGCAGAGATTTGTAGTTAAGACAGCATGACCGATGGAGCCATAAAAGTTCCTTTTCCTCTTCTTAGTGTGGCAACAACACAGCCACATGCAACTGTCTTGATATTCTAGGTCCTCCGGAATTTTGTGCCATCCTGATTAGTGGATCATACCTTCTCCTCTCTCCAGAGTAAAGCTCACGGGTCTCCCTTAACTTTCTGATGCCTGCTCTACCTTCCATCACCCATTCTGTATTATGGGGCCTGTTTCACGCCTGCTCTAATACCTTCATTAAATGGAGGTGACTTAGCATTGAGGAAGAGAGCAACGTTAAGCTGATATTCCACGTTTGCAATGAAGTTTTCCCCAAGGACTACAACCATCATTCAAGTCTTATAATTCAAATTTTCCAAATTGTGGTATCTAAATGTGATGAATTTTCAAGTCATAGTCTTTAATTTCTGTACTTCACCACTTGGTTCTGTTCTATTCACTATTTTAGGTATATATTTTTTTAAAGATTTTATTTATTTATTTGACAGAGAGAGACACAGTGAGAGAGGGAACACAAGCAGGGGGAGTGGGACAGGGAGAAGCAGGCTCCCTGCTGAGCAGGGAGCCCGATGTGGGGCTCGATCCCAGGACCCTGGGATCATGACCTGAGCTGAAGGCAGACGCTCAACCGACTGAGCCACCCAGGCGCCCCTATTTTAGGTATATTTGATTGTATCCCAAAGTCCATTTTCAAGCCCTTGGTGGTTAAGGCTATGGAAATAAGATGTCCAAAAAGAGGCTGTAATAACTTGAGAAAACTTTACTTGGTAAAGTGAAGTTTAAATAAATCAAGATACAATATTACATTTTTTATATGATCTCAACTAGAAAAAAATGTACAGAGAGAAGAATGGAAGACTGTATGGTGCAGTCTTGGCAGTGATTATGACTGGGTGATGGGGTTGTAATTAAAATATATGCACCGATAAAAGAAATCAATAATAATTCTAATTCCCACAAGGGCCAGGGATTGCTTTTATAAGTTAAAAAAATTAGTGCCTCCATCCCTTACATATAAGTGTTTAAGATTTTATTTTTTATTAGTTTTATTAGAAATAAAGAGGTTTATTATATAATGATTACTTATAAAATATACCAATATAACCTAAAAATAAATGACACAAAAAATGGCATACTTACAAGGAAAAACCAATCCACAATTACAGCGGAAGAGTTTTATCAAATGCCTCTCAGGAAGTGACAAATCAATCAGGCAAAAAATTAATACAGTCATAGAAGATTTGAACTACATAATTAACAAACCTGATCTAACTGGACCATAAAGAACCCTGCACCCAATGATTAGAGAATACACATTCTTTTCAAGCACACGTAGGATATTAAGGAAATCTGATCACATAATGGCCATAAAGACATTCTCAAGAAGTCCAAAGAAATGCTTTTAAAAAGAACATAAGCTCTTTCCAAAATCCCAAGATCAAATGACAAGTGGCCACAAAGGAGTAGGGAGGGAGAGAAGGAAGGAGGGCAAGAGAGAGACCTACTAGGCTGTGTGTTTGGAAATGGAAATAGCAACCTAAATAATTCATAGATCAAAGACATTGTAATGGGATTTTAAATATTTTGAATACAGTAAGCATGGTATATATACTTAAAAAAGAGCTGCCATATCAACTTTGCATTCCATCTATCTGGAAGATTGAGAACTGACTGTGTTAGGAGACATCAGTGACCAGCCTCTTACAGCCATATTCAATTTCCCGCCCTGTGGTCCTCCAAATACCAAAGAAGACCCAGTGATAAAGTTTCTGTAGAAAATATCACTAGGGGGAGCCTGGGTGGCTGCTCTGCGGGAAGCCTGCTTCTCCCTCTCCCACTCCCCCTGCTTGTGTTCCCTCTCTCACTGTGTCTCTCTCTGTCAAATAAATAAATAAAATCTTTAAAAAAAAAAATATCACTAGGAGTGTTTGAAGATTAAAGGATAACCAATGAAGAAGATGGGAGATTTACCAGGCAGGGTTGACACAGGAGCAAGAAGAAAAAGGGGAAGTAGGACCAATGGATGAATCTTGGTAGAAAAGGAGAGACTGTTTTCCTCTAAAATGGGAGACAAGGGTAAAACGATGGGTGTAGGAAGAAGCACAGAAAGGACTTCAGTTACATAAAAAGGACGACAACCAACCTTTGGTTACATGGCAATCTTTGGGTTGTGAAGTCATTTCTAGCGATGCACTTAAAAGCCTATGTCTTCTGTATATTTTTTCCTGTTTTCTTTTTTGGGCACATAATACACAGCCATCTTTAAAATGATTGTCCTAAATCCAGTGAAAGTTTAAAAAACCTCATCACACTCCAATATTTTCCCTTCTCTGCTTCCCTCTACTCTGCCAAGCCCCTCTTCTTTATATACTCTTTATCCAACCCAGTTCTTATCATTTCCCTCACTGTCCTTTTTTTCTATCAATTGTTGATCGTGTGAACATTTGTAATCCCTGTGCTGCTGATGGGGACTTCGTAGCAGAAGTGAAACCTACTCAACCTCATTCAACCACCAGGAGCACCCAAGATACTTCCACCAAGGACAGCAACCCAAAGATGCTCCTTGATCAAGGAGAACAATTCCCACCCCAGCCACATGAGGGAGATCGGCAATGGTCTTAGAAGTTAAATATATGTCTACCATACGTTTATGAGGTTCACCAAAATAAGCAAGCCTGGACTTCCCTCCTTTGAAGTGAATGGCACACCAGTGACAGTGCTTATCAGTTCTAAGCTAGGCACTATTCTAAGCACTTCATGTGCGTTAACTCATTCAGTCTCCACAAAAACCATGTGAGATTGACATTATTATCCTCATTCTACAGATGAAGAAATATGGAAACAGGTTTACAGTATAAGATAGAGAGCAGCATAAAGGGAAATGGATCTAGAGTCAAAATAAAGGATTGCTATGATCTATAGTAACTTTCTAAACCCCTCTGTCCTAAATCAGGGATCATCAATCTTTTTCTACAAAGGGCCAGAGTAGATACTTTAGGCACTGTAGGTCCTATTGTCTCTGTTGCAACTACTCAACTCAGCTACATGAGCATGAAAGGAGCCATAGGCTACAAATATAAAAACAACAAGGCATGGCTGTACTACAAACTTCATTAATGGACACGGAAATGTAAATTTCATATAATTTTCACATATCACAGAATATCAATCTTCTTTAGATGTTTTTCAATCCTTTAAAAATGTAAAAAAGCATTCTGAGCTTAAGGACCAGATGAAAGCCAGAGGCAGGCTGGATTGGCACATGGTCTAGAATTTGTTAACCCCCCTCCACCCCCCTGGTGTAAATTAGTAATACAGCTGATGATAAATCCACAGCACCATATTCCCAAGGATAAATTTGATTTCAAGTTGTAAATTTTAACAAAAAAAGAAAGAAAAGCCAATAGGAATGCAGGAAGAAAGAGAAAGAGAGACAGAGAAGACACTTTGATCGAGCCATTATATTTCTAAGATTAAGTGATCATGAATGTGTGCAAGACTAATTTCTTCTCAAGGATGTTCATACCAGCATGATTTATAATTCTAAAAAGATGGAGGAAAAAAAACACCCAGAAAATAGCATGAGGTGACTGGTTAAGTAAATACAGTAAATCAATGGAATATGATCTTGAATATCATATTGTGAAAGAATATTAATGACATTTGGTCATGTTCAAAATCAGGAAAACATAAAAAATATGTTGCCATGTTCTCATTTTTGCTAAAAGGTATACAGACATAAAAAATGATTGAATAATATGTATCAAAATGTTAACAATGGATATCTGCTGCTGATATGATTAAAAGTGATTTTTCTTTTTTGCTTTTCTATATTCTTTGTTTTTAAATATTTACAACGAGTATGTCTTATTTTCATAATCAGGAAAAAAGAAGTTAAACTTCTACCACCTACACCTCAGTCAGTTATTGCTATAAAACTTCTGAAGAGTTTCTAAACTCTTCTCCTGCTTTTAAACATTTTTGGCTTAGATCCATGGGAAAAAAACAAACAAACACTTTTTTCCCTGATGGGCTGGATCTTACGTCCATGGCAACATCAGTGAACCCACAGAAGACCATCAGGTACACACAGCTCTGCTACTAAGCAGTAGGAAAGCAGTAATCAGTGAGATCCACACATAGTTCCCTAAACATCATTTTGACTAGAAGTTTCCCTGAAAGGCATTTTTAAAAGACTGCTGCAAAGTGAATAATTTGGACACTATATTCTCTTTATAATCTTACGGGGATGTTTTCAAGCTACAGAATATCCAAAAACTGGGTGGGAAAAAGGCCAGTTCAACCCCTTCAAAAGCTTTCCCAAATTAAGTAACGATACATTCCTAGTCAATTCCCTTAATGCTTCATACCAGGGACCTCACAATACTAAATACCTACCTTAGATCTTCCTTGAAATAAGGCAGGGGCACAAATAAATATCAAAAGCAACCAGAAGATAGAGTATTAATGAATAAATAATGTCCTCAAGATATCACTAGTCAAAGAGGAAGCTGTATCCAAGGAAACTGTCGGCCTGGTAAGAAATATTGACAAGTACCCTATCCTGAAGTTTGGGGTCCTTATCTAAACTCAAGCTTTAGACCCCAAGAGCTCTTACCTATGACTCACTTCTCTACAACTTACAAGGTTGTAAAGAAACTCCACAAACTTCCCCACTGGCCTGATGCATGCAAATCTCAGTGAGTCCTCCATTCCGTACCTGTCATCTTTGGTCATGACCCTTCCTCACCTCGAGTCTCATCTCACCCCGCTGAGCTGCTCCTCTCTGCCTCAAGCTTCCGCTGCTGCCTCTGTCCATAAACTTTCTCATTTTGTACTCTGGATCCTTTAGACAATGGTAGATAAATTCGCCTATTTCCTGAACCCTGACATAATGTTCTTCCAACTCATACCATTACTGAAACATAACTATCTTCTGAGAGCACTGCTTTCCCTGCAGGCTCTCAAGGGAAGACTGGTTATTCTTCCACCTACTCTTCATATCTCAATATTGGAATATTGGGGATCTGGCCCTGTTGTTTACTGACCCAACATCCTGATCGTTATTCCTGAAATCCTTATGGAAAAGCCTCTAGTCTCCTGAAATGCTTGCCTTCAAGCTCTATACCTTTCTGTGCCTTCTAATTACACTTCCACAGTTATGATCTATTCAGGATGATTTTAGAGTATGGTTTACCACTTCCTTTTCTACCTCGAGTCCTGACGTCCTCCTCTGAGAGTCCTGTAGGCCACTGATGCCTGCATTTCCTTTGAGTCTACCAGACTTCTGTCTTCATTCCCTACCCTGCCTGGATCTCATGGTTACAAATCCAATCTACTTGCCCTCCAGCCCCCTCAGCTTCTTTCCACCACTTCCTTCTGCCACAATCCCAAATTCCAAGCCCTGGTCCAATATTACAATCTACCTTTCTGATCTCCCCAACAAGAGAAAGTTATACAAACCAGGCAGTTTAGCATCATTACAAACTCATGATCTCCAACTTTTGCTGGAGTCTCAGCAACATCACTTTGTACTTCTCATCAGTCCATACTCTATTCTCCCCCAGTGAGCTTTTGAAGCATTCACTGTCTCATTCACGAGCCTCTTACTCAACCCTACTCCTTCCCATTTCAATACTTGGCTCGTTTGGCCCCGTTTCATTAACACAGTTGGCACTTTTGGCTATGATTTCCTTAATTCCCCACATCTCCAACATCAACATTCACAAGTCACATCTTTCCTCATTTCTTCCCTCAATAATGAGGTTTGGGAGTTCCCTCATCCAGTTCAAAAGCAATCCTTCCCCTGTGTGCACTGGCCCACATCCCCTCCTATCACCTCTTAAGACACTGGCTCTCAAGTTCCCTCCCATATCTCAAACCATTCTCTCCATACAGGCCCTTTCCTTTCTAACTATAGTTATGCTAGAGTCTCTTCATTGCTTTACAGTTTTAGAAAATGCCCCTCCCTTAAGGACATGTCCTCTAGAAACCACATTCTTTTCCCCTCTCTGTTCACTAACAGTCTTCTCTTCCTTCATTTCCTACTCTCCCTTCAGTCTATAATATCTGCTTCTTGCCCTTCTCATTTCATAGAAAGGGCTCTTAGTAAGGTCAGCACTGGTCTCCCAAATGCAAAATCCTGTGGCTTTTCTCAGACTTTATCACTCTGGACCTCTCTTCTAGGCACACAATGTTGAACATCTGCCCCATCTTGAAACTTCCTTGTTCTTTGGTGTCCACAGCAATGCGTAATCCTGGTTCTACTATCACCTATCTGACTCACGGCCTCTCTTGTAACGCCTGCCACAGGATTCAGGTCTGGCCTCGACTTGTGCAAGCTCAATGTTACTCATTATATCCCAATTCTCACCGTCCCAACTTCCCTACCTTCACACCACTTCACCAGTGAAATGTGTCCTTGTTAAAATTTTTGATGCCTAATTAAGATTTCAAGCAATAAGTATCTTTTAAAAGATTATGGCTTTATCATTTTCATCTCACATTATGTAATTTTTAATAAAAGTAGTAATATCTCCCCCAAAGTTAACAGTAATTATTAATTAATATTCTCCCTAATATTAATTCCCCCTAAAGTAAGGAGAGCCACAGCATGGGTTAGTAGAAAGGGCCTTGGTTTAATCATTTAAAAATGGGAATAGTAACACCACCCTAAAAATATTATGAGAATTAAGTGAGATAAAGGTGCCAGAGAAACCAGAACAATGGCTGGCAGAAAGCACGTCGCCTGACAGAGGTTTTTGAATCTAAATCTAAAGTCATTGAGTCTCCCTGGCCATTAAACAATAGGTCAGCTGAAAAAACACCAAGTCAGTCAAGGCAAGTCAAGCACAGCAGTCCAACAAATTGCCCGGCGTACTACGATCCAGGCCAGAGGTTAGCATCCCAAGTATGCAAATGATGTCATGGCAGTCCACTGCCTCTGGTGGCAGGCCCAATGGTGGCCTCCATTCTTCTCCCCGCCATTCCTGCTGGCAGCATGGTGCGACCCAGTAGCAGCAAAGAGGTGGGAGGGCTGGAGCCCGAGCTCCCGTGGCTGGCAGGCACAGCAGGCCTGGGAAACATTTGCTGCTACTCCAACCAGTGTTCAGTCCACATTCTCCCCCGCCCCCAGCCGTGACCCCGCACACCCCTTTATAAAGTTGCCAAACACCAGCATAAAGAAAACCAGTGGCAGATGGACTGGATTTTGCTTTTTGCAAGCAGTCGTTCTGGCATCATGCAGCCAGGCTTTGAGGGCTTCTCCTCCACGAGATTAATGAGGTCACCATGGGAGTTTGTGAATAGACACAGGAGGTGAAACTGCCACATTTCTTTAGCCCCTCTGTTTGGGCTGTCAAGTGAAATTACCCAGCGTGGCTTCAGTGGTGCCCAAGGCAATCACGAATTTAGCACACATAACACATATCCATTGCATCTCTTCTACTGTGCCCCTCATTCAAAGTGGCATTTGATTGTATTGGGAGAATATTTGTTCTTATGTAAGCTTCCTTAGACCTTATAAAATGTACTGTCACTTACAATCTAACTGATACAGAGATGTTTACATAATGTGACACTGATCTTTTTGAATTCGAGAGTGGCATTAATATGTAACACTCTGCCATAATGGGATACAGCTTTTTCTTTTTTACATTTTCCTAAAAATATTAATGTTTAAAAAACCTACCTCCAGAGTCAGTACCCTTTAGAATGCAGGAAACTTTTAGTCCAAAGTGATACAGCATGTCCCGCACCATCTTTCATGAGTCCTTAAGTCTTTAAATTTCTCAAGCCATTTATCTGCCTAAATAAAACCTCATTCATATTCTGCAGTTCCTGCATGAATTCAGTTTACATCCAAAGGAACACAATGATGGTGACATTTAAAACATACAGTGCCAATTAACATCTGTGCTTCTTCTGTTTGAGAGACAAATAGGTTTATTTCGAGTCAAGTTTTCAGTCACTACTGATAGGCCAGAAGCAGAGAAGGATCTTTAAACATGCCTAATCAAAGGCCCTGGGCCTTTTGTACCCTTTCTTTAATGTCACTGTAAATAAAGAGGCACACAAATGCAGACAAACAAGGAATGAAAGGACAGTGGGACACTCAGGAAGAATTCAAGAACCATGTCTGGATTCTTCCAGGCCAGCCATTTCTTCTCAAATGTTTGAAACAATATCAGAAAGTATCACAATACAGTACATATAGACACTTGTATTTGGTAAATTTACTGTTTCTACAGCTTTCAAAAGAAGGGACAATACGCACAGGTATAAGGCAGACAGTAACAATCACACAGAACCCCTCCACCCAGAGATGACCACCAACATTTCAGCACAGGTCTCTCCAATTTTATTTACCCAGGGCTGAGTGAGTTAATACACACCCTACCCAAATCCATCATGAAAGCTGAGATCATAATGTATACAGAGTTCTTTTAGTTTTATCAGCATTACACTGTGATTTTCTGATATTACTAAATATCATTATAAACATAATTGTTATGTTAATATTTATGTATAAAGCTCCATCATGTGGATGTACTAAAATAAAAATAAGATAAAAAATACCAAACGATACTATTCAGATTACTTTGGATTTGAATATAGGGAAATCTGAAGCTTGGAAGTGGTTAAAGTAGTCACACAAACAGAAACAGTAGTCCTTGAACTTTTATTTTTTAAGCAATATTGGAGATTTTATGGAATGCCTTGAAAGTCACTAGCATTGAGGCAAAAGAGAAATCAGATATCTGTGCTATGGGAAAAACAAAGACCAAGTAATGATGGCCCAAGCCTCATGTCATTCCATCTTTTGTTATAGGTCCTGAGAAGATCCACACTATGTTTAGGTTCAGGCTGAAGTTGGAGTTGGGGAGGGATGGCACACGCATGCACGCACACACGTTGCAAGAAGAAAGGGTATAATTATGGAGTACTTTGATCAAAAAAGTTCTGCATTAATCTGTTCTCTATATATGGGGCTCATGGATAGAATGTTTTGAGTAAAAGAAGGTTCTGCTGCTAAACACTTAATTGCATGACACAAGCATACATACATACCTGTACATACAAAAAATAACATAAAAGTTTGAAAAGCACTGGTACAGGAGAAAGAATCCAGTACTTGGAGCCTATGGATTGGGTGCACATCATAGCTCAATCATGTTCGCAGCTACCTGAACTTAATGCGATCATTTTTTCTCTCAAAAGTCTCAACTATCCTTTTCTATAAAGTGAAGACAAAATACTCACCTCACAGGATTAGTACACACAGTAATGGAATAATATAAAACACATATCCAAACACTAGGTACCTAGTGCATAGTGGGTCTTTAATATATGTTGGCTGAGGCTGAATTTACCTGCTTAGTGGTCCCAGGAAAAGATGAGGTTAGAAGCACTTCAACAGGGCACCTGGGTGGCTCAGTTGGTTAAGCAACTACCTTCAGCTCAGGTCATGATCCTGGAGTCCCAGGATTGAGTCCCGCATCGGGTTCCCTGCTGGGGAGTCTGCTTCTCCCTCTGACCCTAACCCCTCTTGTGCTCTTTCACTCTCTCTCTCTCAAATAAATAAAATAAAATCTTAAAAAAGAAAAAAAAAAAAGAAGCACATTATCAAAAAGTCAAGTTCTCAGTCCAAAATGTCATCAACCAGTTAGCTCACTGGTCTTTTACCAAGGCTTGGTCAACTTTTCTGTAAAGGTCAAATAGTAAATATTTTTGGCTTTGCACACCAAACCATCTGTCACAACTACTCAAGTCTGCCAACGCAGTACGAAACCAGCAATAGTAAAACTATTTACTAAAAATAGTAAAACTTGACTCAACAGAATAGGTGGTCTGCCCACAGACTCTACTAGGCCAACTCTGGCTTTAACAGTTGTATGATATCACCTTGGCAAGTAATTTGGAGAAACCATACCACAAAATCCTCTACCGAACTTGCCTTAAGAATAACAAAGAAGCTATAAACTTGGATACCAAGTGGTCCAGTGGGAGAGAAATAAGCTGTGTTCTTGCCCAGCAGTCTTATCCCAATTACAAGTGATTTTCTTGATTTGAGGGTTAAGGCTCAACAGCTGGAGTCCATGGCAACTAACGTGGCCCCTCTTACTAGGAAGCCATAGGCCCTGCAACAATCCTACCAGAGACTCTGCTGGCAACTGCATACAATTCACCAGTGTTTGTGTCTGTCCACATACCTGTGATTTGCATGTCATTTTCAGTAATCTCTGCTGTAGGAAAAAACACCCCAAACTAGTGGCTCCGAACAACAATTTACTGTATTGTCTCACAGTTCTGTGGATTAACTGGGCTACGCTAAGCGTTCTTACTCTGGGTCTCTCCTGCACTTGCAGTCAGATGGCAGCCGGAGTCCTGTAAAGATTCACCTGGGCTGGATGTGCAGGATGGCTTTTTCACTCACGTCTGGCACCTCAGCTGGGATGGCTGGAGCAGTGGGGAGCTGGTCAGACATCTCCTTCTCCACATGGCCCTTTAATATTCGAGCTTCCTCAAGCACAATGGAACTAGGGTAGTCAGACTTCCTACCTGGTATCTAGCTTCTCCCAGAAAGAGTATTCCAAGAGATGCAGACTGAAGTTGCAAGGCTTCTGAATATGATCTAGCCTAGAAAGTCATGTGGTGTCACTTCCACCACATTCTATTGGTCAAAAGCCAGCCCAGGTTCAAAGGGAGGGCCGAAGGACAAGGAAGCATGGTTCATTTAGATGCCATCTTTGGATACGAGCTACCACAGCCCTGTCAAAATGTACCCATTCTGAAGATCAAGTGTTTGGAATTGTACTTAGTTGAATTATTTTTAAGCATGACACCAAATCAGATCACAAACTCTAAGCTTACACTATCTACTCATAAATGTGTGTTTCCCTAGACTATTTGGCTACAGAGTGCAACATGTCAGAAGTTTTGGTCAAAGTCTCCTCACCTTCCTAAGGGGCAGGTAGAGTCACTTTCAAATAAAGATATAAAATCTCTTCAAAGAAGCTGAGGATATTTTTAAGACATTTTTTTTTAAAAGCTGACCTTTGAGGCGAAAAGCAAACATTGCCCAAGATTCTCATCACAAAACCTGTTTGAGAGTAAATCCGAGGCAAGAAAATAACAGTTCCTGGGTTATTCAACCAAATAGGGCGGAAAAGATACACCAAGAGGGAAATCTCAGAATCACAAGGGACCCGAGAGAGTCTCCATTTCAATTCCCCACATAATGCAGGTGCCCTTTCTGCAGAAAGTTGTAGGGAACGGACATTATGATCGAGTACACTATTCCATGATAAATGATTTGTATGCATTATCTCATTAAGTCCTCACAACAACCCTCTGAGGTTATTATAAAATAGGCAATACCATTATTCTCATTTTACAGATAAGGAAACTAAGGCTCAGATCAGTTAACTGATTTGTCTAAGGAAACATATGTGGGAATTGGCAGCAATAGGATCTGGAGCCCATTCTAGCTGATGCCAAGTCCAGTGCTTTTTTCCACTATGCCACCCTGTCCCTCTAGCCAGCCATCTGTATGTATAAAGGAATCAAGCATTCGTTTTCTCATGAAGTAGTCCATTCCAATACTGGGCAGTTCTAATGATCAGGGGAAAAAAAAAAAAAAACAAAACATGCTTCCTTAGTGTACATTTACCCAGTAGTTTTTGTGGTCAGTCAAGAAGCCTTTCTGCAGGGATTCTTAATCTCTGACTGGGTGGCTGGGCTCCACTGGCACCATAATTCCTTGGAAGACTATGGAAATTATACTATGTACAAGTGCTTTTTCATAGCAGCTGGTCTATAACTTTGATCAGACTTTCCAAAAAGATGACTCAAAAAAGTTTAAGAGCAATTCATCTATGAAGAACACAGAGCTGTGCCCAATGAGAGATGATTAGTTGTCTATGCATAAAGACAGTCAGCATATATGGACTTTGGTCTTCATAAGAGCAAATGCTCTCCTGACTAATTGTTTTGGCCATAGAGTTGTCTCTTTAAATCTTTATATTTTTTTAAATCATGGAAGTCTAGCATTTTGTTCTTTTTTTTTTTTTAAGATTTTATTTATTTATTTGACAGAGAGATAGAGAGCACAAGTAGGAGGAGCGGCAGGCAGAGGGAGAGGGAGAAGCAGGCTCTCCGCGGAGCAGGGAGCCCGATGCGGGGCTCGATCCCAGGACCCTGGGATCATGACCTGAGCCAAAGGCAGATGCTTAACTGACTGAGCCACCCAGGTGCCCCATAAATCTTTAAATCTTATGCTGATGTCAAAGGTGAGATGCAGACAAAAACAGAACTTCTCTGGTCAAAGCAATGTTAGGTTGCCCACAGCTTTTCCTATTCAGCCTTTCTTTGACACCCATCTCCCACTGACTTCCTCTCTATGAAGTCCTTCATACTCCTCCAGACTGCACCTATAGGGCCTTTGAAGCAGAGTTTGAAAACCACCAAATACGGCTGTTAGGATGCTCCCTGAGAGCCCATTTACCTCTATACTTCCCTGTAGCTCTGAATTGTACCAAAGTACCAAATGAGCCTATGATGTGTTCCCAGCTAGGTTACACAAGAAGTTGTTAGGTATTGAGAGGGCCACATGGGTGGCTCCCTTGGTTAAGCATCTGACTCTTGATTTAAGCTCAGGTCATGAACTCAGGGTTGTGAGATGGAGCCCCACGTCAGGCTCCACGCTCGGCGGGGAGTCTGCTTGAGGTTGTCTCTCTCCCTCTCCCTCTGTGGCTCCCCCACCCTGCTTGTGTGCATGCTCTCTCTCGCTCTCTCAAATCAATCAATCAATCAATCTTAAATAAAAAGACATTGTTAGGTACTGAGAGCAAATGACAAAAAGACATTCCAAGAAGGAAAGAGCAGAGCGCTCAGAGCCACCAACAAAAGAGCACTTGGCTTAGACACTGGGAGGCACAGGTAGGAAGGAAGGCATCAGCCAAGCAGCTGAGTAGCCTAAGGAGTGTTGAAACATCAGCAGCAGCAAGTGGGAGCTCACGTTTGTACTTTGCAGCTCACTCCTTCCTGCTCTGCTGAGCTCTGAATGCCAGACAAGCCATGACAACTGAGATGGATGGATGTTTCTTTACTCATTTCTCTACCACCTTCCTCCTTCAAGTTCACAACCTTGCCATCTCAGGAGACAGATCGAACGCATTTCAAAAGAACAGAGGAGGACTTCAATGGGATTTCTGTTCTTTGAATTCTGTGGTGCCAAGGAAGAATCGGGCTTATTTCTCAGTTCTCTTTCTCCGGCCTGGTAAAATAATTAGAAGACTAGAGGCAGAGTAGCTGATTATACTCAAAAAGAAATGCAGTGGATATTCAGGGGCTAATTTGGAGAGATTTGCAGACCTTCTTTCCCCTCAGCTCTGTAGGGAGACTCCCAGTTTGCATTTGTATCAAAGCAGAGCAAAAGCAGAGTTTCTAGCAGCTATTGCTTTATTAAACAAATAAATTTTATTTGGAAAGGTAAATTACATGACATTTTTTTTTGTATCTTTTTTTTTTTTTGCAGAAGGGTACTGTGTAAATAAGTAATGTTAATAGTAACAATAAAAATATTTAAATTCACCCACAAACTTGGAGAAAGAGAAAATACAAAAGGTTCACACTTACTCATTCCAATGGCATAGGTCTTTTTTGACATTTGAATTTAACAAGCCTTTATCAATCACCTATTTAGGTACCTGATAAATATTCCCCAGATGGCCATGGGGCTTAAGTTACTGTCCACATGTTAGAGATGAGAAAACAAAGGCCCAGAGTGATAACTAACTTGCCCAAAGTAACATTGTTAGGAAGTAGAAAGGTAAGAAATTTGAGTCCAGGTTCAAAGCTATTTCCAGTATACAGAATTGTGTTCTTCCAGGGAAACAGACAAAATCTTATTGGCCGGGCGAAAAAAAACAAAAAAGCCATGTAAATGCACATGGCATTTCATGACACCCACCACTGTGCTTCTACCCCCCACACCGGCATATTTCAGGTACCATCCACTTCATGACCTAATGACTGAAGCACAGGGCAAAGCTCCAGAAGCTCCTTCCAGTTGTGGAAATAGGCAATCAGCTTGGAAGCATTCAAGCTCCCAACTAATATGACCTTTCACTGCATAGAGCAAGTGTTAACCAAAAGTGAAAATTAGTTTGGAATGAGCTGATTTCTCTCCATTGCTGTATGTCTTACTATCCCTAACAAAGTATCTAAAGAGCCAGGAAAAGTAATGTCTAGCCACAGAGTCAACATGCTGCTTGAGCTTTGGTCTTCTCTCACTGAACGATTATGGCTGTTCTGCTCCAAAACTGACTTCTATCAGCATTATCCACCTTTACCAAGTGCCTTTCAAACCAGAAACAGAGGCTTTATAATCACAATAGCCAATTCCTTTTATTGAGTACTTAAATCTGTGCTAATAGCTGTGGTCACTGCTGGAAATTCGGTGACAAAATCAATGTCCTGGAGGCCTACAGACTAGAAGGGGAGACAGACCCGAATTGGGCAATCACCACTCACTGGGAGAAGGAGCCCAATAGGAAAAATAGCTACAGCAGAGAGACAAGTCTGGAAATTCCAGGCGAAGCTCCAGTAGGAAGTGACATCTAAGCTAAAACATGGAAATAATGAGGGGGAGTTAGCTGGGTGAATGCGGGCAAGAGGGAGAGAGTATGATTCTGACAGAGGGAACAGCATGTGTGAAGACCCAGAGGCAAGAAAGAGCATGTTCTAGAAGCTGAAAGAAGTATATTATGAGTAAAGTGAGGGTGAGGGGTTGGTAGTGAATGGTTTGAGAGCTGAAGAGGTCAATAGGGGCCCATTCTTAGAGGGGTTTATATACCATGGTGCCTGGTATAAAACAAATGGCCTATAGTTCAGTCTCCATGATTCACAGGTAGAAAATATGGCTTTTTGAGCATCTTGAATACTGGGCTGATTTTTCTTAAATACTTGTTTTGTTGAATTTTCTACTCCTATTTATTTTGCTGAAAGAAAAGCCCTCTGATGACAAATGGGTGTTCTGAAAAAAAAAAAAAATGTTTTCATTATGTTGGGCAGAGGTAGAATTAGGAATGATGTTTTAAATTCCTTTTTTTTTTTTCCAATTTTTAAAAAGATGGCTAACATTCCTCCTTTCAATTAACAAGTAAAAGAACGATAGGAATGCTTTTATGATAGCAACACAGAGGACAACGTATTCTATTATCTCTGCAGCAGGACTGACCAGGACAGTGCCATTTGCAGCATCTAATGTGCGGAAATATCCCAGGGCAGGGAACAGACCCATTGTAAACACTTGTTGGGCACTGACCTTTCTACCATCACTCCACCCACCAATCCATCTGCTGCTTCATATCAAAGATCATTTACAAAGAGCCCCAATTATGTGACTGCCTTTGGCTCCGGTCATGATCCCGGAGTCCCGGGATCGAGTCCCGCATCGGGCTCCCTGCTCAGCGAGGAGCCTGCTTCTCCCTCTGACCCTCCCCCTCCCATGTACTCTCTCTCTCATTCTCACTCTCTCAAATAAATAAATAAATCTTTAAAAAAAAATAGGTAAAGAAATAAGGACGAAGGGTAAATCCAAATATGTCACTAAGATCAACCCCAGATCAGAAACACACCCAGAACTGCACACCACGAGGGCCTATCCAGCTGTTAGAAAATGCCCCAAACATGATTTTGAGCTTTCCAGTGGCCAAAGCGAAGCAAGCCAACCAGTGGTAACAGTGATTCTCAACCTTGGCTGTTCATTAGAATCACTAGAGGGAGGGAGGAGGGCTTTTAAAAATGATCCTCACGCTAGAAAAATCAACTTCTTGAGAGTGGGGCCATGCACTCACATTTCTAATATACAACTATGGTTCTGTTACTCAGTAGATCTGATCATTGAATAACAAAATTCCAAATGCCTATCTGTTAGAAAACACATCAGTTGCTCATGAGAAACAGAGCTTTCCTGGCAGTGAAGACAGAGAAAACTTCCTCCCTCCCACGGTTTCTTCTAAAATGTATAGAATGGAAGACAGTAGACAATGCGCCCAAGCCCATCCCTACCACTGACACAAGGACAGGTCTCTGATGGACGGTTCTTACAGAGCTGCATGAGAATCCAGCATCTAGGGTGGAAGTGCAATTCAGGGAAGATGGGCTTAGGAGGGGCTGAGACGCATTTCTGGGACAAAGCTCTCTGATGTGCTCACTTCATTGAGAAAGAGCATTTCTAGAGAAGCAGACAGGAAAACAGAGTTTCTTTACCCACCAGCCCCAAAAGAGAAGCCCTTTGAAACTCAAGCACATTTCTCAGCAGCCAGGCAAAGCAACGGCTCAATGTGCAATCGTTCCAGATGATGTATTTTAGGTATTAGAGATATGAAATGTCCTTCATTTGCCAAGGGACCAGTAAGTAAACCTTAAAGTCATTTTTATGTCAAGCAAATACTTAAGGATCACAGAGAAATTCACTAGTGATCTATGGAATAACAGCATATCTGACCTATAAAATGGGGAAAGATTGGAGAATTCTATTGATTTTGACCTTTACCAACGCAACAATCTGCTTCTCATAGCTAGCCCCTTTTTTTGAGGTCCATGGGGTTTGATTAGCCATCACCCCAGAGCGTCTGCTGCTTCTTATCTTCTACAGTGACCATTTGTGGAATGTCCACCAAAATTTTCAAACTTCTGGTTAGCCCCAGTCTCTTGTTGTGTTTTAGTGAAATCTGACCTTGAAGTCAATTTTTAAAAAAATAGATACACACAGAACTTCTCTGGTTAAAGGAACCCCATCATCACCTCATCTCTTGTAAAAAGCCCTAAATCTCTGGGACGCTCAGCTCGGCACCCTAAAATGGAAGGTGGGTGGGCTTAGATTGAGTGGCAGACTCTGGTAGAAGAAGACAGCTCTTCTACCCTCTCTTTCCTCTTTGCCACCTACTTGTCCTTTAACACTTTACAGCCTGGCATCCTTCAGCCACTTCTCTACGGCGGTTCAATCAGTATGGTGTCGAGTGAAAGAACACTGACCTTGGCGTCAAGACAGCTGGGTTCCATCTCCAGCTGCCTCCTTTCCTGGCTCTGGGCAAGCCTTTGCACAGCTCTGACCCTCACTCTCCCTCTCTATACACTGGAAAAAAAGAATTCCTTCCTCAAAGAGTTGCTGTGAGCATTAAAAGGAGGTGATGTTGGTGAACCTGCCTGCTCAACTGAAAAACATCATGGAAAGAAGAGCTTCTTGTATTTGTTTCCCCGTTGCTGCAAAAACGGACCATGACCTTAGTGTCTAAAACAACACAAATTTATTTCCTCCTAGCTCCAAAATAGGTCTCACTGGGGTAAAATCAAGGTGTCAGCTGAGCTGTGGTCCTTCTGAAAGTTCTAAGGGAGAATCCCTGAGAGAACAGTGTCATGAAAAATGTCCAGCTTCTGGAGGCTGCCCAGATTCTGTGGCTCACAGCAGCACGTCGCTCGCTCTGACCTCTGCCCCTCTCGTTCCCTTATGAAGACCACTCTGATGACATTGGGCCCATGTGGATAATAATCCAGGATAACCTTCCCATCTCAAAATCCTTAATTTAATCACATCTGCAAAGTCCCTTTTACCACATGCCAACATATATTCATATGTTCCAGGGTTAGGCAGTGGACATCTCTGGGAAGGGGGGAGGCACTCTTCAGCCTACAAAGTACTCTATGAGGTGCCATGTGATAGCCTCCATGGGCCGCTCCAGATCTACAGTCCACCCCTTTCCGCCTCACTCGACGCTCCGGAAGGCTGGTCTACATCAACCCAGCTCCCTTCCGCTCTGGCTTCCAGGGAGGTTTGGCCAATAAGAGGCACTGGCAAGAGAGTGCATGGAGCACTGGGTACGAGTCCTCACCACCAGATTCCTTTGTGCTGGGCTGCAGGATGGTGACACATGTGTTCCTCGACCAAAGGCCACAGCTCTGTCCAAATAGCTGCTACTCACTTCAGACTCTGTAACCACCTCTGCCTCAGCCTCATCAGAACAGGCAGCAATAAGAAGGCCCTGCTGTTGCTTGCCCTGGATTGCTTTTCCTTCCTTTCTTGGTCTTCTTTAACCATTAGCCCGAAACCTGGACCAAAGCTTCGTAAATCATCCCTTCATTAAATTATCATCTAATGACTCTTCTAGGTGGACCACTTGTTTTCTGCTGGGAACGTGATCAAAATATTGAAATTACTTTTGGAAAGTTTACCGTGACCACCTGCCCTCACTCCCTTCACCTCTCTAGAATAACTGATGATGTCAACAGCTCTTCCTCAGTTTTCTAAATGAAGAGTAGGTGTATTCTCTAAAAATAATCAGGACAGGGGCGCCTGGGTGGCTCAGTCAGTTAAGCATCTGCCTTCAGCTCAGGTCATGATCTTGGGGTCCTGGGATTGAGCCCCCTGCTCAGCAGGGAGTCTGCTTCTCCCTCTGCGCTCCTCCACTGCCTCATCCTCACTCTCTTGCGCTCTCTCGCTCTCTCAAATAAGTAAATAAAATCTTTAAAAAATATAATCAGGACATCAGGCTTCTTTTAGCTCTTTGAACACGCCAAGCTCTTCCCATGTCAGAACGTTTCTACGTGCTGTTCCCTCTAGCTGAAATGCTTTTCTCATTGCTAGTTCCTTCTTATCACATAGATCTCAGTTTAGATGTCCTCTCTTTTTTTTAATTTTATTTTATTATGTTATGTTAACCACCATACATTACATCATTAGTTTTTGATGTAGTGTTCCATGTCCTCTCTTAAAAGAAGTCCTCCCTGCTCCTTTGATTTAAATAACTACTATTCTCTATAATAACTTCTGCTTGTTTCCTTCATAGCATTTGACCATCTGTGCTTGTTTAATTAATTAATTTGTCTCCAGGAGAGCAAGGGATCATATCTATCTTGCTCTCCACTGTACCTCCAGGGCTGAGCACAAGCTGGTTAAAAAATATTTTTGAGTGAACGACAGATATAAGAGGGGGGGAGACCATGTTCTGCAGTGTCATTAAAAATTTTATCTCATTTGGGGTGCCTGGGTGGCTCAGTTGGTTAAGCGACTGCCTTCGGCTCAGGTCATGATCCTGGAGTCCCGGGATCGAGTCCCGCATCGGGCTCCCTGCTCAGCAGGGAGTCTGCTTCTCCCTCTCACCCTCCTCCCTCTCATGCTCTCTGTCTCTCATTCTCTCTGTCTCAAATAAATAAATAAAATCTTTAAAAAAAATTTTTTTTATCTCATTTAATCCTTAGAACTATGTGGATAAGTTGATATTAAATTTCATTTTTACAGAAAAAGAAGCCAATCCTCTGTGAAAGTAAGTAATTTGCTAAATGTTAATCAGCTACTAAACTTGGAACAGAGGATTGAAACCAGGCATCCTTTACACTCTGCAGCTCTTGCTAATAATAGCTAACGTTTACTGCACATTTACTTTGTGTCAGGACTGTACTAACTGCTTAATAGACACTCTCTCATTTTAATGCTCACAACAACCCTACAAAGCAGTAATTGTTAACCTTCATTAACAAGGAGGAAAATAAGGCCCAGAGAGGCAAAATGACTCACTGGAGATCACACAGCTAGGAAGGAATAAAGATTTGAGTCCAGCTGGGTCTGATTCCAAAGCCCTGTCCTTGGCATCAGTTAGTCCAAGAGTCCTTAGAACAGAGTCAGAAACACCGACACCAAGAATAAGATAAGGTTTACCTAGAAATGACTTATTCTGTTATTTCCTAGACAGTAAGAAAAACAGATCAACTCCTACTTTGCTTCTATGTGCTCTATCAAAGGTGATGAGCTAACAGTTAGAAAAGGCAGAACCAAGGTTGTTTATAAGAGAAGAATGATTAGGATGGGGCAAAGCCTGGTGAGGAGACTGGGATAGAAGGTTCCTGAAGGCAGGGATGTCATTTTATTCACTCTGTATCCCTAGAACAGCAACTGTCCCATACCAGGCACTCTATCACCATCTTATGAATGAATTAATCAAGTCACCTGCCCATTTAGGTCATGTTACGAGCAAAGACAGCACCTGCAGATTAGATTTCTGAGTGACCCTTTGTAACACGAGGAAAGATGAAGAATGTGAGACATGTTGGAGGACTAGGGATGGGCAAACAATTTTCAAAAAGTTGAATATTTACATTCTCAAACAAATTAGATGAGATCAATGGGCTACATCCCCAGAGCAGTTTGTTTAACGGCTGGGGAGAACTTTTCCATGAGGAACCTTAGTGTTCGTCATCATCTTTTGTGACATTAACTGAGCATTTATTGTGTGCAGGGACTGTAGCAGGTGTTTTAAGTGTGTTATCCCATTTAAACCTCACAATAGCCCCATAAAGTAATACCATTATTTTCTTTCCACTGCTGAGGAAAGTGAGGCACAGGGAGGTTGAGTACGTTGTCCTAGTCCAGAGCCTGGCCACCCAATAGCCCCATATCATCCCTGTAATAACTAAACCTGCCAAGGGAGGTGGAGACACTTGCCAGGCATACAGGTCAACTAAAAGACTGGCAACATAAGGAATTAAGTTTCACTGAAGCATTACTTGTGTGAGTGGAGGGGAGCTTAGAGATGGAGGGCAAGAGAGATGCTCAGCAGCTGGGAATAGAATGTAGATTAGATTGGGGGCGCCTGGGTGGCTCAGTCGTTAAGCGTCTGCCTTCGGCTCAGGTCATGATCCCAGGGTCCTGGGATCGAGCCCCACATTGGGCTCCCTGCTCCGCGGGAAACCTGCTTCTCCCTCTCCCGCTCCCGCTGCTTGTGTTCCCTCTCTCGCTGTCTCTCTCTCTCTGTCAAATAAAAAAAAAAAAAAATCTTAAAAAAAAAAAAAAGAATGTAGATTAGATTGGCAGCATCAAAGGACACTTAAGAATCAAAATCCTTGGGGAGGGATGAGTGGGGTGATCAAGAGTTGCCTAAGAAAACCCAAGCTCACACAACCTTTCACAGACCGATATGTATGCTGACATGACAAAGGGTTTTTTGTTTTTTTTTTTTTAATCTCCTATTATGTGGAATAGAATAGGTAGATTTTCTATTATAACACATTTAAATGAATGGGATAGCACTCTTGAGAGGATTAGCTAGGATTATAACGTGTATACAAAAGCACTAAGGCTCATATATGGTGAGCTTGTTGGAACAAGAATTTCAGTCTGAGTCTCTTCCTCAGGATGGACTTCTCCTACTGACACCTAAAATTATATTCTGGATTACTTTCCCTTTTTTGTTAATTACATGTATTCATCCATTTAAATGGCATCTACTAAGCCCTTAGTGTATTTTCAGCACTGCGCTTAGCCACATCTTCGCTTTGCTCTTCCACGTAAACCAGGTACTTTAATAGAACTCAGCTGTTTGGATAACAGTTCCTAACTTTTTTCAGGTAACCCCAATGGGTATTTTCGAATTACATTAACCATGTCAACTTGGATTTGATTTAATTGTAAAAGCAGGCATTTGAACAATACATCACGACACTTAATGATCGTGGGTGGAAGAACAACACGGAAAACGCCCTCAGAGAATTCGTCCAGATTTTTAATACCAAACTGCAAAAGGATCTATCTACTCTCTAAAAAGAAAATGATGCTCATTCTTCTGTCAAAGACCTTCAAAAAATTATTTATGGTGTTTAGTAGCTTGTCATGGAGAGGAAATAGCCTGACAGGTCAGCAGTTGCATCATGGTATCTGACAAAACTGGGCATTTCGCCCTTAACTAGAAGAATGGGTATATCTACATTACCTAAGATTTTAGATTGATTGATTGATTGATTGATTGATTTGACAGAGAGAGAGAGAGACACAGCGAGAGAGGGAACACAAGCAGGGGGAGCGGGAGAGGGAGAAACAGGCTTCCCGCTGAGCAGGGAGCCAGATGCGGGGCTCGATCCCAGGACGCTGGGATCATGATCCGAGCCAAAGGCAGACGCCTAACGACTGAGCCACCCAGGCGCCCCATTACCTAAGATTTTAGATGAAATTTACACAGAGCACTAAAGATGGCACTGTTACCTGTGTCTATTTCCATTTCAAAAGCCAAAGCTATGCTCCATCTATAGAACGGGGCTGTTATTTTTAGCCACCGATGGGTATTCTCTGTGGTCCACACTATGTAGTACCCAATCATGCAGAACATGGGTTTGTGGTATGTGGAGGCAGAGCCACAAAAAGTGAGTCATTTGGACCAGGAGTCCTTCTGAGAATGGAGTGCCGTGCTAGTATGATATCCCAGGCAGTGCCTGACAATGGTCTAGCTGAGTACAGGAAGATGTAAGCAGCTCATAGGTAGTACCCACACTTAGGAATTTAGAGACAGATTCACGAATTACATGATGATGGTAAATTCTCTCAGCTGACAAATATCATCACTGCAGTGTACACTGCCTATCTATTAACATCCATTTATGGAAAAAATATTTGATTTTAATAATAAAGTACAGCTAATGGGGGCGCCTGGGTGGCTCAGTTGGTTAAGCGACTGCCTTCGGCTCAGGTCATGATCCTGGAGTCCCGGGATCGAGTCCCGCATCGGGCTCCCTGCTCGGCAGGGAGTCTGCTTCTCCCTCTGACCCTCCCCCCTCTCATGTGCTTGCTCTCTCTCATTCTCTCTCTCTCAAATAAATAAATAAATAAAAATCTTTAAAAAAAAAAAAAAAGTACAGCTAATGATCCCATTTGGTTTCTTAATTTAAATATTATTTTTAAAAGACAGATGATCCACTGGAATTTTTTCAATTTTGTGCAGTGCTCATCTCAACTGAATTATATGTAATTTCTTTGGACATGGCCCTTTAAATATTTTATGAATGGACATAATGTGAGAACAAGTTCACTTATCACTGAAAGACATCACCATATAATGTTAAATTTGTATTTGAGAGAATTGGATTTTTAAATGTATCAAGGATTCTGATTATTGCATTATTATTCCATTTTTAAAAATCTGTGCTCAGCTTTTAGAACATGAACCTATAGGGAAGAGAAAACACTCCTTGTGTCTGTATCCACAATGCTTGTTACACTCCCACAATGCTCATCACATATTGTAGGTCCTCAATAAGTTTGTTTAATACATGGATGTCAGCCCCAGCTGTGTGTCATTTGTTGGAGGGTACTCCATTTCCCTGTCCTATGTGCACATGTGAATGAACTTCAGCTGTAGTAATAGTCCTGGCTTTTTACCCACTGGTGACTTACCCTACCACAAAGAGTAAGTTGTCTAACTGTGAGGCACATCCACTGGGCCACACTTCTCAATCAGGGAGAAGAAATCTATATTAAAGACCACAAGTGTGGAAAACGTTTTGATGGTTTCTCAATAAGTCAAACATAAAACTATCAAATTCCAGAGATTCCACTCTTAGATTCCTATCCAAAAGAACTGAGAGCAGATATTCAAACAAATACTTGAATATGACAGTTCATAGCAACACTATTCACAATAGCCAAAAAGGAGAACCATCCAAATGTCCATTGACAAATAAATGAATAAATGAAATGTGGTATATTCATATAATGGAAATATTATTCAGCCGTAGAAAGGAACAAAGTACTAATACATGCTACAACATGGGTGAACCCTTGAAAACATTATTCTAAGTGAAAGAAACAAGACATAGAAAGCTATGTATTATATGATTCCGTGCATATGAAATTGCCAGAACAAACAAATTCATAGAAAGAAAATAGATTGGTGGTTGCCAGGGCCTTGAAGCAGGGGGCTGTGGGAAAGACTGCTTAGTGGGTATAAGATTTCCTTTGGGAATTTCCTTTTGGGGTGATGAAAATGCTCTGGAATCAGACAGAAGTAGTAGCTGCATGACATTATGAAGGTTCTAAATGCCGCTGAAATGTATGCTTCAAAATGGTTAAAATGGTAAATTTTATGTATTTGACCACAATTTTTTTTAAAAAACTCTATAAAGTATTTTTTTTCTGGATCTACTGATAATATGACTTCTCTGCTTTATATCTATCACAGTGATAGATTTCCAATTGTTGAACCAGCCTTGCATTCCTGGGATAAACCCAACTTCATCAAGTATTTCTGTCACTCATTCCCTCTCCCTCTTCTCTGCCCACTTGCCAACCTGAATCCATGGAAATGAATGAGTTAGTGGGAACCTATTTGTTAAGAGTGTCAAAAAACTGGCTTATGTAATGCTCCTGCCCTTTTTGGTCTCCACTCCAGGCAGGATGCCTCTGCTCCGTAGTTGTTGGCTTTTTCAGGCTGGGAACTTGCCGTGAGTCACAATGGCAGCTGGTCTTCAGAGGGAAAGTGGTCTGAGTTTGTTGTCTGCCTCTGCAGATGTTATTTCTATCTTGCTGACTGAATGACGCTTCATAGTTCAGCCATACATGGCACAGATGGCAATTAAGTTTTGGAATCCCATGATATTCCTTCTGATTTCTGGGATCAGTGCATTTGTGTAGTGGGCAGTCAGGAGAACTATACTACCTTTGGGATAAGACTGGTATGAACACTTGGGAATCTTTACCTGAACTACCTCATGGAGTTCAAAGCCCAAGCAATTAAAATTTTCTTCATCCTTGATATCAATAAAAATTTCACACAATGCACAGCTATATATCTTCACCACATTTTCCTTTTCTAGAGAAGTCCCTCCCAAGTTATAGCTCAGATCTCTTTTTCTCATTCCTTGAATATGATGGGCATAGCCAACTCTACAGGCAATGTGCTAGGCTCTGGGAATCCCACACGAGTAAAACAAACAAACAAACAAACAAAAAACCTGCTCTCAAGGCAGTCTAGTAAGGAAGAGACATATGTTAGCAAATCAATGTTATACAATAAGATGTGAAAAAAGAAGGATGTACAGAACTCATGCTCTTCAAATCTTCCCCTCAGCCTCCATTTTGGATACAATAATTGATTTTCTTTCACTAGTCTTAAACAAGAACCTCACCTAGAGTGCTATCCTCCCAAACACTCCTGTTCAAAATGTGTTAACATACAAAGAAAAGCAGTTCGTCATTCTCTCTACATCCCTGCAGTGCCTAACACACAACCTTGCTCCGTATGGGCGGGCAACCAACCTGTCTGTGTTCTGGATTGCACGACCGCCTGAATGCAGTCAACTGTCAAAAGCCTCAGAACATATAGAGGAAGAAGGCAAAGCAAAAAATGAAGGAATGAATAGGCAAATAGATATGGAGGCTGAAAACAAATGGGGAAATGCACAAAAAAAGTATCACTGGTGCAACAAAATTCTCTCCCCTGTGTAAAATGACATTATGAGCACTACTGTCACTCAGAGGGAAACCACTATGTTTGAAAACAGAATGTGCAAATAGGCCTCCAGTTGATTTTCCTGGAGATGCTGGGAGTACCCGGACAAAATCTGTATTTCTCCTCTCGTGCATGTGTTTTTTAGTCACTTGGAAATGTAATAGCTCAGAAGAACCATTTTCAGTCATAGTAAATTCAGATTGTCTGAAATAACTCTATGCCTCAAATAAATCAGCCTTTACTATATGTCTATAAAAATCGACCAACACTCAATACACACGCCTCTTCTCTGGCTCTTCATTATGACATCCTCTGTACAAGTGTGAGAAGCACTGCCCCAAATTCAAATTGTTCACTGCCTGATTCAATAAACTTCCTGCTGCAAGGCATAGGTGGGGGATGGCACATAAGGATTAATCAAACATTCTACTTATTGAAGACCCATCAAATATACTTAGGGCCCCATTATATACTCTAAATGCTGTGTTGAATCCAATAATCCAGGTGTGAGATGTACCTAAGTAGTAGAGTGGGCATATCTATTTACCATTGTTATTCCAGCCCTTAGGCTAGTTAACATATTAGTAATTGAAACATGTCCCAGGCACCCACATTGGTTATTTAGATATCATAGAACCTTAAAACCTGAATAACCTTGAGGATCGCTTAGCCTAGTGGCTTTCAATCTTAGGCCTTGGAATCCTTCACTCAAACGTAACCCTGAGAAGAGCCCATATGTATAAACCATTGTAAAATGGAACCACTTGGGTTGGGTGTGGGGGTCGAGGTCTCAGAGTGCCTCCTTCAGTGATCTCTGAGGCACCTCTGTGAAACTCTCTGAATCTGCAACATGGAGTTTATAATTAAGAGTTTTGGCTAGATCAGTGGGTTTCAGATTCGGAAACTAAAGCCCACAATATCAACATGATTTGCTCGGGGTTGCACTATAAAGCAGTGACCTATGTGGAACTAGAAGCCAGGTCTCCATCCCTAGCAGTCTTCTTGCAATTTCTCTTGCCCTGTATTTGCTCTGGAAAATAGGAGTTAGCACTGGTTTCTGTAAGTTCCCTGTTAAGCATATGAATGATTTCAGCCATGTTCTTAAAGTCCTCTTGGCAAAAAAAAAAAAAAAAAAAAAAAAAAGCCTACATTTTTGCACTTGTTTTAGGCCATTGACCCAACAACAGGGTATCCCAGATCCAGGAGTCAGTATAAATTACAAGTCTCTACAGCTTTATTTCTAACATTTACTTAGTGAGGAGGAGTTACTTCAACTCATCTGTCTATGATATGTGATATATTGGATTTTCTATTGAATCATTCTTCGCAACACTGTTAGCCCTTGTTTTAGTATGCTAGACCTTAGCACTGGTAATGATGGTTATTTACAAAAATCATAAGCTAAAGATAATTTAAAAAATACAATGAGACATGCTTGAATGTGGAAATTGTTTTCACAACACACTCCCCACCCCCCACACTTATAGGATTAGAAAGCAATCGATCTATTCTCAATAAATAAATGAATGAATGGACAAGCTTGAGATATCTGGGGGACCGGGGAATCAGCAAAGCCATCTTCTTCTAGTCCATAACCTTCTCCAGCAGAGAATGTAACAGTAGCTACCAGCCAAGGAAGATCTACTACGGACAAGGTACTTTACATACCTTCGTGGAAATGGGGATATGATCATCACGTATCACAGCCTAGGAATTAAGAGTCAGATAACTACTTAAGAACTAAGATTCTTCTATTTGACGTAAATTCACAGTGAACCAAGGGGTCAAACCTTGAAACCTGGCCAGCCGGTCAGAGTGTTACCATCTCCATCTGAGGAGCAGGTGTAACAAGACTGATCTAGGGCAGTCAATCCATGACAAGGATTAGGAAGTTCATGTTTATAGCATTTCCCCTAATCTCCTTTGAAGAAATACCAACTCTATGAAATTACAGAGCATTGTTTTTATTACAAGGGATTTTGAAAACGGCTGAATATATTTTCAACTCGAAAGATTGTGCTGGGAATCATTTTAATTCAAATTCTCATTTGGTATGAAAGCATAAACATCTTTTAAAACGATTTCTTTCTTTGCTCTAAGTGGTTATGAGTAATAATGTGGGTGTATATCTTCTTAATTCTTCCTGAGCTATTTGAAATTCTTAATCATGATCAGAGTATAAAACAGAACAAGATATTATATGTGTATCATTAAAAACTGTATTTGCTGAAAAGTCACTTTAAATTTCCTTTCCCTGGCCTAAATGATGGTAGTTTTCAGTGCCGGAGTGCGCAAACTTTCAACGAGAAGAGAGCTGCTTCTTCGACTCTGAATTTAAGCCCTGGAAACATACATTTTTGTTGTTTTTCCTGTGTGTGTTGTTCCTCTGCCAAAGACTAATTTCATTCTCTGCAAATTAGCAGCAGAGGGGAAGCAAAGATGAGTGGAGGAAGCTGTCTGGAAGAGGAGTCTGGAGACCTGCCCACTAAGCTCAGGTTATCTGGCTATGCCTGTTCTCTCTCTGACTTCCCACTTTCTCATCAGTAAAATGATGGGATTGGGTAGATGACCTGTAAGGCCCTCTCAGAACTTGGGTACAGATATTCTTTGATATAGTGGCATGTAGAATAAGACTCTACCAGTAAAATATGGTTACTCAGCAAAAGTGCATTTGGGCACCAACTTTGTGCCAAGCAGGGGCCAAAAGACACATAAGAGAAATGGGTCTTCAGAGAGAAGCCTGGGTAAAGAAGAGTCAAAGAAGAGTCAGAGAAAGCCTTCTAGTAGAAGTGGCAACTGAGCTAAATCTTGAAGGGTCTCTCTGCATCTTTTAGAAAGATGGGGAAATACTGGTCACTCCAATTAGGGCCCTGCACTGGAAATGACCTAAGATTAGTTCATTTATAAAAGTTAGCTTTGGAGTTATTTTCTGAGTAAATAAAAAAGACATAAAAAACCAAAGAGATAAAACCATAGATTTCCCATCAGAATGGCTAAAATTTAAAACACTGACCATACCAAGTGTCAGCAAGGATGTGAGCAACCAGAACTCTTATAAGCAACTGATAAGAATGTAAAGTGGTGTAGCCATTTTAGAAAACAATCTGGCAGCTGATCAAAAAGTTAAGCAGAGAGTTACCATATGGCCCAGCAATTCCACTAGGTATAAACCCAAAATCGTTGAAATCATATGTCCACACAAAAACTTGTACATAATTGTTCATAGCAACATGATTCACAATAGCCAAAGAAGAGAAAAAACCAAATCTCCATCTGTGTGTCCATACAATAGAATATTTCAGTGATGAATGAAAAAAGTCACTCACGAAGCTACATATATGATCCCAATTCTATAAATGTCCAGAATAAAAATCTAATCTATTGGTTTTTAAAAGTATAGTAACTACCCTTGTGGTGAGGAGTAAGTTCTGGACAAGGGCAGGAGAAGTTTCTAGGGTACTGATAATGTACCTTTCTTGATCGGGTGCTAGTCAAAATGGTTTGTTCAACTTGTAAACCTGTAATGAGTTGTACACTTAGGGCTTGTGCACTTTGCTGTATGAATGCCATTCTCCTAAAGTAGTTTACTGAAAAACTTAAAGAGGCTATTTATAATTCAGCTGTTTCTATCTTCTCGGGGAATGGTAACTCTATACAATCAAATACCTGCATAATCTTGAATGCTGTGTTTGAACTCAAAAGCAGAAAAGGAGCGGTATAGTTTTGATGTGGTTTTCTTCCCTTAGTCCCTGGAATGGGCTTCGAATATTTTCAGGATCATAAATAGCAAGTATCCTGTGGCCGGCACCCTGGGTATCCAAAGTAAGAGGGCAGACATTTTAAATATAAAAGGCAATGTTCCTACAAAGTGAATACCCTCTTCATGAAAGCCCTTTTCTTTTCTTTCTTTTTTTTTTTTTTTTCTGAGAGAGTGAGAGCGCGTGTGCTAGCAGGGTGGGGGGAAGAGGGGCAGAGGGAGAGAGAGAGAATCTTAAGCAGGCCCCATGCTCAGTGCAAAGCCCCATGTGGGGCCTGATCCCATGGCTCTGAGATCATCACCTGAGCCGAAATCAAGTCAAATGTTTAACCGACTGAGCCACCCAGGCACCCTGAAAGTCCTTTTTAAAGCAAATTTGTCCCACTGTCTTTCCTTCCTCCCTCCCCTTCCTTCCATCCATCCATCCACCCATTCATCTATATGTCCATCTGTCCATCTACCCATTTGCTGAACAGATACTGAGGTCCTACCATGTGCTAGGACCCCCCACAGTGAGCAAGACAGCCAAAGTCCATGCCCTCATGGGGTGTACCAAAAAATATCACCCAAAGGATTGACTGAGAATTCTAAAATTGCATCTAAGCTCAGTTGTCTTCTTGGGGCTTTTGGGACTTTTAAACTTTTAAAAACAGCCATAGATCTAGTCACTGAATGACTAAAATGTCTTTTCTTAGACAGTGGACTGGGTCTAATTGCCTACATTGCTTGCTGATTTGACCACATTCAGTCATATTAAAACAGTGTCCATACACACAGGTTCCCAAAACAATGCTGTAAGAAATAAGATTTGAAAAAAGTCCATACATCAATAATGATATCACAATGGTTTCTATAATTAGCAACAAAGCAGCCCATCAACAAATGTACGTCATAACTGCAGGTTCCAAGAATGAACAGAAAAAGTTCCAAATGAATACATAATCCAGCCATGCTCTTCCATGTATGTGGGGAGGATTTCAGATACAAACACCAGGACCCAGGAACCCTACCACCTAAAATACTGTGACAGGAGATGAGATTCTGATTTGGTTTGTGCGGGGCTCCCATTCTTCACTCTTTGAAAGTAACACTGAGTTCAAAGGGATTCATCAACCAAAAAGTTACTTTTCAGAACTGCCTTCATCTTTCATACTCTGAGCTTGAAAGAAAGGAGACGGGAGGAGGGTGTGGGGGAACCACACCATCATTATGAATATGGCCCAAAGCCTGAAAATTCGGAATTTTTGAGAAATGACTTTCTAATCTTCAAAACCCAACCAAAACTTCAGTGATTAAAAAAATAACCACTGGGTCCTTTTCTTTCAAAATGTTTTCAGTGATGCCTAAAGAGAGGGGATAAAACCCCCACGATTTAAGTTCTGCTGTGGCAGCTTGTAAACTCAGCCTTTTCATCTAGAATCCTGGGTCATCTGACCCCTCAACTCCCCAGCAGACAGCCAGCATACAGTGTACCTGAGTCAGGTGGTGCTACACCAGGCTTTTCAGCAAGGGGAAAGAGAATATTCTTTTTTTTTTCCTTTTTAAGATTTTTTATTTATTTATCTGACAGAGAGAGACACAGCAAGAGAGGGAACACAAGCAGGGGGAGCGGGAGAGGGAGAAACAAGCTTCCCGCGGAGCAGGGAGCCCGATGCGGGGCTCGATCCCAGGACCCTGGGATCATGACCTGAGCAGAAGGCAGACGCTTAACGATGGAGCCACCCAGGCGCCCCGAGAATATTCTTTAAGTAAAAATGTCCAGGAGGGTCCTTCCCTGCTTCCCTACTTCGGGTTACTCAGGCACCAGGAGATAAGATTAAACTTTTCCAACTGTCTCCTCAGGGAACATTATGGGGTCTGTGTGGCCCACTACACAAAGGCCCCAAGAGACTCTCTAGACATGACCAACTCTATTTTCCTGTCCTTTTGCACAAAGGTACCATATGATCCTCTTCCACGTTGCTTCGCATGCCCAATCCTAGTTTCCAGATTCATCTTTATTGATGCATATGGATATAGCTCATTAGTTTAAACTGCCATATAGTCTTTTAGTCTTTAAATATGTTGCCATTTATGATATTAATCTATTCTCAGTACTGTTGGACATTAATCTCTTATATGACAGTAAAGTCTTCTTTATGTCTTCTTACCTGTGCAAGGGATTTCTCCATGGTAAAGATATAGAAGATAGACTTCAGGATCACAATAAGGTACGCACATTTTTTCAACTTTTCTAGATATTGCCACAACGTTCTCCAAAGCAGGTGTTTCCATTAATGCTCCCACCAGAGCTCCCAGTTGCTTCCATCTTCCCTTCCAATGGCCACTCGGCATTATCATGCTTTTTAACGTCTGCCAATTTGATGGTTGTGAAGGATTGTCTTTTTTTTTTTTTTTAAAGATTTTATGTATTTATTTGACAGAGAGAGACACAGCGAGAGAGGGAACACAATCAGGGGGAGTGGGAAAGGGAGAAGCAAGCCTCCCACAGAGCAGGGAGCCCAATGCAGGGCTCGATCCCAGGACCTTGGGACCATGACCTGAGCTGAAGGCAGACACTTAACGACTGAGCCACTCAGGCACCCCAAGGATTGTCTTCTTTTGAATTTAATTCACATTTCCCTCATTACTAGTAAGGTTAAGTATCTTTCTTCATATGTTTAATAGGTGAATCAGGTTTTCCCTTCTGTAAATTGGCTGGTCATATCCTTTGCACATTTTTCTCACGAATTGTCTTTTTCACAATGATTTTTAGAGTACTTTATATCTTCTGGATATTAATCCTGCCTTGTTTATAAGAGCCAAAAATACCTTTTACCAGCCTGTGGCTCATTATTTTAACCCTTCTTGTGGTATCCTTCATCAATTGCAGTTTGTATTTGTAATGAAGTCAAACTCACCAATGTTTTTTGTATGGCTTCCATCCTGTGGTTTAAAGAAAAATCCTCTCCCACCTTGAGATCATTAAGATACTCTTCAGAACTTTCAGAAGCAAATAATTTTTGCTTTTAACATTTAGGCCTTTAATCTACCTTGAATTTATATTTCTGTATGGTATAGGGTAAAGAATTTTCCTTCTCTTCCATCTAAATAGCCAATTCTTCAAGGACTATTTATAGAGTGATTCATCCTGTTTCTATTGGTTTGTCATGTCCCCTGTCATAAACCAAGTTCTCATATAGGTGTGAGCCTGCTTATGGAATTTCAGTTTTGTTCTACTTGTCTATCCCTGTACCAATTTCATGCTTTTATTAATACGGTTTAATAAACATTCTTGATATCCGATAGATCTAGTCTCTTCATCTCATTTTTCCTCTCCAAGAGAATCTTGGCCAATCTTTGCCTTTTCTCTTTCTATAAGAATTTTAGGATAAGGTTGTCGAGTCTCATAAAACAAATCTGTAAGTTTTGATTGGAACTGCACTGATCTACAAGTTAATTTGTGGAGAATTGACTTCTTTATGATACTGGGTCTTCCAAACCATTAAATTGGTATATATCTTCCCTTATTTATATTTAGGTCATTGTTTATGCTCAATAAAATTTCACAGTATTTCCTTAAAAGACATGTGTTTCGTTAGGTGTATCTCTCGATTTATTATGGATTTTGCTGCTATTGCAAATGGTTTTTTTCCTTTCCAATTTAGCGATTTATCTTGCAGATAAACTCTAATTCTAGTATATATTCGTGAATTACATAAATAGCTAAGAAAATAGAGCTTATGTGCTTGAAAGTAGCTGACATCCTGAGCTCACCAAATCAGAGTCACTTTTTATCCTTTTCATTAAAGTAGAACAATTTCCATTGTGTTCAGAGACTGCTTTCTAGTTAGTGTGACATGCTTTCTATACTTCAGAAAGATTTTTTCCTATGAAAGCTTCCACTTTCCCTGCATAGGACTCACTCAATTGTGGTAGGTCTAAATACGAAGTTTTTCTTCTTATTCCTTAGAATATGTGTTGGTCCTTTATTTTCATTAAATATATATGCTTGTTCAAAGTTATGTTTTTTCTCCCTAAAAGGGTTTAGAGGACATATTATGCATACATGTACACTTTCATACACATGCAAACACACTTTATCTGGTTTTTTCAACATATAAAGTGTTTCTTCTTAATATTGTTTTCCTTGATAAATAAAATCTTTAAAAAAGGGGGGGGCGCCTGGGTGGCTCAGTCTGTAAGCGACTGCCTTCAGCTTAGGTCATGATCTCAGGGTCCTGGGATCGAGCCCCACATTGGGCTCCCTGCTCTGCGGGAAGCCTGCTTCTCCCTCTCCCACTCCCCTGCTTGTGTTCCCTCTCTCGCTGTCTCTCTCTCTGTCAAATAAATAAATAAATAAAATATTTTTTAAAAATACTGTTTCCCTTGTTCCATATCTATATTCCTCTCTAACTGTTCTCCATTTGTAGTCATTCTGTCCTTATTTTAACCATTAATTTTTTCATCTTTTTTTTTTTTGAGAGTGGAAGGTTTATTGGGAGTGATGAAATTTTTTAAATTTTTCTCTTCTTTGAAGATCTCTTCTTTATAGACAAAGCAGCTTTTCACCAATTTCCTCTTCTTTTAGATATAGGTTCATATTCTTCAATAATTCAGTACTTATTATGCAAAAACTATCTTCCACCAACTTGATATCACATCCATCTGCATACTAAAGATAACATGTATCTTCCATAATGGATTCTCCAGTAGGTGAAATTGATCCACAGCCATCTAAATATTCATATCTATAATCATCAAGGTCTCTTTTTACTAAATCTTCAAAACCTTCATAAGTTTCAAAGACTCCTCAAGGTGATATTATACTTTAGTTTTTCAATACAGTTCTAAAATCCTCTTGCAATGATTTGCCCAAAGGCTAATTTTTTTTTTTTTTTTTCAAATGAATGGCTTCCTTCCATTCTGTGAATCTACTCACAGGAACCCGGGACTTTAAATAGTTTCTTATTTATTTGTGAAAGTCTTGAAGTATTTATATTTACTTTTGGTCTTCCTTTTCCTTTTTTTTTTTTTTAAATTTTATTTATTCATTTGACAGAGAAAGACACAGTGAGAGAGGGAACACAAGCAGGGGGAGTGGGAGAGGGAGAAGCAGGCTTCCTGCTGAGCAGGGAGCCCGATGCGGGGCTCGATCCCAGGACCCTGGGATCATGACCTGAGCCGAAGGCAGACGCTTAACAACTGAGCCACCCAGGCGCCCCCCCCCCCTTTTTTTTTAATACGTCTTTTCCTTGAACTTTTCCAAAATAGCTTTTAAAAGTCAAAGGGGTTGGTTTGAAAGGAAACTAACTTTGGTGAACTTCTTGCTTGAATACACTCAGCTGAGGGAACACATTCTCTCAGTGGGTTTTCAATTTTCATAGCAGTGGCTAAATCGAAGTCACTACAAACTTGAGAGGAGAACCATTGCAAAGGGCTATTCTCGAAGTTCTTTCCAATGACCGTGTTCCCTCTTCATTTGTTCTTTGCTTTAAATTAATTTTTTTGGAGGGCCTGGCTGAAAGGAAGAACAAACTTCTATGGCCCAAACTCAGTGGGGGGAAAGCAAGGAAAATCTTACAAAAACAACTTAAGACCTAAAAGAAAATAAGAGGTGGGAGAAGAGATACCAAGGCACAATTTTGGATGCCATGTTGGTAATTAGCATTTGTCTTCTATAACATATTCTCCTGGGTTCTTACTGTTATAGAAGGGCACTAATGATTTTTATATACCAATCCCATATCCAGAAAACTTGTTGAACTCTGTATTAGTTCTGTTAGTGTCTACATGTACTCTTACATTATCTGCGCAATCATGCCATCTGTGAAAATAACAATATACTTTCAAACCTTATATTCTTCTTTTCCCAATGAGCTGGTTAAGATTCCATTTATAATGCTGAATAAAAATGGTGATTAAGGGTTTTCTTGGAGCGCCTGGCTAACTTAGTCGGTGGAGCCTGCGGTTATGAGTTCAAGCCCCATGCTGGACGTAGAAATTACTTAAACATAAAAAAACTTTTTTTTTAACAAAAGGGTTTTCTTGTCAGTCTTGTTCCTGACTTCAAAGAGACACATGTATGGACATCTAATATTTTGCCATTAAGCATAATATTTGCTGTAGAGTTTTAGCAGACAGCCTTCATCAGGGGATCTATTTCTAGTCTGTTAACTGGCTTTGTTGTTTGCTATTAATCATACATGTTAAAGTTTACTGAATGATTTCTGTACCCATTGAGAGGACAGAGGACAATAGGGCTTTTTTCTCCTTTAGTCTATTTTATAGTTGTGGATATCACACAGTATTACATTTTTGTCAGATAACCTGGTCTGTATGATACCAAATTAGAGATTTCCTTTAAGGCTTAGTATAAGGTGAATCTTTGTACATGTGCCCTATTTGTTAGAAAATAATTTTTATGCTCTAATCATTTTATTCTCTCCTCTATACATATCCTTTGGATCAGGTTTAACCATTCAGTTATTCAAATCTTCTCTATCCTAAGCAATATTTGTTTACTTGCTAAATCCCATTATTGCCTTCCCTGAAGAGGTCTAGCAGAAGGCATTGCCTAGAGAACTTTTACCAACCACAACAAATAGCAATCAAATGGAACTGAGCCATTTGAAAGGCTTAGGCATCAAGCTTCAGTGTTTTCCTACCCTCACCAGGAACATTGTTTGAATACCTACAATCAAAATCTTCACTCACAGAGCTATTTGTTCCCTTTTGGACATTGATCAAACTTATGACAAAGCTTAGTGTGAGGAGCCGGCAAGAAATGCATGCCAAGTTGCAAAAGTTTGTGGGAAGACACTATAACCCTGAAAGGCACTTTCTTTTGAAGTTTGGTTGGAAATGTTTCTAACTGTAAGAACAAAAGGTAATCTTGGACAGGTTCTTCTCAGGTGGTTGTTATCAATTTCCTAAATGAGTGTAGTTGTATTTAATTACTGTGCAATGCGGGGGAGACTTCTGGTGGCTCTTTTGTTTAGCAATTAAGAATGAAACGAGTAACGGGTGTGTGTATGTCAATGTTCCTTTCTTCATTTCAAAGCCAATTTTTATCACAAAAATGTAGAACTCATCCAGATCACCAGCCTCACTGAATTGCAATAAATACAATTCTAAAGGCTTCCAAGCTAGCTCTGCTTTTCCCTCATATCAAGTGTGGACAGATGTTTTTGTTGAATAGTTGGCACCTAAAGGGAGGTTATAGATAGCAGAGGATCTTAGCAGCAAAGCCCACTCTTAAATCACTAGATAGGATAGACCATGAAATTAAATCATGAAAAACATGAGCCTAATTAGGCTCAGAGAGGTGAAGCTACTTGCGCAAGGTCACCTAATCCACCCAGTTTTCTCTCCCACCACTTCCATCCCAGTCTAGCCCACCACCATGCCCTGTTTGGTCTACCACAGTAACTTCCTCAGTAGTCTCCCTGTCTCCTCCATGGCTCCTGCTTTCGTCCACCATCCACCACCTACCTCCTTATAGCCAGACATCTAATTAAAATATGAGCTTACATAAAACCCGCAAATGGCTTCTACTGTTCTTAGGAAAATGTTCACTTTTCCAGGAACAGGTAGGCCTGGAAGGTTCAGCTCACTTTCTATCTCTTCAGCCTCAGCTTTTACCACATTCTCCCTCATTTGCTATGGTCCAGAAATGCTGGCCTTCACATCATGCATTAGAACATACTGTATTCTCCTAGGCCTGTTCTTCCCTCTTTGGGGAATGTTCCCTTTACACAGCCTTGACTAAATGACTCTTCATTCTTCATATCACCTCAAGTTTCACTTCTTAGGGTCATGCAGTTCCATCACTGAAGTTCACTGATGCCCCAATACAAGGTCAGGTTTCTTCACAGCACCTACCATGTTTGTAACATAGTAAGTTCAATACCAATGTGGTGAATGCATGAATCATTTGATTGTCTCTCTTCCTGACTAGACAGTAGGCCCTGAGACGATCACTAGTGCCATTTTTTAAATGGATAAATAAATAGTAGACCCATGATTTGAACTAGGGACTCACTCTCTCCCTACTCCCTCCTATTTCTCAGATTCTACCTTCCCACTCTGTCCTTCTCCACTCCTCTGTTCCTCAGTCCCCTACCTGTCATCCCAGTGGCCTCCTTATAACATGCATTGTCTAATTCCATTGGTGGCTCAAGGGGGCTATTCCCAGTTCCACCTAGACACTCACTGGCAACTGCTCCTCATCTAGGGACAGGTTTTGTCATGGGGAGAAGAAGCCTTTACCTGTTAATACCTAAAATGCCACCATCAGGATATTGTTTCTTCCCAATAAGGATGGCTGTCTCCATGTAGCTCTCTTTCCAAAATGCCCATTAACCTACTATGGGGAAGGTAACACTTGACTTATCCATCCCTCACAGTCAGCATGTTTGAGTCCATACACTTCACCTGGCTCAGAGTTGGCTGAGGTACCCAAATAATTAAATGGAAGAAAAAACTGAAAGCAGAAGGAATGGAGGAGAAAGAAAAGACTTGCAGTTTGGCCATAGACTAAATCTGTCTTTCCATTCCAGCCTATTTTCCCATTAGTTTGGCATGGATAATTTAATATATGCCTGTATATTAAATTTTAAACCCACGGCAAATGACATGTGTATGTGTATTTCTCCAATTACCTTCATTTATGTAGTTTGAATCCCTAACAATCAGACATTATACCCCTAAGCAAAAATGCTCTCCGACGACTATCCTGGTGCCCTTCTCTGACCATTTAGAGCCTCCGTGTGCGGAGACAGCCTTCCCTACATTTAAACCTCCCCATTAGCAAGAACATCATACAATGGCTTCCCCGCTCACCCAACACCAAAACGCTCTGTAAGCCATTAGTGCAACCTGGATTAGAAAACCCAAAAGGTATAAAATGGGAATTTGTGATCTGAATGTGGCCTAATTATCCCATGGTCCAATACAATCAGTGCAATCACCGGAATAAATGCACTCGTATGGAAGCGTAATTTGCACTCATTTTTATACCTAACAATTTACTTCAAGTAAAAAGTAAAGGGAAGGGAAGGACCACACAGCACCTTCTGCCCGCACGGAGATTAATTTGCTTCAGAGCAATCAATCTCAGTGGGCGGCAATTTTTTTCTAATGACTTGATGCGTTCTCTCCACCATCTCTTCGACCAGTGAAATAAGAACATTAAGTATTAGTATGAGTAAACTGCAATTCTACGCAATCATAATGTTTCTTTTTTTTTTTTTAAAGATTTTATTTATTTATCTGACAGATAGAGAGACAGCGAGAGAGGGAACACAAGCAGGAGGAGTGGGAGAGGGAGAAGCAGGCTTCCCGCGGAGCAGGGAGCCCGATGCGGGGCTGGAGCCCAGGACCCTGGGATCATGACCCGAGCCGAAGGCAGACGCTTAACGACTGAGCCACCCAGGCGCCCCCATCATAATGTTTCTAATGAGCTATGATCACACAGAAATCTGAACACTGCAGAGGTGAAAAGAATCACTTAACTGAGGCTGGAAGAATTGGATTCTCACCAGGGAACTGGGGAGAAGAAAAAGTCCCATGTTTTCCTCGGCGCCCTCCCATGTTCCTTTGGCAACTCTGAGAACTTTCAGTGCCTTGAAAGTGGTGAGGCCATTTGGCACACATAACAAATTATGCCTTTGGGGTCGGCCCTAGAGACTCAGAGGAGGTATTCCCGCCTACCTCCCACGCCAGCCCGTGGGGACAGCAGTGTTTCTTTGATGACACAGAGTGGGGGGGGGCGGGGAATGTTCTCCCTGAAACGTTGAGATTTGAAGAGTTTTGGGTTTTGTGGAAACGCAGGACTGTTTTCCCCAGATCAATGCCCCCAAACTGTGTCTGGATCGACTCGCTATTCTACAAAAGGCCAGGGTGGTGTGCCGCCGACGGGCACTGAGGACACAGCCTCAGTAGTAGTAGGCTGCCTACTCACCAGACCCCTTGGTGGTCTTTATTTAAAGAGCAGGAGGCATCTCTGAAATTTTAATATGCACCTTAATCGAACACTTCAGGACCAATGTAAAAAATGTAAAAAACATCGTTTTACTGGGGTGGTTTGCGCAAGGGCACATGACCAGTAAGTGACGAAGCCAGGATTCAGACTGAAGTCCACGTGACCTCCTCTTTCCTACTACCATCCACCGACTTGAGCTCCTTGAACTTGAGCTACTTGAACACCACCACTACGGCTTAAGTTTGGGCATTTCTTTTTTTCTCCTTTAGTTCCCACAGCGGTCCTGACTCATACGCCTAGTTAAGAGTGAACGAGAGAATGATGAAAAGCATGCGAGCTAGGAAGGAAGCAAACAGCTGGGGCATTAGCAGTTCTCCACATCTGAATAAAGCTATGCAGACTAACCCATCCCTGGGAGTCAAGCAGAAGAAACGGGACCGTCACACGGCTGCAAACCGTGTTTGCAAGCGTTCCAACACTTCTGCTGCTCGTGGCTTGCCCTGAACAATCTGTCACCACAGAGCAGGGCTGGCCCGGATGTTTCCACAGACAGCACCATTGCGCGGTGCTCACCGAGCCTGACAGATGGGACTGAAAGAACAGTGACATTATCTGTGAGCTATCCTAACTTCTTACCAAAGAGAAGATGCTAGTAGCAGTTCACACTGCCGATTCTTCTCCTGCATGAATTTTAAAAGACTTTGGGAAACAGCCTAAACCTCAATGTTTTTGCAGAATCAAGTTGCAACTACTACCCTAGTTCCATAATGAATGCAGATCAAATGCATTTCAATTGGAAAAGGCAATTTAATTTGCAGGTTTCTGTATACATGTTCTGCTTCTCTTTTCTTTGATAAGATTAGTGGGACAAAGTTCAGAGGACTTTTTTAGTTCAAACGTTTTCCCATAATGGCAAATCAATCTGCTCAGGCAAACAAAACATCAAAATGCTAACAATAAGGAGCTATCATTGGAAGCTGATCCAATTTACACATAAATATACCCACTAAAATTTAAATGAAACTTTATAGAGGAACAAAATTGGCGAAAGGATTTTTTTTGAGTCTTTTAAAGCAGCCACTACAATAATAACTGCAGAACTATGCACAAATTGTGCCAACTCTAATCAATCTTGTGCATTTCTTCCACACTGTTACAAAATACACTTCATAGAAGGGTAGAGCAAGCTCACAGCAGGCAAAATGTGGTAGCTGAAGTCAAGCATAGCTAATTTGCTGCTTAGGACAGATGCGATCTACAGAATTCACCGATCCATCCTGATCAGCTCTGATATGGAGGACCGATTCCCAGCATGCGTTGCTTCTATGGGTTTTATGTTGATGAAATAGGTTTCCCGGATCTATTGGTAGCAGTATGTAAACAGAAAGCATATTCTATTTTACATGCCAGCGTTAAGTATGAGAAGAAGGCCATTTGTCACGCCAAGCCTAATGAAGTGGGAGCCAGACACAGGTCTCAGACTCTCCTACAAGAGTTGAGAGCTCAGAGAGGGGATACGGGGTAGGATGACAGCACAAAGAAGAATAAGGCAGAAGCCAGATATCCACAGAACCAGCAAAACCAGAAGATATAAAGGTCTCAGAGGCACAGTCCCACAGGCTTAGTCATCAGGATATATACCAAGAGCCTTAAACTCATGTTTCCAGAGCAGCTTCCGGGGACAAAGGCAACTCCCCCTCTAGCTTCTTTTAGAACCTCTAAATGAGCACAGAAGGGATGAAGGATTGGTGGCTGAGCCCCACCCAGCAACTGGCACAGTGACTTAGCCCAGAGCTAGGATACGGAGAGTTCTACTGAAAGCACAGACAGATGGATGAATGTACCAACTTTAACATGCAAAATGTTGGGTGCTGAAGGGCAGTGCAGGAGTGGTTAAGAAAGTGGACTATGTAATCATAAAGTTCTCGGTTCAAAACCTTGCCCTCAAGCTTGTGAGCTGTGTCATATTGGATAAGCTACCTAACCTCATCTCAAAAGGGGGGGGGGTAACAGTACTTAACTCCTATGACTGTTGGAGGATGAAATGAGTTTAGGCATCTAAAGTACTTAGTGAAGTGCCTTCCTCATGGTAAGCACTCAAGAAATGTTAGTAGCTGCTATTATTATTATTGTTGCTGTTGTCATTGGCTTTTACATTGACCAAACTGGAGACACTGCTATCTCAGAAGATCATCCAAAGCAGAATTATAGTGAGTTTCCCCCAAAATACCTGCCGCAAAGTTCCTTAAAATTAAATATTCTACAAGCTCAGTGCCAGTATCTCTTGCTTTCATACATGTGCTTCTTGTGGAGCTCTGCCATTCTCTCGCTCTCTCCGCCATATCTATTTGTAACTTGGGAGGACATATTTCATACCTGCGTAGGAGAGTTACCTTCCATGTTATAAAATGAGAGAGGACACAAAAAGGTAAAGAGGAAATATTAAGGAGGCCGAGGGAGACAAAAAGCCAAGAAGAGGCAGGCATACACCCTCAATTCCCTCTCACTCCTTCTCTCACGAGCTCAGGTTAAAGCCAACTCTTTATAATGACTCCAAGCCTGCTCCCAAGCAGCTTAATGTGGCTGGAAAAACACACAACCACACAGTTGTCCTTTAAATACTTTTTGCATGCTTATAGGTCTCTCTCTTTCTCTCTCTGTCCCTCCAACCCCATACCCCTTCTTCCCTCCCCAACCCCCTCATCTTCTGGCTAGAAATCTAATGTCCCGGGAGGCTAGGCTATTACAAAGTGATGCTCTTCAGGGAGGCATCCCTTGGGCATCCATGTGAGTGCTGATGTCTGCATGCATTTGTTCTTGTCTAAAGAGTGCCAGTGAGTGGGGCCCACACACAGGGCCAGCCGGGGAATATGGGAAGTATGCTTGCCAAGCAAAGGTCTATTTAGGATCCGGCTCCAATGACAGGAAAGCTTCTTAACTTCCTTCCTTCCTGCCTTGCCACCAAGCCTGAGGCTGTGCCAGGGAAAGTCCAACCCTCAAATGTCTACAGAAAGGATCCCGGGGAGGAAGTCCATGGCTCGTATATACCATCTGTACTAGGCTCAGGAAGCCAGCCAGCCTGAATGGGGAGGGGACCTTGGGCTTGCACTTTCTGTCTATGCACAAAGTGTTCCGTTTCTGTGCACTGTGGCCAAGACAGATGAAGGATCAAATGACATAATCGATGTAAAAGTGGTTTGTTCATTAGATAGCATGCAAAATACACACCAGAGAGATTGTTAAGGACATGAGAATGGAGAAGACGAACATGAAGGAGGTGGGAGAAGAAGAGAAAGGGAAAATGGGGGAAGGGAGGAGGAGTGGAGAAGGTAGAAGAGGTGGAGGAGGGAGAAAAAGAGAAGGAAGAGATGTGATTTGGTTCTGTGCATCAGTGGTGAATATAACTTTTGCTGGAGATAGCAAATTCGACTCCTGAACTCTGACACTGGGAATCACCAGTGTGGACACCCTGGGCAAGTCCCTTTCCTGTCTGCCCCTTGGTTTCTTTGCCAGTCAATGCAAGAAGCTGGTATCTGAAAATGATCTGCAGTGACCCTCACAGCTTTGACCTCTATAAATCCATAATCTTTGCAGTCACCAGCTTGGCTCCACGATCTGGGTCAGTGGAGCCACCAGGCACCAAGGCCAAGCAGAACACAGTTTGGAGCTTTAGCAGGTGTCTTTGAAAATAGGCAGAGACTCCCAGTGCCAACATTATTTTGGTTCCTGAATGGAGCCTTAGCTGCCTTCCCATAGCCCCCGACTTTCTTTCCAGGAAGCCATTCTCCCTGGGAGCCTACTGATACATGCATCTCATTTTACAGCTTCTTTTTCTCTACAAAATAAGCAGCACAAACTATCATTTGTTCCTCAGCATAGAATGAAACAATCCAATGAATTCAGCCAATTTGTCCTTCAATACCTTTTATTGGCACTTTCATGATAAATTCACTGGAGCCCTTGACCCCAGAACCTAATTCACAGTGACTCTTAATGTAAATGAGACCTCTCCCCCAACCCCCACCCCCCAGTCTCTGCTCCTGGTCCCTTTCGAAAGCTTGATAAATCATCCCTGCCTGACTGCCTCAGGCACAGCCACTCTAGTCTTACTGTGGGAACGGATCCAGCATGGCAGGCACCACACTTTAAGTTCTTATGGACCACATGGTGAAATCAACCACAGGCAGGCATCCCCTGAGGAAGGCAGCCTGGACTGGGAAGGCAGGGGACACAGTCTATGAACACTGCGTTGTTTCCTTATGTGTGAGTCTTTCCAAGTTAACTGGTGTGGAATTGAACTCACCTGCCCATAAATAGCCTTGGAATATCCTGTCATTCAAATATGGTTTGTGGTATACTGGAAAGAATACTGGATCTAGAATCCAAAAGACAAAAGTAAATTTGGGGGAGCTCCTGGGTGGTTCAGTCAGTTAAGCGTCCAACGCTTGATCTCAGCTCAGGTCTTGAATTCAGGGTCACGAGTTCCAGCCCCACATTGGGCTCCACACCTGTGGAGCCTACTTTAAAAAAAAAAAAAAGTAAAAATTGGGCTCTACCACTATCACATGTTGGGCAATTGAGGGGATCTCTCCTAGCCTCCTGACTCTTCCCATCTCTAGAACAGTGCATAAGGAGAAAGGTTGAATAAGAGCCCTATGTCCAGAGCACATAGCATATGTCCAGTACATACGTGTATAATAAATATTAGCGAGTAGCCATTGGTAGTATTAAATGAAATAATGGGTATGGTCGTGCTTCACAAAATAAAAAGAGCCTGCTTCTCCCTCTCCCTCTCCCACTCCCCCTGCTTGTGTTCCCTCTCTCGCTGTGTCTCTGTCAAATAAATAAATAAATAAAATCTTTTTTTTTTTTAAAAAGAACTAATACAGGGGCGCCTGGGTGGCTCAGTCGTTAAGCGTCTGCCTTCGGCTCAGGTCATGATCCCAGGGTCCTGGGATCGAGCCCCGCATCAGGCTCCCTGCTCCGCGGGAAGCCTGCTTCTCCCTCTCCCACTCCCCTGCTTGTGTTCCCTCTCTCGCTGTATCTCTCTCTGTCAAATAAATAAAATCTTTAAAAAAAAAAAAAACTAATACATAGATAAGGGCACAAATTTTGGCACCGGCCACAGCATCATTATGACAGCTGATGATCAGAAATCACCTAAGTGTCCAAAACAGGAGCCAGAGTTTGAGGACGTCGTAAAATAGGCACATACTACCGGGCGGCAATTGAAACAATGCTCTGAAAGTGTACTGACAGAAAAATAGGTCCCAGATACACTGCTGAATGGAAAAAAGGGAAGTTAGGAACTGCAGATGTTCTATTTTATACTTTATTAAGCCTATCTTGTATGAATTTTAACAAACATGCTTTACCTTGGCAACGAAATAACAAAAAGTGTGTGCCATCTGACTTCGCTTTTGCAAATATATAGTATATATGTTAAAATGTATGGAAAATTTCTCAAAGACTTGACACTAAATGGTGATTCTCTGGATCTTAGGAATTTAGGTGATTTTTTGCCTTTTCTTTGGACTGATCTGAGCTTTTTCTGTTTTTTTTTTTATGATTTTTTTTTTTTTTTTTAAAGAATGAACTTGTATTTGTTCAACACCATGACAGATAGGGTCCCTAACCCTAAGTCTCTAAGTCTGCCAAGTAGCCAAAACTTGGTTTCAGAGGATGACATACTGGTTTCAGGGAGCCCTCCGTGCCTCCCAGGAAGCACGGAGAGGCGCTGACTTGCTGTCCCTCAAATTCGCTCTGACAGAGAAATAAAGGCAGGGATATTTGTTGCTTTCCTTGCTGCAGCTTCCTAAGCAACCAATCCCCCTTTGAATTCACTTTGAAGATACATTTTTAAAATGATGCTATTCTGGGGAGAGAGAATGGAGAGTGACAGCTTCATGAGTGTGGGGTTTCCTTCTGGTGTGATGAAGATGTTTTGGAATTAGAGCTGATGGTTGCACAACACTGTGAATATACTAAATGTCACCGTATCGTATGTCTTTAAATGGCTGATTGCATGTTGTGCGAATCTCACCTCAATAAAATTAAAATTAAAATTAAGCTATGAACACTGAGTGCAGGACAGGTAATTTTGTTATGGACATGGGAAATGTGCCTCTTTAGTTTTCGTCTGTCCAACATGTAAATACTCTGCACACCTAGATCAAAATTTTAAAAGAAGACTTTTCACTTTGTTTCAGGGCGATGTGTGTTACTTATCGATAATGTAGTTTTATCATGTCATCACAGTCATCAGATGTTAGAACTGAAAGACAGTTCGGCCACTTCCTTCTATAAAGTTGGTAACTGAGGTTAGAGAAAACTTGAATACGCAAGTAATTTACAAAACCGGATTTAGAATCCAAGTGTCTTTGTACAGTGTTCTTTCCACAATCATCCACTACTAATCTTTTATTTATTTATTTTCTGAGCCTCTTTAAAGTTATTTTTAAATAATTATCTATTGTTTAGTCAAATTCTCTGCCTCATGCCTTGTTCCCGAATTTGCTTTGTGCACCCAAAATCCTTTGATATACTGTACACTGACCATGGGTTTTGATAGCTGTATTGAGCAGACTCATCCTTGTTTAATACAGTTATTTCAGTTGTGAGAAGCAGGTGGTGGTTGTGGATTAACTCAGTAATGCTCCACACCTTCTTGGCCCTACCACTTTATGCCTGGGAAAGCTAAAGATCCGGGTTTCATCTGAGTCTCAAAAACACTGTCATTAACACAGCACTTTCTATATCTGCACCTCTCACAATTGCCCTAACCCCATAACCCAGTGAGATTGTTTATTTGAGGGACAGAAAAAGCCAAGAAAATTATACCTTACTTGTACTTTGTACAGATTAATTTTTCAGAAGGCCTGTGATCAAATGCCTCTCAAATATGTCTCTCCATAGTGGAACTGCAAGGTGGCCAGTGATCCGCTATTTGGAATCAAAGGAGCAGTGACATGACAGAGGCAGCAAAGATTTTCTGATCACTTTGTTAATTTACATGTCACCAATTTGCAGTTCGTGATCCGCCCCCCATTCAACCATTTGGAATCCAAGCTGAAGTGTGCCCATTCCTGCAAATGGCAGGTTTTAGAAAACATCTGGGCAGCTCCGGTCATTCTGACAAGTTTGGATACATCTGGAGGGAATGATCTGAATTGAATCTGGATCCCAGCCTCCAGAGGTTGAACCACTGCACACCACACCAGCAACGCCCTATATGCTGACTCAGCAACCCTATAGGCTGATTCAACATCACTCCCTAGACTTCTGAGCGAGACAAAAGGAGCTCAACTTGTTTCCTGCCTATCAGAGAGCCAATGATGATGTGTTAAGTGGCAACTTCAGCAGGAAGGAGAGGGGAGGGAGTCCTATTTGATTAACACATCCCCATCTGTGCACGTAAATCAATTTAGAGCCATGGCCAATTTTACAGTGGGGTTTTTGACAAGAGGGGAACAAGTTACAGAGCTTTCCCAAGCAGACTCAACAAAGCCAGCCACATTTGGATTCACTCATCATTACTTGAAAGAAAAATCCCAAAGAGCCAAATAACACCCAACATTAAACTTGACCACTATTCATAGGTAGATGTGGACCAGACTTCAAAAGAGATGTTAATGATACAGTCCCACTCAGAGTCTCCAATCCAGGAATCTCTCTCTTTTTTTTAAGGAGGGGAGGTTAGGGGCAGAGGGAGAGGGAGAGAGAGAATTCCAAGCAGGCTCCATGCCTAGCGCAGAGCCCGACGCGGGGCTCGATCCCACAACCCTGAGACGATGACCTGAGCTGAAATCAAGAGTCAGATACTTAACCAGCTGAGCCACCCAGGTGCCCCCAGGGATCTCTTTCAATCTCTCTTTCACAGCAGAGAAAGTAGTCAATAAATGTTAGTGACAGGTAATAGTAACATCATCTTTGTCACTATTATCATGAAGGTGCATTTCATAGCTCCAGAATACAGTAGGCACTTAAAATTGGCTTTTTAAATAATTTATTAAGCTACTATACTATAATGTGCACCATAATCATGATCACCATAACAATAACTACATTTTTGAGCTATGATGTGTCAAGCATCATGACCATGCTAGGCAGTTTAATATGAAGTAACTTACTTCGTACCAACAATGCACCTGCAGCCTAAGTCCCCAGTAGAGGTTCCTCTAGAGCCTGAAAGTTATATTACTAGTCACATCACTAGTAAGTAACAAAACAAGGACTTGAACTCAGGCCTTCCTTACTGGAAAGAGACTATTAATCATGATAAGGAAAACAGCAATCTTCACTGAGTGCTTACCAGACACTGTACCCAATGTTCAACCTGCCTTACAACTATGTTAGGCAGATTGTACACAACTATAAAACACTGCCTTGGTTTCCAGGGTCACAAATCAGAAAGGCACGAGAAATACTGGGAGAAGTGGGGTCCCAGAAAGCAAAAGAGCAGAGGCTGTCCCTTGGTTTCTGTCCTTATACAAAGATAACAGAAGGTAGCAGGAGCCCATGCTGCAGAGGAACAATTTGGGCCCTAAGTAGAACACCTAGTCACATAAACTCTTCTTGTAAAGTTGGGTCATGGAATCCTGGAGATGGCCAGGACCTTGGCAAGCAAACTTTAAACCACACCAGCCCCTGATTGGTAGACCAGAAATCTGAAGTCCTGAGAAGGGGAGCAATGTGTTTTCATCACCTCCCAAAGAAGCTTGGGGTTTTTGAAAGCTTTTCAGAGTGGCAGGTGGGGCCACTCCAACATTTACCAAGGGCTCTGTTAGTGCCCCAAGATGGAATATGACAATGAATCCAACACAGGCCCTGGCCCTCAAGGAGCCCACTGTCCACTGAGGGAGACAGACAAGTCACAAGCAACAGGAATTTAAACCAAGAAGGAAGTTTAATGGCACCAGGCTAGGTGAGTTCAGAGGAAGAAGAATCCTTTCCAATGGGGGGCAGGGTGTCAAGGAAAGCTTAGTAAAGGAGATGATACCAGCAAAAGACAAGTGAAATTATGAGAAGGAGAAACACATTTAGGTAAACAGCTATGGCAGAAGGAGAAAACTTTCAGGTGTGTTCAGGAAGCCGGCGGGGCTCCATTTGGCTGGAAATGAGTAGAGACAAGGGAGAACAGAGGAACCGAAGCTCTTCCATTGGTTGGGAAGCCCATGGACAGGGGGCGGAAGAGGGTGGACTGTCCCTTAGCTGCTGGAGTCTGAGCATGAGACTGAGGCAATTACAACTGGCCTCCGAAAGATGTACCTTGCCACTGCTTTCTGGTAAATGTCTGAGGGGAAGAGGCCCGAGAAAAGAGACGCAGGAAGTGGGAGAACAGTCAGGAGGCTCTTTGTTACAACAGCACAGACAAGAGGGAATGAGCACCTGCCTAAAGTGGGGCAGGGGCCTGGGAAGTTTAGAGGAGGGGGGCTGCTCGGCAGACTTTTCCTTCTCTTTCACTAGGTCTGTGCTTAATTGCTGAGCGGCACTTCAGTGATCTGAAGTGGTAAGTGGCCCCAGCTCACACACACCATACTCCTTACAGGCACTTGCTCCCTAAAGGGATGTGACCGACTAGCTTCTGAATACTCAGTCCTCTACTCTGGGCTGTGTTTGGCCAAACTCTTACATAACTGAGTGCCTTTTTACATCCTCACGTCCTAAACTTTATGACCTCATCAACACATTTCTACTGATTGCTTTTTTTTCAGGGAGGAGTCTGGGGATGGGATGCGCAGGCAGAAGCCAGCCACTTCCAGACAATAGACCTTTCACTGTGAGCAAACTGACAATTGCATCCCATTGTCTATGACCACTGCTTTTCTGGGTCTTGGCTCTAGCTGGAGCTTTTCGCTGCACCAGTCCTCAATAAAAGGCACCCGCCTCCCAGGATCAAAGCTAACAGAAAAAGCTACTTGGCAATTAAATATGTCCATTCAGAAGTCAGTTATTTACCAACTAAAACTCTGCAAAAGGTAGCTGGGAGGCATAGAGCAGAGGAACATCCACCAAGCTCCTACACACTGCAAGAAACCTAAAAGCCCCACCAGAGAGACCAATCCTCAGCACCGCATATTTATGTTTGACCTACTCAGAACAATTTGCACAACCTTCCCACGTTCACTGAAGATATCTGCTGAACATGAACTAGGTGGATCCGGTTTTCTCTCCTAAGACGAGTTACTGATCTTCGGATAAGGCAGTATTACTTGATAAAGCCTTGTCTACAACAGCAGAACACACCTCAAATCTGTAACAAAATCTTCTTATAACAAAATCTGCTTCACAACTCTTAGCAAGACTAGAGTCTTGCTAAACTGGAGCACCCACAAGCAAGCAAAGGAGCTTGGAGTGATCAGCAGGGACAGAAATAATAAAGTCTTCCAGAGATGAGCACCGGAGCATGCCGCAAACACCTGTGGAGTACTATTTACCAGAACCCACCGCAAGCAAAGTCATGCCTATGAACAGAGATGTAAAATTAATGGGCCAGTCAGCCTTCTGCTTCACACCAGGTAGGAGGTACGGCTCTGGTGGGCTGGGGATGGCTGTCATCAAAATTTTACCCCAGCTCACACATCCATGGGATGTCTTGTCTTCAAAGTTGCCCCCTTGGTAATTCCAACTTACTGCCCTGCGTGTGCATGCAACTTCGGACAGTTCCACCCGGCAGCTGCCTTCAGAGACACTCGTGTATACTTCGAACCATCTGCTCTGGCTAAGAGAGCATGGGGACACTGGAGAAACAAGTGACAGGTAAAACTGCCTCAAGAAAAATAGAAGCTCCCGCCTCCACCAGGGAGCAGGGGGGCTCTCGAAGATGCTGAAGGGGGCTCTGGACTTACCACGGTCCTTGGGCAGCTATAACGTGGATATTAAAGGAAGGTGTGATTCCCCAAACCCACACTGCAGGATTGGAGTTACCTTTCCAACCCGCTCTTCTGGGCCAGGACAGGTCTGAGGTGTCCTCAGACCACCGCCAAGTGTCAGTGGCCCCAGCCTGTTGGGTTTCCATGGAGGCTTGCGAAGTACACATACTGGGTATCACTCAGGATTCTGGGCTTAGGGGATGTGTGCAGGAGCACAACAATGGCTTTGCTCTTATAACGATCCTTAACAACTCAATTTTATTATATTCTGAGCTTTCCAATCATGAACAATCACACTGCTACTGCCCAGAGGACTACATATATCACGTCCAAGTGCCTTGACAGACATTACCCCATTGGAGCCTCCCAACATTTTTATCTCTATGGATGGATGAAGAGACTGAGTCTGGGAAAGACGAAATGACTTGACCGAAGTCACTCTGCTTGGTAGAGGATTCAAGGGGTAGCACCTTAGACTAATATAAAAATATAGATGAAGAAAAAAGGAGCAAATCCGATCTACCATCCAAAAGTAAGGTTGTCCTACATGCAGGCCCTCTATAGTGTCTGTTTATTTGTTTGCTTATAGTTACGAATAATATCCCAGGGCACCTGGGTGGCTTGGTCAGATAAGGCTCTTGGTTTCGGCTCAGGTCATGGTTTCAGGCTTGCGAGATTGAGCCCCGTGTCGGGCTCCACACTCAGCGGGGAGTTTGCTTGTAGATTCTCTCTCTCCCTCTGCTTCTACCCCTCCTCCACTCTTGCATCCTCTCTCTCTCTCAAATAAATAAATAAATCTTTTTTTTTTTTTTAAAGCATCTGGCTCTTGATTTCAGCTCAAATCATGATCTCAGGGTCATGAGATCGAGCCCCACATTGGGCTCCACACTCAGTGCAGAGTCTGCTTGAGTTTCTTTCCCTCCCCTCTGCTCCTCCCCTTGCTTGTGTTCCTGCACACTCTCTCTCTTTCTCTCAAGTAAATAAATAATTTTTTTTTTTTAAAAAAAGAATGATATCCCAAGGGAGGGTTCCTGTCTTAAAGCAGCAGGACCCAGAAACCAAGATTCATAACCAAATTATTCTGCACCTTATGGACATGGTGGACATAATTATACATATTACTTAATAGTACTGTGTGAAGAATCCCGATACAGCTCTAAAGTTAAGTGAAAAAAAAAAAAAAACCACACCACACACGGTGTGTGTGCAATGAGGGACCATTTTAACAAATCTGCATGAATTAGAGACAAAATTTGGAATGGACTTCAAGAAACTGGAGCTAACGGAGGGGCTGGGTGTGGAAGTGCTGAGGTTCAGCATGCTGAGGGGCCGCCTCCAGGCGAGAAGATCTACATATGGCAGAGGACTACACCTGCCAAGGGCAATGCCATACAGAGAGACCAGGAGTCCTGTAGAGTAAGAGTCAGAAGAGGAGAAGGCCAACCCAATCAAGCCACCAATTCCCCAATGAGGGCCAACTATGTGCGAGTCATGGTAGGGAGTCCAAAATCAATTAGGAAATGTGCTTTCTGTCTTCAAGGCACTTACAGCCTGACTGAAAATAAAAAGCCTGTTCCCTTGGAAAGATAACTCATAAGAAAGGGCAGTGTGCACTGAGGACCAATGAAGGTTCCCAATCTGGGACATTCCATCAAAAGCCCCGAGGCTTCAGACTTGACTCCCACTCTATGTGGCTCTGGGTGAGACACTGCCCCTTTGTGCACCTCTGGCTCCTCATCTGCACCATGATGGGTTTGGACCAGATGACCTGTAAGGCTATTGATCTGGAAGCTACTGAATTGGCTCTGCAGATGGTGGGGTGAGGGGAGGAAAAAGTGCTCTCCCAGCCAGCAGACAACTACCTGGAAATAGTAAACCCTAAATTGCCTCCAAATATACACAGTACCCAAACATTCATGGTTTCTGCTTGGCCCTCTGAGCTATTTCCCAGCTTACTTGGAAACAGCTGTCTCTCCCCCGCCCCTTTTAATCAAGGAAGCTATTGCTTCCAAAATCCAGATGTTATACGCTGAGGTTTTAGGAACAGCCTGTAGATGAGGTGAGAATGGCATGACAAAGCAGAGACGTTTGTTTCTAAGGAAGCTCCAGACCCTTCTGAAACCCAGAAGCTCCAAGTCAAGGAGTAGAGAGATGCTATCGGGACAGGAAGTAGCCCAAGCAGTGGCACACATTCTTACCCATTCCAGCAGCTTCCAAGATCAGTCAGCAGACAGGAGGTCACATGTGACCCACTAAAATGCCTGAAAAACTGACCATGGGACAGTGGGAGCCAGGCAGAGGCGACTCCCATAACAGGTGACCAATCCATCGCTGAGGTTTTCAGATGAGGTCATAAAGAACAGATAGATTGGGTAGTCAAAGAATAGAGTCCAAGAATAGAGTCCGCCAGACCTTGCTTCAAATCTCAGCTCTGCCACTTACTAGCTGACTGACCTTGGCTAAATTGCTTAAAGTCTCTGAACTTCAGTTTTTCTGTCTATAAAACTGGAGATGGTAAGAGTACCTACCTCTGTGAGTTGGAACAAAGATTACATGCAACTTAGCATAATACTTGGAAGAGAATAGATATTAATTAAAGCATAACAACTATGAGTACACCTAGCCATCCTTTTCTGCATCCTCATTCCCTCTAAGAGAAGTTCCTTGTCCATGTCTCCTCAATATCTGCTCTCAGGAAAGGATCTAGTAAATCCACTCACTTGGTAGGAAACAGTGAAGATCATGAGAGGTGTGGTTATCAATGCCTGCTAAGGCCTCCTCTGCTTCCTCAGACCAGGTAGCATTTTTAGTAAGCAGGAAGCACATACAGATGAATGAAGCTCAAATGCTGGACTTTCAGACTTTGGCCAGTTGAGGAAAGGGGAGTGTTCAGAGGTAAGGACATCTTCACATTAGCCAGGATTGCATCATGCGGCCTACAATTCACTTTTTTAACTTTACATTTTGCCAAAGGAAGAATACCTGTTCAATTCCACTCAGTTTGATTCAGTTCAGTTGAACTTAACAGACTCTCGAGTTGTTCTCTGCTAGAATCTTAGAATGCAGGCATGAATATGACAGGGTCTCACTTTCCTGAGGCTCACGACCTGCAGGAGTTTGCACACATGTGAGCAATTCATTCAATATAAAACAGAACATGAGACTTGAGATGGAGAAGTTGGGGGGATATGCGATTAACACAGGAGGAGGAGATAGCTATCCTGTTTGAGGGAAAATAGGAGAAAGCTTCATAAAACAGGTGGAATTTGAGATGAGCCTTGAGAAACGAGTAGTTCAAAGGATGAACATGTAGGGAAGAGTGATCAAAATGGTGGGAAGGCCATAAATGAAGGCACTGCTTAAGGAAATTACAAATCTGTCAAGAGAAAAACAGTAATCCAGTGTGACTGGAATGCAAAGTAATGAATAAGAAAATGGATTTTTTTTTAATAGAAAGCAAGACTATGTGGACTTAGAAATACGAAGGAAAAGTACTGAGATCAGACAGGCAAATAAACAATACTAAGAATTAAAAGGGGTATAAACTGTAGATGCAGCAGAGGACAAAAGATCAGATAATGTTATGAGCAACTTTACAGCCATAAATTCAGCAATTTCAATGAAATATGCAAATTACTAGAAAACTATAAATTTTTAAATTGACCCAAGAATGGCCCTATAACCATTTAAAAAATTTAAAGCATCATATTAAACAAATGCCAGGCCCCAGAGGGTTTTTTTACAAGCAAGAGCTACTAAACCCTCAAGAAACAGATAATTTCAATCTTATATAAACACTTCCAGAGAATAGAAGAAAGGAATATTTCCCAACTCATTTTATGAGGCTACTTTCACCTTGGCACCAAACATAGACAAGAATAATAGAGAAAGAAAAAAGTCATACTAACCTAACCTGTGAAAATAAATGTAAAAACGCTGAACAAAATACCAGCACATGAAATCTAGCAATGTCTAAAAAAGAAAATCAATCATGACCAAGCTGGGTTAATTACAATAATTTAAGTTTGTTTTCACGTGAAAAATTCTGAGTGTAAAGCACTGCATTGCTCCAAAGGATTAAAGGAGAAAGAAAGAAAAAACTATGCTATACAAACATCTCAAAAGATACAGAAAATGCATCTGATAAAAATCAATATCCTTCCACAATAAAATCCATTAGCAACCTGATAAAAGCTATCCATAACAAAATATTTGGGAGGCATGATAACTCAGTGGTAAAATATTATAAGAATTCCATTTAAAATCAGGAACAAAAGAGGAATGTCCAGGATATACTCTTGGGCTGGTACCACTCTGATTCAACATTTCACTGCAGGTCTTAACCAGTGCAGGAAGGCAAAACAATGGAAAAGACTGCAGAAGGACTGGAAAGGAAGAAATAAACCTGTCAGGATTTGCTAATGCTTTGATTAATTATATAGAATAAAAGAATCTTATAAATTATTAGAATTGTATTCAATTTAGCAAGGTTTTCAGGGACAGGCTTCTAACGTACAGGCAGTATTATTTGACTGCCCAGGCTATAAAGTAGAGACATGGGGGTTCATTTTATTTTTCCATATGTATGTTTCACCATGAACATGAAAAAAACAAAAAGTTTGGAGGCAGAAAGGTGAGTGCTGTGCTCTTCTGGTAGGTCAGGTGAGGGATGGGAGGGCCTGGAATAGTGCAGGGACAGTGACGATGGCCGGCCGGCTGAGGGCTGTTGTGGGAAATCCACTGCATAACAACTGGCAGAGCTCAGAGGAAAAGGCGAGAGAAAGAGGAGTCTGAACAGAGCGCAGAGCCACCCCTCACCTCCCTGTCCACGAGGTCGCCCCTCTGCGGGCAACCTTTGCCCTAGAGTCCCTTTCCTGACAGCCCCGCTCTGTACCCACTACTAGTAGATAGTGGAACCGCTCTCTCTGTGCCCCCCATGGCTACAACTGGTGGTCTCATCTCGGCTCCCTGCCTTGTTACGTCTGGCAACTCTGTGCCTGCAAGCACAGCCCATCCTCACCCGGGCCTTAGAAGAACGGAGCCAAATGTATCGAGTAAATATTCATTTACTGGGTCTGACTGCCCCAGCCTCTCTTCTAAGAATAAATACAGGAAATAACAACCTGATAATATAGGAACAAATCTTACTTTACCAATCTCTGACAAAGGCATGGTAACCTGTCAATTTGCTGTCCATGGCTGGATCTGTCTGGGGCTTTGGTGGTGGGGGATAGTAGGGGAGAGGATCCTTTCTGTCTCAGAAAGAACAATAATTCTATATCCTCTGTCCCAAGACTGGCCACACAGCTGTCAGAATACTGATACAGATGTAGAACAAAGGGTTACCTTTTTGGTTCATTCAGGACCAATGACTGGGCTCCTAGTGGCATGACACTTCAACCTTCTGCCCTTGAGCCTTTCTGTAGCGTGCCCTCTCCCCTGCCCTGCTCTCTGGATCTCACCTATGAATTGAAAGGGAAAGGGACCAGCCCAGGGATACATCAAACTCCGCTCCAAAGACCCGTAGCACTCTTCCGCGGTATCCCTCAGTGGGCCCCTGGGGTGGGGGAGGAGAAGACAAGCACTGAATTTCCCACCCACACGTCAAACACAGCAGCCCCCGTGTGACCTGTTGGACATAGGACTTGGCATAAGATTTTTCAGTGAGGATTCAAAAAAAATCCTCTTAAAAGAATACAGAGCAAAAATACCAAAAAATGTGTGAAAACTGCTATATTAGAAGAGCTCTGGTCATGAAAATAACAGCTTACTCCTAGATGAGTAAGTCTACCAAACCCAGAACCATAACCCGAAGTACTGGCAGCAACTCACAGGCAGATCTGAGTGTGAGGCGGGCCCAACCATATTCCCAGAATAATGCAATAGCCATGTAGGTCATCCTGTCCCATACTGGGGAAAGCAAGTACATGCACGCGCACGTGCGCACGCACACACACGTTGTTGTTGTAGACAACTTCTCTGGGGCTGGAAACCATCATAGTGTGCGTATTGTGACACACAAAGGCTGGGTATGAGCAGGGGCTGCAGAGCAGATGGCCCCAGCTTGAATCACAGCTTCACCATGTTCCACAGACCACGTACTAAGGACACGCAAGCAGAAGATGAAGGAGGTAAGGAAAGGCTACCAAGTAGGGACCTCAGTAAGGACACCCTAGCACCCAGCGGTGAGAGGAATGGAGAGACGGAAGAAGGGAGTGAGAGGGAGTGACCAAAGACAGGAGGGAGAGGAGAAGGAAAGGAAAGGAAAGAAGGAGGAAGTGGCAGAAGGGGGACGACAGAGAGTTCAAAAGACTGAGAGGCTCTGAGCGGCACTGACGTGAAACAACAGTGGGAATGTGATCAGTAGACCAAACCCCAAATGGTGGCAGGGAAGATTTTTTTTTTCCCTTTGAAAAGTATGAGCACCTGCAAACAATAGGATCCATGCACTAGCCAAGAAAGATCAAAAGCTTCATACTTCCCTCTTTTTTTGAAGAGTAAAAGCTCAGGGGCACCTGGATGGCTCAGTCGGTGAAGCGTCCGACTCTTGATTTCGGCTCAGGTCATGATCTCAGGGCTGTGAGATCAAGTCCCTCGCCCAGCGTGGAGCCTGCTTAAGATTCTCTCTCCCCTTCTGACCCTCCCCCACTCTTTCCCTCTCTAAAAATAATAAAAGAAAAAAGAAAAGAAAAGTAAAAGCTCAGAGGTGCAGGGATGTGATCTCTCATATGCCAAAGGGAAACAGGTATCTCTGACTTTGTATGCAAGCCACCTTCCTTGACCCAAGTGGAAGAGACTCGATGCCGTTCATCCTTTGCTCTTTTCCCACAATACCACGGGCCAGGAAAGGTAGCTGCTGTGGCTTAGCATCTCAGGAAGACATAAACCAAAGATCGAGCAAGAGGAGAAATCTTTTGTAAGGTTGAGATGCTCTGAGTCTGTCCAGTCCCCAAACACGATTCATGTCCCTTCAAAAAGAACAGGTCCACCAAGATTGAGGAAACTTTGCTGCTAAACCATAAATGCAGTGGAGCCAGAGACCCAACTCTGACCTCTGCTGAGAAGAACCAAAGGCTACATTCTCCTCAAAGCCATTCTGACAAGAAGCCAATAGTCCACTATGCCTCCAGAGATGATTAATATAGTGGTTTGGTTAGAAATCAATAAATGTACTTTTTAATCATCCTTGAAGCCAAAAGCTATTGAATAGTCTGCTGCAAATACCTACAAACTGGTGAGATTTATTTTATTGTTATTCCAACTACAGCATTTGTTTTGAACACGGGCTATTATTTGTGCATTTTAATCAGACACGGTATCATATTTTTAGGTGAGAAACAGGTTTACAATTTTGAAAAAAGAATATTCAATGGGGTATTATTTTGCCTTTCAAGAGAACTGACAGAGCTATTATACTTGAGGAATAAAAAACGGAATGTGAGGAAGTATAAAATCTTCAGAATAAATATAAAATACTTCTGCAATGGAAAAAATGCATCAAGGCCTCAATCTATTCCCTTTAAAACAGTAGTGAATGAAATTAATTGCAGATTTTTAAAATCGGTTTCTATCTAAGCAGGCCACCAGACATGTTCCTGAAACGATTCTGTGACGCTGTTACTACAGAACGGTTTCAGAAGATGAGAAAACAGTACTCTGGAATATAAGTACCTAGACAAGGACAGATTCTTCAGAATCAAGTAGATTTTACAAGTGGATTGTTCTGAAGACAGAGAAAGGCTTTTCAGAGAAATGCAAAACAGCGCCCAAAGCAATGGTAGGCTTCCAAGCCAGCGCAGGCTCGCCCTGTTAGAGGCCCAGGCATCCGTCATGGGCTGTTTTCCTTCCTGTGGTCCCTGGGGGACTTCCTGGGAACTTGTCACCAAGGCAGTCTATGGGGCTATCTACGCTTCCTTATCACCCTGGCCTATTCTAAACTTGGACCGATCCAATAGTCCAGGCTTGTGCTGTCTGCTTGCATATTTCACAACACAGAACCAACACAAGGAAAGAAGAGAACTACACAGGCCATGGCCTTTGCTTGGGGCTGCGGCCCTTGGTGGGAGGGTTGACTTGTTACAGCAACGAGCACTGCTATAACCATGTCTGGGCGTGACTCATGCTTTGATGCATAGATGGTTGCTTGTGTGAACTCTCCCACAAATTGTAGCCACTGGAAACGGTGTTGATGCATTCACCACAACAAACTCATTTAAAATAGAACTTCAAGTAATTCTGACAGACATCATCCAAATGTACGATGTCCTTGGCCTGTCCCTTTGAGAAACAGAAGCATGTTACAGAGCCACATACCCATTTCCATATTATGCAACTATTTCTTTCCTAATAGCTGCCCCAGTGGTGGTGAGACCAGAGAATTTGGGTCCATGGGGAGGACTGGCCTGGGAGAATGGCCCCACAGGAAGATGTCAGTCTCTTCCCCCCCCCCCCCCGCCCCCCGCCTCTTTCCTCTCTGCCTCACTAAACTCATGCCTAACATCAGTGTTCCCTCATCCACAAAGCTTCATAACTTTTCTCTTCTACAGTTTCTATGGCATTTATAATCCTCACCACAATACAGTATCTTATAGTTTCCCTACTTGTTTATGTAGGTGCATCTTCTCCTCCTTACTGTTTTATAACATGATAATTATCACCATCAAACAGCTTGCTGAGGCTCCAACATACACTAATACCATGGTACAGTCGGGGAGAGTAGAAATGTGCTTAGAGACAAGTTCTAATTTTAAAGTCCCTGCTACATCACTTACTAAGAATGTAACCCTGAGAAGACACCTAACTTGTCTGGGCCTTAATTTCCTCATCTGCAAAATGGGAGTGTTGCATGATGATGGAGGAGGAGGAAGCTAAGGAAGAGAAGCAGGAGCAGGAAGAGAAAAAGACGTCCTTGTCAGCATAGCACTGTGGAATGACAAACTTTGGAGTCTGATGGACCGGAGTGCTGTCATTGACCTACCAAGTCATCAAATACAAGTTACTTAGATTCTCAGAGTCTGTTTCCTCATCTATGACACTGGAATAATAGTACTTACCCTGAGGACTTCCCAGGTTAGTTAACCAATCAAAGGACCTGGTGGAGAGTCTAGTACATAACAATGCCTCAAACAAATGGTATGTATTCTTGTTATACTTGCAGTCAGGATTATCATTTACACTTGATTCCTGACCTCAAGGGGTTCCCAGTCCAGCAAAGCAAATGAGATACAGAGGGAAGCATCTCCCTCCCAGTATGCAGCCCCACACGCTGAGGACCAAGTGGGCAGTAACAGAGGTGAGAGCCCTAGCTGATGAAAAGGGAGGGCGAGCTCACAGAGGCTGCACCATCATGGGAAGGCTCCATGCACAGGAAAGCACGGCTCCCTCGCCATCCCTCCTCCAGAATAAGAACCCACTCCATGCCACACCTTCCCACAACAAAATCCAAACTCACAGGAGCTTAAACAATGTCCAAGAGGGCATTGGAAATCAGTGATGACTTTCTTTCTTCTTTTTTTTTTTTTAAAGATTTATTTATTTGGCAGAGAGAGACACAGCGAGAGAGGGAACACAAGCACGGGGAGTGGGAGAAGGAGAAGCAGGCTTCCCGCAGAGCAGGGAGCCTGAAGCAGGGCTCAATCCCAGGACGTGGGGTCATGACCTGAGCCGAAGGCAGCCGCTTAACAACTGAGCCACCCAGGCGCCCCTAGTGATGACTTTCAATCAGAGGGGTGACATGATGAGAGCTGCACTTTAGGAAAATTAACCAGAGAATACTGTGCAGAATACATTTAAGAGGCCAATTAGCTCATGACATCCAAAAGATGGAAATAACCCAAATGTCTATCAATGGATGAAGGGATAAACAAATATGGTCCATCCATACAATGGAATATCATTCGGCCATAAAAAAGGATGACGTACTGACATATACTACAACAGAAATGAACCTTGAAAACATCAGGAACCTCAACATCATTATGCTAAGTGATAGAAGCCAGCCACAAAAGTCCACATACTCTAGGATTCCATATATATGAAAGTCCTGAACAGGGAAATCTGTAGAGACAGAAAGTAGATTAGTGATGGCTTAGTGCTGGGGGTGGGGGGGACAGGGGGAAAGTGGCATGATAGCTGGAGGGTTTGGGGCTTTCTGAGGTGATAAAAATGTTCTGAAATAGACCGTAGGCAACTTGTGTAGAATGAGAATTATATCTCAGTGCTAAGGCCAGTTGGGAGCCACTGCAGCAGTCCAAGTGGGAAGAGTCAAGGACATGGGACAGGAAGAAGTGAGAAACGATTCTTGGACCCAGATTCTGAGGAAGATGGAGATTATGCCCTCGAGGACCAGGGACAGAGAAAGAAGTGTGCTACCATGGTAAAGAGCATAGACTTTATCATCACTCCACCTGGGCTTTCGATCTGCCTCAGCCACTTACTTGCTGTGTGACCTTGGTCAAGTCACTATACGTCTCTGAGCCTCAATGTCCCAGCAAAAAATGGAAGAAATGATAGTATCTGCCTCACAGAGTTGTGGTAAGAATTCAACAATGAAAATGTATTAATATCAGGAGTTTTTGAGAACCTTCCTTGAGGTCTGTGATTGAACGAAATGTGTTAGACACAGGACCCAGACTTAAGGGGAAGTGGGCTCTGGCCACCAGCGGGTACAGGGCTTACGAAGGAGGAAGAAGAGGTAGTGAGAACAAACTTCACAAGTCAAGATCTGGCCAAGGGCCCACGTTCCCTAAGGCAGGCTTTTGAGAAATAAATGAATGAGAGCTTCAGGAAAAAAATGTATTAATGTCAGGTAAACTGCCTGACACATAGAAGGTCTTCAATAAGTATCAACCACCATGATCAACTACCATTATCATTATTCAGAAATGCCTTTGACTAATCAGGAAGAACAATGTGGGGGGCAGGGGGTTAAGTTCAGAGGAGCAGTTTATAGGGCCTGGTATTTGGTGAGGCCAAGGCTAGGGCTTCTTGTCATCACATTTGAGATACATATTAGCTGCTGTTGACTTCACCGCTCAAAATACTTCTTAAGCTGGGTTTCCAAAAAGAACTGTGAAACTGAATAGGCAGGCTATCAGTAAGGAATACCCTCTGAGAAATGTGGCCTTTGGCACACCCAAGGGTAACCAGGGACACTGGGCAACACTGGACTGCTCAACCCTAAATTGAGCTTGGCCATTTCCTGCCTGCCTGACAAAAGGAGAATACACACTCCAAAGCGCTCATAAGCACACCAACTCACACTCCTTGCTATGAAACCAGGATGGTTTAATTCAGATGCCAGCAAGTTACAGCTCATAAACCAAATCCAGCCTGCCACCTGTTTTGTAAATAAAGTTTTATTGTAATGCATACATGGCTGTGTGTTTCTGTATGATCTATGGCTCGTTTCATACTACAATGGCAGAGTTAAGCAGTTGGAACAGAGACCGTATGGCCCACAAAGCCTCAAACATATTATGTGGTCCTTTACAGAAGAAGTTCGTCCAACCCTGATTTAAATTATGTTGAGTGCGCTACTGCGTCCTGTATGATTTTCAATTTTTTCAACTTTTTCCCATTTTAAACTCTCTGATTCTTTACCACATTTTACCAAGACCATTAATAATATCAATATTGTTTTTCAGTAGGATTCCCTATCTGGCCACACTGAACAGGTCTCAGGTACAAAGGCACTGGACCCAGGGCTCCTGGACACTTTTTTAAAAAGATTTATTTATTTTAGAGAGAGAGAGAGAGAGCAGGGGGAGGGGCAGAGGAAGAGAGAGGCAGAGAAGCAGACTCCCCACTGAGCACAGAGCCTGACGGGAAGGGGGGGGGGGTTGATTCCAGGACCCTGAGATCATAACCTGAGCCGAACCAAGAGTCAGAGGCTTGATCAACTGAGCCACCCAGGTGCCCCAGGCTTCTGGACACTTTAAAAAATAAAACCTGTTGATGATTCATTCATTCTTTAACCTGCAACTGCCACTATTTGGCATGCGTAGATCACGAGGTGCTGTGTGCAGTAGGGATGGGGCCACGTGGGGAACAGGTACTGCACGGGGAACTGTGAAGCTTGATTTCTAATCCCTGCCTTTCCACTAACTTCCTGAGTGACTCAAGGAAAACTGTTTTCCGTTTCTGGGCCACAGAGTCCTCCTCTGAACGTTTATGGTCCCTCCCAGCCCCATGACTCAGGTTCCAAACTCTATACAATATAAATGACTCTAGTTCACCTTCCTGACATCTATCAAATAGCGAGGATCCAATAAGATTGAGCATATTAAGCAGTTAGCACAGTGTGGGGCCCAAGAGTAAGCAGTCAATAAACAAGAGCAAATACTACCACAGTAACTAAATATTTGCCTTTTATTTAAACCCCATCATCATCTTTTTAGAATATATTAGAGCCCATGATTTTACAGTCTAATACTTTAGAATACATTACAGGCTGGCATACTACAAAAAAATTATTTAAAAAAACCTAAATTTATAGAAGAGATAGAAGATGATTATTTCCATTACAAAAGGACTTTTTCCTCTATCAAATAATTCAGCAGGTTTCCCTTCGAGTTTCCTGCAAAAAGTGAACTTCCTTTAAGTAAATATGAGTTGCTGCATGACTATGTGATTTTCATTCAATTCTTCAAAATCACCTCCCTTGTGTAAAAGAAAAGACGGCATGCTTCATACACATCGAGGGGAAGCACTCTGCTGGCTTCTGTTGGCAATAGCAGGATTCCAGAAATAACGTGAGTGACACAGCATGGGAAGGCTAATCCTGCATGTTTGTCAAGTTAAAGCAAATCTATGCCTCTAATGTAAGATCTGTGACTGAGCAGCCATCCCAAGACAAATCCCTCCAGCACATGGAGCACATTCCAGACCCAGAGGCCCCTTAGAGCTGCCCTCCTAACTCCACAGAGGCACTCCAGATTGATTACCCTTCATTTGCCAGATGACTCTCCCGAGCCATACAAAAGTTTGGTGACCTCCCCAGGGCCATCCAACTTGCCTGCCATAGCGGCGGTATTCAAAATCCACGGCTACCACTCACAATACCTTCAACGTGAATTTGTTCCATTCCAGTGCCATAAAGTTCTAAAGGAAAGGTTAGGCTTTGGTTGGAGGAGCCCAGGTTTTGTAATTTCCTGCTGACTAGGGTCTTAAGGCCCTCACACTTACAAACTTTTAGGGCCGGATGGAGAACCAGTCTTCGCAGATGGAACGGGAGCACGAGATAATCGATTTGGGCCTCCGAGATGTTTATCCTCATTATGGTTTCTGGTAGCTGATTTAAATATTTTAATGAATCATTTTATTGGGCTGGGCTCAGAGAATATGTGAACAAAGACAGAACTTCTAAGATCTAGTTAGGACTCCAAATGTACCAAGAAAAATATGTGAAAGCTGCTATACAGAGTTAAAATGGGCCTTCAGTTTACAAACAGATTTTAAATTCTTCATTGCCAAGTGTGAAGGAGGCCGGATGTGCCACTGCAAGGACTGCTCTGAAGGACAAGAAGGAGACCACGGAGACTAAGAAGAAGCTGGGGGGGGGGGGGCGCCTGGGTGGCTCAGATGGTTAAGTGTCTGCCTTCGGCTCAGGTCATGATCCCGGGGTCCTGGGATCGAGCCCCACATCGGGCTCCTGGCTCAGCGGGGCGTCTGCTTCTCCCACTGCTCATGCTCTCTCTATATATATATCTCTGTGTCTCAAATGAATAAATAAAATCTTAAAAAAAAAAGAAGAAGAAGAAGAAGCAGCTGGGGGAGAACAGCAAGAGTTCCTGGGAGATACTGTATAAAATCCCTATTGTACCCGCTGAACAGATGCAGAACTCAAGCCCTGGGATATTTCCAGAAGGCTTCAGAAGCTTGTAAATTCTCCTTTGTACACAGGCCATGTTATTTTCTCATTGTGATTTTACTTTTAATATGTATCAGATCTTGGGGATATGAAGTGATTAAGACACAGTCCTACCCCTAAGGAGTACACAGTAGAGCGAGGAGGAGGGGTATGGACAAGTATACTGACAAGTATAACACAGAATGATCTACAGAGGCACATGCTAGGGCACTAGCATGAGGGGCACCAGGCTCCTTATAGTAGTACTTACAGATGGTATTTTATAATATCTAAAATTACGGTTGTGGGGAGAAAGCATAGTGTAACTTGCTCCTCTAAGATGAGTTTTGTTGAAACAAAAGCAACTGGTTATTTGTCACAAATACATTACATACAAGCAATCTCATAAAAAGCCAAGGCAACAAAATAAACTAGGCCCCGCAGATGGAAAGTAATCAGAAAGCCTTAGGCCATCGATAAAATATGCTGATCATGAAATATTTATCCTTCACTGCAGAAAAGAGAAGGATCAGGTTATGAAAGTTGGCCTCTCAGGCCATCTGCCAGGGCTAAGTCTGAATCTCCAGTGAATCTTGGGAAGGAGAGTTTAAAATAAACATTTATAGAATTAACTAAAGAATGAAAGAAGCATGGAGAGAGGAAGGGGAGAGGGAGGAAAGAGAGGGAAGGAGATGCGAGAGGGATGATTTTGTGCCTTTGACGTCACCCCTCCTCTTCCGGGGGTTCTAGTACATGGGAATGATGAGGGCTCACTTGGGAACAGATACTCAGTATCTAAAGATATATAAAATATAAACACCCATAAAGATACTGAATAGAGGAAGGAAGAAGAGGAGGAGGGAAGAAGGAAGAGGAAGACAAGGACAATGGTAATGAAAAGGAAGATGAAATGGTAAGAGTAGAGAAATGTGGATTCAAGTTTTGGCTTTGCCACTTTCTAGCTGGCCACTCTGGACCTGTTTTCACATCTGTAAAATTAAATAACAATCCCTGTGCTAACCCATTTAGAAGACTGTGAAGACCAAATAAGATGATGGAAGTGAATGGACCATAGAAACTCTAAAGTCTAGGATGCCCGGGTGGCTCAGTCGGTTAAGAGTCTGCCTTTGACTCAGGTCATGATCCCAGGGTCCTGGGATCGAGTCCCACATCAGGCTCCCTGCTCAGCATGGAGTCTGCTTCTCCCTCTGCCCCTCCCCCTGCTTGTGCTCTCTCTCTCTTTCTCTCTGAGAAATAAATAAAATTTTTTAAAAAAAGAAACTCTAAAGTCTTGTCCAAACGTTAGTTATTACCTGTAATACTTTTATTCCCGATAGGGAACACTGTTTAACTGTGACATAAAATAATGTACCTTCTCAAGCCCCTTGTGAGTTAACTGAGTCCAGTTTTGTTGTTTCCACATCAAATAAGGCACATGAAACCATGTACGAAAATATAGTCTGGAGGTCAATAGTCACAAGCCTACAGAGTTCTGGTCACTGGAAGTTCTAGGCTATGGACATTCTGGTACGTGCTCTAGTCAGGCTTCTGATGAATCCCTAATTCTTCGTAACCCCGGCTCCACCTGGGGAGCTGACACAGAAGAGAGCCACATGTGACAGGCTCAGAGACAGGGCACATGAAAGACATGGGATGGATTCAGCTTTAAGAACATGCCAATACAAACCACAGTCAACATTTCGTTTAAAAAAATAATAATAAAAAAACCCAACATTTTGTTTTTATCATCCTTCTTACGGAAGTCACACAAACTCATAAGAGAAAAAAATGAGACTATACATATAAGAAAACAGAATCAACTCAAGTCATAACCGCCCTACCTACATATAACCATGGGTGATACCTTTGAATATGTATTTTCACATTTCATTCCGCACATACAAACATGGATCTTTAAGACGATGATACACGGTGATCTTTTTTAAAAGTAAGGATATTTTATTACAAAAATAAATGGGTTTTATAAAAAGAAGACTATTAGATAATAAACACAAGGAAAAAATGGGATAAGATGGTGTGGAAAACACAATGTTTTCTAGTTTTTATTCTCTTGACAGCTGTTAGACTAGGTCCTGTGGTATCTGTCCCCGCTCTGGGAGATGGGGCCAGCTCATTAGTGTTTATTAACAACCAACCCAGCAAGGAAAAGGCTCCCAGCTGTCAACACATGTCAAATGCGTTCAGTACCAACAAAAGTATTCTTCACTTCAATACCAAGAAAAGGGTGAGAATCGTTAAGATATAAACCAGGGCAACTGCAGGGTTTTTGGATGATGATGACGACAAAGATAAAGAGTGAAGATGAAAAAAGAATATATGGGAAGGGAGGAGGAGGAGAAGACAAAACCATGCTCCAGATCCCACTCTGTTTGAGAAAACGAAGACTTTCTGAGTGATTAAGAGCACAGGCTCTGAGGTCAGGTAGACATGATCTGGCGTTTGGGCTGAGCCCTCACCAGTGGTGTAACCAGGGACCAGTCACTTCCCGCCTTTCCGAGCACCCATTTCCTCCCATATGAAATAGGAATGCACAACAACCATAACCACCGTAACGCTCTCATGCAGTTGGTGAGAGTCTCAAATGAGACAAGGCACGTTAAGTGATTCGAACCGAGCCCGGCGCACAGGGAGAGAATGACAATGGGAGCTCTTCTTGCAGGTGCCCTCGCAACTCAACCAAGGAGTCCTCAGGCACAGAAGCTGGAAACAACTTGGAAATCATTGAGTCCATGTCCTTGATTTCTCAGAGAATGCAAAGGCCCACGGAGGGGAAGACAGTTTACCAATGACACACATCTATTGGCCATGCATTCAGTAAACACCTATTGAACATTTGGGCAAAACACTCTTCTAGGACTGTGGGGGGAGGGGGCAGTCATAAACTATGCCTCGTAGGTGAAAATGCTTACAATCTGTGAGAGTTACTTTAATCTCTTTGTGCCTCAGTTTCCTCATCGAAAAGGTGAGGGCAATAATGATACCTACTTCAAAGGGTTAGCAGAGTGAATACATATGTATTTATCTTTAACATATTAATATATTTTAAATTTGGAATATATATGTACGTGTATTTGTGGGGGCATATATGCATACACATATAGTAATTCATTTATTTGTATGTTATACTTATGTTTGGAAGACTCGAGTGAGGTAACGGCCATCTTCCCACATCTCCAGTTGTTCTGTTTTCCTTGGCAAGCAGAGCAGTGGAGCCACAGAGCACTCCACAGCTGTGTTTCAGGGTCCAGGGGTTTGCTGTGTGGCCGCTGAGAGACAAGGGTGGTGGCTATGGTGGCAGTCCTCCTGAGCCTCCACACTAGCTGTGTGCCCGGAAGCTCCGTGCTCCAGCGGAAGCTTCCTGATTCCCCAGCTCCCTGGAGGCAAAGGCAGTAGAGGCTCCCTTTGGTGGGTGGTGTCCTGGGTGTTGTTCCTGGAGAGCCGGCCTAGAGGCCTCCCCACCCCCCCCCCATCTCGGCGATTTTATAAGCACCTAATGAACAGCACTCAAATACTCACCTGCCTAAAACAGCAAGAGCACCTTTTGTTGCCTTCAGATGAGTGTTGACTGCTACAGATGGGGAAGACCTCAAAAAAGGGCAGAGACAGAGTGGAGAAAGTAAGCCCGCCCCAGCTAGTGGGTAGGGCAGGAATGTGCAGGATGCAGTCCAGGGAGCATAAGGAGAAGGTGCCTCCTGCCAGGCAAAGGTTTGCTTTCTGGGGACTGATGCAACAAAATGAACCCCGTGATTGTGTTATCAGTCATCAGAGGGGACTGAGAACAACTGTACACACCCCCCTGAGGCAAGACTGGGTGACCATCAGTGTCATCACCACCCACAGGAGCTCCCTTAAAAAAAAAAAAGAGTTTTCAGACACATAATAGAATGGTGGTTGCCCGGGGATGGGAAAATGGGGTGATGCAGGTCAAAGGATACAAACCTTCAGGTACAAGAAGAGTAAGTTCTGAAGGTTGAATGCACAGCATCGTGACTATAGTTAACGACTCGGTATCATACACCTGGAAGTTGCTAAGAGTGGGTCTGCAGCATTTTTCACCACACACACACAAACAGTTACCTATGTTAACTATGTGAGCTGACTGACGTGCTAATTATCTTGATCTTGGTAATCACTGTTCACTTTAATTATATACAATTGTGTTTGTCAGTTATTCTTCAATAAAGTTAAAAAAAAAAAGTTCTCTATTACTACCAGGGAAGGAAAATCTGGAGATAGATAGTTAGGGCATCATACTCCAAAGATTAAAGATGTTTTTAGCAGGAGGGATAAGGATAGAACTGGGCTGCCTAACAATGAACAATTTTATTGCTTCTAAACAGAAATTTTTGATTAAAGTATATCAATATTAACTCTATTTTATAGGATTCCAGTATTTCTGCCAAGACGGTCTGTCGCAGTGCCATAGAAAATCTCTCCAATGAAACTGTTGCAGTTTATGAATGCTATCTATTTCTAGAAAAAAAAATTCTGCTATGTGTCATAAATGGGGCAAGTTTACATAAGAGAAACAAAACAGAACACAAAATGAGCAGTACATTTAAAATAAAATGCCTCAGTACTACCAAAAGTGAGCACAACAAATAGCTAATACATTTCCCTATTCTAAATTCCTCAGACATGAAGCATTTGTCAATCTTCAGCTTATACCTGACATATTAAATTTTAATCACTAAACTGCCGGATGAACAACACCCCCAACCATGCCAGCTTCTCCTACATGAACAAATAATACATGTGACTGGTAATGTGGCAGAAACATTGCGAAGTTTCTGGCCATGACCTTTTAGCAGTAGAAATGATTATAAATTCTAAGGCCAATAAAAACTGAAGCCATATTTCTGTGATACCAAAAAGAAAACCAATCTCTATCTTGTTTTAGGGAGACAGAAAAAACCCAAGCTTTAGAGTCAGATAATCATGGAGTTGAGTCCTGGTTCCAATGCTTATTAGGTACGTGATCTCAGGCAAGTGTCTTAGTTTACTTGAGCCTCGATTTTCTCATCTGTAAAATGGGGATTATGGTACGCCTACTTCACAGGGCTGTTATGACATTTACTAAAATAATATTTATAAAACTCTTAGCATAGTGCACAACATAGAATAAGCTCTCAATTAGAATTAACCACCAAGTTAACCTACCTTTTTATAATAACAGCTTTGAAATAATGATATGCATATCATACAATTCACCTATTTAAAGTATGCTACATTACTGTTTTTTTGTATTAATTCTTGTCACCCCAAAAAGGAGCCTTTTACCCATGAGCAGTCAATATACTGCCTCTTTAATCCCCATGGAGCCAGTCACAACTGACTTGAAGTCCAAGGTCTACTACCTGCTCACTGTGTGATCCTCAGCAAGTTACTAAGCCTTACAGGGCCTCAGTTTCTTCACTGTAAAAGGGACGTGACAACAGTACCTACCCTACAGGCTAGCTGTGAGGATCTGGTGAGACAATGCATATATAGGAGCATTTATATGGTTGGTCCACAAGTGAGCACCTTTTCTTTCATTCTGCTTCTTTTCCTCTTCCCCTTCTTCACCTGTTTTTCCTTATCACTCTATTACAACGCATCCCTAGGGCCTAGTATAGTGCCTTGCACAGTAAGCACACTACTTCATGAACTAATCACTTAATCATACAGCAGTTGTGTACATGTACACACATGCATGCAAGTACACGTGTTTCTTTTCATTCAGACAAGATCCTGTTCCAGGAAAAAAAAAAAAAACAAAAAACTGTGAGTGACTTCTTGAATATTAGTAAAATATTATGAAAGCAAAAGGAAACGTTCACATCTAAGGCCAACTAGAGGCAAGCACATCCAAGGGCTGTGTCTACCAATGCTGTTCCAAATGATCATAATCACTGTCTAAATTCGGCCACAGAGACCAAGTGGAATTAATTCACACTCTAGAGATCCAGACCAAGTCGTCATCTCCCTCGCCGTAAGCCCTTCTCAAATCTTTCAAGTGTCTGAACCTACACCTGCCATATTCTCCAACAGCTTCTAGAAGGTTCTTAGCAAAGGTAGAGTAGGTTATGAAGTTATGATTCAATGCCAGGCCACCTAACTCCAGCGTCTATGCTCTCTTGGCTACTTCCCACTGCTTCCTTATTAGAATTATTCATGTTTTTTCAGGAATCAAAAAAGAAAAGTCTGGTTTCCTTTTTCGTGTATTCTACAATGGTGGCAGATAACACATATGCTATTTCAAACCAGGTTGGGGGTTAGCTATACCTGGCTTATTATATTTGAAATACCTGGTTAAATCGTAACAAATCACCTCTTCATTCTTGAGTAAGAGTCCATTCACAATTCCTTATACTGGGTAAGAATCCCTTTTAATATCCTGCATGAGTATCAGCATGACAGAGTAGAAAGAGCGTTGGAGTGGGAGTCAGAGAGTTTGCCTTGGCCAAGTGCCTTTGCTGTTCTGAATCTCCATTTCCTCTTCCTGGGAAGTGAGGGGGACTGAACCAGGGATGACTAAGGGCCCTTCCAGCTCTAATATTATTCTCCAATTTGCTGACGTCTCTAGGCAAGGCAAAACTGACTTCAGATTCTCTTAACACCCACTTAATTTAAATAATTAATGTCTTTACAGCCTTTGATGACGAGTCATCAAGTGACTTAATCATGAACTCCTCAGAGAAGAGCAGAGAGGAGAGTTGAGGTCTCCATCCCCAGCCTCAGGGCCCGGATAACTGGAAGCTGGCTCACTAAAGGAATGAGAGGAAATTCATGGGCACAGAGAGAATGCCCTTTGTGCAGAATGATTTGCCTTGGAGAGTCCAACTTGTTTTACCTTGAAGTGAACAAACTACATTACTCAAAAAAAAAAAAAAAAAAAAAAAAGGAACTGGGTCTGCTTTAGAAAACATAATTACACAATTATCGGGGCACCTGGCAGGCTCAGTCAGTGGAGCCTGCGACTCTTGATCTCGGGTTGTAAGTTCAAGCCCCAAGGTGGGTGTAGAGATTACTTAAAAATAAAATCTTTAAAGAAAACACAATTATCTAAAATCTAGACATTCAGTAATATTTTATTAATAATCCAGGGCAGTCTGAAAAAATAAATAAATAAAATAAAATCTAAATGTACAAGATAGATGTATCAGAGGCAATTGCTCGCACTACAGAAGAACATGGGCTTGTAGTCCAACAGACTTGGATGGAATCAAATCCTGGCTCTGACAATTAAATGCGAGGTATGTGAGCTTGAGCCAGTTCTATTCAATGCCTGGACATTTATTGGGTGCTGACTAAGTGCCAGGTCCTGGGTCAGGGGGTCCAGTGATTAAACTCAGTCAAATCAAGGATCTCATTGTCTCATGGGTGAGACAGACACTTAAACAGGAAGCCTTCCTGGAGGAGGTGACGCCTGAGCAAGGGTTTGAACTTGTTTACCCACATTCTCAGCCTGTTTCCTCATCTGTTCAATGGGGGAATGAAGTCAGCCTCACACGACTGATGTGAGAGGTCAATGAGGCAATCAGTGGAGAAACCGAACACAATAAAAATCCATAACCATAGTACCCATGATGTTTCCTTAATCTTATGTAAAGGATGACCTACACAATTCGATTATTTTTACATTATTTCTTGTCTGTCTTACTCCACTAGAATGCCCTACATGAGGACAGGGATCTTTGTTTTATTCTTAATCTATATCACCAGTACTTAGAACAGTGCTTTACTTATAGTAAGTTCTCATCAGATAGTTCTGGAAGGAAGGAAGGAAGGGAGGGAGGGAGGGAGGGAGGGAGAGAGGGAGGGAGGGAGGGAGGGAGGGAAGGAGGGAGGAAGGAAATTCAGGAAACTTTACTATTTTTAGTAAATTCCATAAAAAACAATCTAAGTTAAAAAGTGTGTGTATTATACATCTTCGAGTTAAATCTAAATCTCTAAGCTCACCCTTCCAACCATAAGTCCTTTTATGAATTCCTGGAGGTGCCACAAGAAGTAAGTAGTTGCATATGTCATCCTGGAGCTCAGTGGTATGTCAGCCTGAAAACTCCGCCAGAAACCGCACAGCCATCTCAAACTTAATGAGTCCCAAACTGAACTCTTGCCTCCCTCCCAGACCTGTTCCTCCCAGCCTTCACCATCTAAGTACACCTATTCTTCACATGGATACCTCCTTCTCATCCTTCCAGTTTCCTGCAAGTTCTGCTAGCTGACCATTTAAAATCTATTATCTCTTTCTTACTAACAAAATCCTCATTCTGTTCTGGCCACATGTCCAGCCAAAAGACAGCATGTCCCAGACTCCTTTGCAACTGGCATGTCAATGACGGTTGTTGGGTGGGGCTTCCAAGGATTGCTCTTCCAAGGACTGACTTAGCTGGGAAGCGGGCCCTTTTACCTCCTCTACCTCTTTCCTCTTCCTTCCTGACTGGAAGAAAGACTAAGACATGACTTTAAGTATGGAAGCCCCAGTCTAAATCCAGAGGACTTAGAAAAGCAGAAAGCTAGAAAGTGTCTGTGTCCTCATGACACCATGGAACCACTCTATCTACCCTGGAAGGCTCACCTCCAGATTTCTTCCATGTGAGAGAAACATATTTAAGCTGTCATTCTGAGAAGTTTGTTGTCTGGTGTTGAATGACTTTTCTGATAGAAGTTCTCAGCTCAAATATTTCTTTGTTCCCTTCATAACATTTCTTAACATTTTTATTTATTTCTTTATGGTTTTGTTACTGCTGCTTGTCTCTTCCCAACTACAATGTCAGCTCTATGACTACAGAGACTGTGTCTTTTGGGCTTAGCATCTCCTAGCGTGTGCCTAGCATAAAAGGGGCTTAATAAATATTTTTCAAATAAACAATTCAAGTAGCTTAACTATGGTATGATCTACAGTGGGTGTATCAGGTCTCCTCCCATTTTGAAAAATTATGAGGGGCCTTTAACTCAGTGAGTAAATGTACAGATTGTCAGGATCACTTCTGTTGATACAATTCAACAAAAGTTCATTGAGCATCCACTGGGTACGAGGCCCTATTGCAAGGACTAAAGAGAGGCGTTCCCCAATATTCATTTCATCGGACTTCACACAAAATCTCTCTACCTCAATACCAAGTTAGCAAAAGCAGCCAGACTCTGATCATGAGCTACTCTGAAAGCTTAACAAGGAAGATATGATGAGTGATTATTGCTTATTTTCATTAAAAATGTACAAGTTCCAAAATAGTGGGATGCTCATACTATGGCATTAAGATTAATATCCTTAATTTATTTCGTGCATTCCTAACATACTTTTTTCCCATTGGTATTTTTCCTCCTAGATCAAGAAAATACAGAAACAAATATTTCTCATTTATCCCAAAAGACCAACTTGTTTTGGGTAATTAATATATGACAGACTATAATAATTCCATTGTGGATTTGTCTATTGTGGTAGATGAATTCTTCCCATGAATATTGTTTTCATGAAAAAAACATGAATATTAATATAAAAATAGCAAATGCCCCTTCTCCTTGCAAACTTAAAAGCTGATTTTAATGGGTTTTCAGTGGCAGCAACCTAAAGTAAGAGTGGAAATTGTTGTGGAGGTTGAATCCTGTTGTTTCTAGTGGGTAAAGAAAGGAAAACTGGGGGAGTGGGGAAAAGTTCCATTTGGCACTGTGTCTAGTTAACCAGGAAGAGAGAAGAGAACACCAGGGGGCATGTTAGTGAGGACAGGAAAGGCCAAATTGAAGAACATACAGCAGGAGGGAGAACAGTACAGAGTGACCATGTTCCGTCTCCACCATGGCAACCACCTGATTACTGATGGCTAGACTTCCCTGGAGACTGCTAATGAGAAAGCAAAGTAGACCATTTTCCTTTCCAAGATGAGATATGCTACCAAATTGGACATTAAAAATATTAGCTACAGTAGGAAACGAGGACTGGCCAAGCTATAAAGCCTACTAAAGGGGAGCACATACGTAACACCAACAATAGCCACCATTCATTGAGGACCTGAGATGGGCCTGACGCTGTGCTAAGGACCTTGTAGGTGTAACCACTTAGAATGTTAAAAAAAAAAAAAAAAAAAGAGGCACCAGAGACCATTTAGCTCAGTGGTTCTGAACTGGGGATGGTTTGGGCCCCCTGGGGACATATGGTGGTGTCTGAAGACATTTCTAGTTGTTATAACTGGGGAAGGGGTGGGGGAGGGTAGAGGCCAGGGATGCCACTGAACATCCTACAGTGCACAGGACAGTCCCACACAGCAAAGAATTATCCAGTCCAAAATGTCAATGTTTAAGAAATCCAGATTGAGCTCTACCTCTTATGGCACAGAGGAGATCAAGGTCCGGCAGGAATATGTCCTGTCCATAGGCATTCTCTCTTTTTTTAAAGATTTTATTTGAGAGAGAAAGAGAGAGAGAGAGAGAGAGAGAGAGCTGAGCAGGGAGAGAGGCAGAGGGGGAGGGAGAGGGAAAGGGAGAGAATCTCAAGCAGACTCCACACTGAGGGCTGAACCCGATGTGGGGCTCGATCCCACTACCCTGAGATCGTGACCTGAGCCGAAACCAAGAGTCAGACGCTTCACCGACAGCCACCCAGGCGCCCCTGTCCACAGTCATTCTTATCTATCATCTATACATCTACCTTTCTATCCATCCATCTATTGGCCATAGTTTAAAATTTCAATTGAATAAAGGGCCCTGCTACTTTGACAAGTGTGAAAAACACTGCTTTAATCCCCAGGTATTTTCAGAGAAATGGAAGCAGGTGCTTCTCTTTTCCCAGAAGCCCATTACTGTCCAGAAAAACATACGATCTTCTGAGTTAAGTCCTCTTACTATGATTTTTCAGATGAGAAGCACAGCCATAATCAAAGCGGAGGGGGTGATTCCCCCATCCCCCAACACACACACTACATCCCACGGATGCCTGAGGTCATACTTTCCTGCTGCTCAGGACCAAGACAACGAGCTCCCTGCCCTCCCTCAATCACTGCCCACTTGGTTGCTCAATGAAGCATCTCCTATCCTACTTTCTCATGCATCCAATCCTCCTCTTATCATCTCCTTGGTACAAGGCACTAAACTGGAGCTAGGAGCAGAGGAACAAGGAAATCTAGGGGAAAACAAGGCACAGTCCAGGTCCTCTAAGGGCTCCCCAGGTTCACAGGGGATGGGGAAGGCAATGAACCATTTCTACCCAGCAAACTGAGGTAAGAGTCTCCGGAAGCTACAAAGTGCTGTGAGAGGCCACAGGAGGAAAGGAGTACAATTGGCATCTAGGAGAATCAGAGAAGACTTCCTGGAAGAGGTATCCTGCATAGCCAGAGGCAAGCAGCAGACTGTTTCTCTACAGAAGTGTATGTACTGGGCAACTGGGAGAATCCACAAAGGAGGAGACAGACTGCAAAGGAGCCTGGCATCCACTCTAGTTTTAGAGCTTTTGATATTTAAGCAAAACAAAAGAATCTTCCGGAAATCCCCAACATACCCCCTATTCAATGATTTATAGCCTCCACTGTCAGCAAACTAAAAACCAAATTCTTTACCTCGGCATCCAATGCCCTTCACTGCCTAGCTTAAGCCACATGTCCCACTACAAGAAGCTGCTAAGGGATCCAAACTGGTCTGCTCCTCACCACCAAAACTCCCCAGGGAGCTTCTCTCCCCCTCAGCCTGTGCTAGTACCCAAAGCTCTCCTGCCTGAGCACCCACGTCCTTGCCTACCTTTCACAGAGGCAGCTGGAAATCTGCCTGCTAATAAGGAGTTACTCCTTGCACTCACTGCAACCACAGAATGAGTAGTAATTAGTAAACAACATCTTCATTTACTCAGTACTAACCATGTGCCAGGAGCTTTACATGTATGGCTTTACTTAAGCCTTCTGAGGATGCACTCTTTTTTTTTTTTTTTAAAGATTTTATTTATTTATTTGCAAGAGAGAATGAGAGACAGAGAGCATGAGAAGGACGAGGATCGGGAGGGTCAGAGGGAGAAGCAGACTCCCCGCTGAGCAGGGAGCCCGATGCGGGACTCGATCCCAGGACTCCAGGATCATGACCTGAGCCGAAGGCAGTCGCTTAACCGACTGAGCCACCCAGGCGCCCCTGAGGATGCACTCTTATCATCCCCATCTTGCAGCTGGAGAATCCAAGACACAAAGAGGTGACGTTAGGTACCCAAGGTCACCCAGCTAACAAGTGGCTGAGCAGGGAGGCAAGCCTAGTCGCCTAGTCCGGGTAGGCCCTGCAGCCCGACTGCTCTCCAGCAACCTAGGCAGTGTCCTAGGGCCTACCAGCTCTGTGACGCATTCCTTGAGCCCCCAGGCTCTGAGCTCCCACAGGGTCTGCAACTCTTGTTGTCCATGCCGCCTTTGTTATGGGCATAAATTAGCAATAATAATAATAATAGCAAACATTGAAATAGTCCTTCCTTGTGGCAGCAACCCTTTGAATGGCTTGACATAAGCTGCTCATTTATTCCTGCCAACAACCCTATTATCATTGCATCCCCATTGACAGATGAGGCAAGTAGAGCACAGAGGTGAAGACGCTTGCCAAAGGCCCTACAACTAGTTAAGTGGTCAAGTGAGGATTTGAACCTAGGCAGTCTAGGTCCCAGATGGTCTCCCTAATCGCTGTATTTACCTCTTGTATACTAACTCCTCTAATCTACACAGCAGCCCTATGAGGCAGGGACCACCCTCACTATTTTTATAGATAAGGACATTGAGGTTCAGAGATGTTAAGTAACCCACCTGAGGTCACACAGCCAATAAGAGGAGGATCTCGGATCGGAATCAAAGCAGGCTAGCTCCAGAGTCCATTCTCTTAAGCACCACACTGTAGCCCTAACCCTAATGAGCCCTAATGAGTTCTCTTGGGTCTCCCCAGCTATATCGCTTATTAAACCATCCCCAAACACAGCAGGTTCTAGCCAAAGAAAGAGTATTTATGGTTTTCGAGCGACACTGGCTCTAGGAGGTTCCCCACCAGGAGGTCCACTGCAGCCGGACCCCAGTTACTTCTGAATATGCCCCAAGGGCAGCTGCAGAGCCGGGGCCTCCCAGCCCTCCAGGCCCTGTGCGCTGTGAGACAGCAGGAGGCCCAAAGCCCCTGCCTCCCCAGCCCCAGATTGAAGTCAGGCCCAAACTGACAACCAGGTTCACTATTGAAACACAGATGCCTAATGAAGGCAGAGGAGGCAGGAAAAATGACAAGCGTATTACTCATTTTTAAACCACAAACGTACAATTATAACCTTACTCACTAGTAATTTCAGGTGGCACTCTCCTGACAAGTAAGGATGACTCCGTAGCAATAGTAGCGAGTGGTATGGGGAGAAGCATATAATCATTTATTGTTGTTTTTCTTTCCCCTAAGGGCTTCCAGTGTTACAATCTGACATCACTATAATTTATTACATTTCCTTCTATTCCCCATCCATACAGCCTGTCACAGAATGAGTTACAAATTTTCATCCTCCATGAAAAGATTGGACAGGATTTTAAATGTTTTGGGGTGTTTTCTTGAGACCAACACCTCTGAGCTCTTTGTGAAATAAGAAATAAGAAAGGGCAGGCTTCTGTATTTTGGGAGATCTGGATTCCAGAAATGACTGGCACTACCTGTGTGCTCGTAAGCAAGGCAGGTTCCACCCTAGGCCTGCTTTAATGCTCCCCAGGATCTGCTTTAAGCAAACAGGGTAAGACACACAGACACGGAAGTGGCTGTCATGAAGGAAGAAGTTTAGTACAGGACTCACAATCCATGCGGGGAAGCACTGGGGCCAGCCAGGAGGAAGAGACAATGAGAAGAAAATGTGAGCAAGAGCCCCTACTGTGCTTTCCTTGGGAAGGAACAGGTGACACGAGGTAAGCAGATTTAGGTTGGGCTCCTTTTAATCATTTCAGCAGGCTCTGAAGCAGCAAGGCTCCCATAGATGTCTGGTACCTGGCCCTGGAGTCAGTAGGGCAGGTGAAAAATCTTCAGAGTGCGCAAGCCCCATAACGGAGGTGGCTGGGGGTATGAGGTCTGGATTGGTTGGTTTGCCTAAGAAAGGTGCACTGGAAGGAAACTCGTTTGCCATCTCTAGGAAGGGGTGACCCTGGGAACAGCGGTCCCTCCCTCCAAGGTTGGCAAGGCCCCAAGATGTCAAAGCACCAAGATACAAGAAATAAAAGGCATGGTTTATACAAGGCCTCAGTCCCCTTCTCTATAACACGGGTTAGCAACAATTGTGTGGAGTTGGTGGGAGGAGTCCATACCCTAAGTGCAAGCTTCTCCATGACCTTCCAAAGCCACATAAAAGTTGAACTGCTGGGTAGAAATCACAAGAAGGCCAATTTTGATTCAAGAATCTGCGCCAAGCATGTTTTCATCTCTACCACTCCACCGGCACCGTATCTGTCATGATCGTCAATGATCTCCATGGAGCCAAATCCAATAGGCAGTTCTCAGTGACACTTGAGACACTTGGGTACAGGGCTACTGTGACCAGAACTCTCTAGATTCCCATTCTTCCTCTTTGGTTAGCCCTCCTCGGGCTCCTCTAAAGAATGTGTACATAAATAATAGCCTTCTCCAAATTAACACGTTCACATTTGAATTCTTCGGGACTCCCACCCAAACTTTCTTGCCCCAGATGAGAACCACTGCCCTAAATCAATCACTTCTCACCACCTTTACCTAAATCCAAGCTACCTTCAGCTTTCACCTGGAATAGGGCAACATCCTGCTCCCACGCCTGCCTTCCTAAGGTTTACTCTCAAAAGAGCAGCCACAGATCCTTTCAAAAGATGTCAAATCATGTCACTTTTTGCTCAAAATCCTCTGAAGCCTCGAGATCGCATTTTTTTTAAAAATGCTGGTGTCCTTATCACAGCTTACAAGGCCCTAAGTGATCAGGCTCTCGCCTACCTCTCCCGCCACTGTCCCCACCCTTGCTCCCCGCATGATGGCCCCCTTGCTGGTCCTCAAGCACGACAAGCAGACCTCGAGCACACACCCTTTATACCCACTCTTCTCTTTGCAGACAGGCTCTTCTGCAGTTGTTCAGATGCTCACCTACTACATGTTGGTCTGAGCTTAAATGTCCCCTCCCTGGGGAGGCCCTTCCCAGCGAAAACAGCACCTTAGTCACTATCCCCTTCTTTTCTTTTGCCTTCAAGGCATTTAGTACCACCCGGCATTAGGTCCTTGTCTTACGTGTGAGTAGTGAGGTTCACATCCCTGCCAGCCTATGGAATCATTCAAACAAGCCAATCACATCTTCCCAGAGTCAGGGCACTGTCCCACCCTCTCTTGATACTGCAAAGCCCGTGTCCCACAGTCCCTGGCTGCTCAGTCTGCACGGCATTGCATGGAGGGTGGTAGCCCCCTGCCCTGGGCTGTGAGTACATGTGACTGACTAATAAACCGCTGTCCATCTCATCTGTCCCGGGGCAGATGTTGTGTCAGGCCACCCCCATAACCCTGTGGCACAAATCTCTCCCTCACCAATGGGGCAAATTAGGAGACAATTCGAACAATGTATAAAGGCACATAGAAATCTTTTCACTGTGCCACGCCTGGGTGGCTCAGTCGGTTAAGCGTCCGACTCTTGGTTTCGGCTCAGGTCATGAGCTCAGGGTCCTAGGATAGAGCCCCATGTTGGGCTCCCCACTCAGCGGGGAGTCGGCTTCCCGTCTCTCTCTCCTTCCACCCCTCCCCCTGTTCATGCACTCTCTCACTAAAGTAAATAAATATTTAAAGAAACATAAAAAATTAAAATAAAAAAAAGAAATCTCTTCATGTTAAAGCCCATCAGATGGCAACCGAGCTGTTACTTCACTCTGAGTCTTCTCTTCCCCAGGATAAACATCACTTAGTGCCTCCAATACCCACACAGGCCTTGACTTTGAGACTGTCCACCCTCACGTGCTACTCGAGAGGTCTAGATCATATGTGCCTTGCAGTGCAGAGCCTACAACGAAGCGTAGGCACTTCCTGCCACGAGTGGGCTGGCCACTAAAATGAAAACATCACCGCTCCAAAGTTGACAAAATTTCTGGAGTCAGATCAGAACCCTGTGGCTTCCACTCACCCTGGCCAGTTCCCCTCCTCTCTTGGAGTCTTGGTTTGCTCATCTGGAAAATGGGAATGACAGCAAGACTCTCACAAGGTTTTCTGGAGGCTCAACCGAAAGCATGTCTGTATGGTGTCTGGCCCAGAGTTGCTGCTCATTACACACTTGCTGTTTTGCTATTATTACCACTATCAAGTAGGACAAGACAAATGGTACACAGGAGTGAACAGGGGCTGGGGGTGGAGGGCGGGCAACAGTGAGTTGAGGATGAGCACAGGCAGCCTGGGCTTCCAAGTGGACTCTCTGGGGAGAGGGTGCTACTGCTGAGTCCCGTTCCAACTGCATGGACAGTGAACCATCTTCGGCTCCAAAACAGGAGTTCAATGACCAAAACCATGTAATCTGTTTTATGCTTCTGTCCATGAGACAGAAAAAAAAAAACCCTTTTAGTTTATTTTGTTTTCAAAATCATGAAGCCAAAATGGTCATGACATAGCACAAGGATCCAACCAACTGAAATCCATGATGGGAGCGAGGTGGGGGAAGTCACAGAAATAGAAATTGCCACACATCTGACTTCAGGAGTATTTTTAAGTCTCCTTAGAAACAGCCTCCCTGTGGGAATATTCATATTTAGGACTGATTATTTCATAAATGTCTTCAATCTGATCCAGGGGAAAAAAAAAAAAAAACTGTTGTCACCAACACCAGTAAATTTTTTTTTGGCAAGCAAACGATGTTGGGTTCTATTTTCAGCTTGTAAAATTATGGATTTTGTAGTGTTCCACCTGCCATTCATTTAAAAAATAATTAGTTAAGAATGAAAACTATTTTTTCCCCTTGGGGAAACTCCAATATAATCTGGAAGAGATCCTATGTTTATGATGTAGTTCCACGGAGTTGAATGTCTTAGCTTTTATGAGCAGTAAGCTGCATCAATTAAAACAAACGGTAAGAGCAAAAGATTCTGATTCCAGTTATATTACACACAGTACTTCAAACGACCCATAGTCATTCAATGCATCCTAAGTAAATCAATGGAGCGAATGGGGGCTGGGCCCTCGCTCAGTGCCAGGTCCTACATTCAGGGAGAGAGCCTGAACGAAGCTGTGTGGCTGACGGGCCCACAGCTGCGGCAGAGTCACAGCCTTGGAAACGAGAAGTCCAGTAGGTGGAAAGGACAAGGGTAGAGAGTAACAGTAGCTCCAAGTGCTAGGACCAGTCCTGGCTGCCGCGGCCCGGTCCATGTCCGCCGCCTCCAACTCACTCACCTGCTTATCTCAGGTGTCCCTCTGGCCCCTGCTATTAGTGCCCGCGATCTCTCATCTGCTCAGGTGACGTGCTTAACACACAAGCGACTGGATGGCAAGTCATTGCACCCCTCTGAGCCTCCATTTGCTCACGCGTCAAACGGGGACACTAAGTGCACCTACACCTTATATGGCTGGAACACAGCCAAGTTCATTTGTTTACCTACTGTCTATGGCAGTTTTTGCACTACAAGGCAGAGCTGAAGAGTTGGGACAGACTCTTTGTGGCCCAGAAAGCCTAATAGTTACTATTTGGCCCCTTACAGAAAAAGTTTGTAGATCCCTGCCCTAGAATGCCCTCCCCTTTCTCCTACTTGAGTAAATCCCATTCATCTTTTTTTTTTTTAATTTTATTTATTTATTTGACAGAGAGAGACACAGCGAGAGAGGGAACACAAGCAGGGGGAGTGGGAGAGGGAGAAGCAGGCTTCAACACTGAGCAGGGAGCTGGATGCGGGGCTCGATCCGAGGACCCTGGGATCATGACCTGAGCCGAAGGCAGACGTTTAACGACTGAGCCACCCAGGCGTCCCCCCATTCATCTTTTAAAATTCAGCTCAAGAGTCCTCTTCTCCAGGAAACCTTTCTAGACCTTTCACCCCACCATCCCTACAAGGAAATTTGAGCCTTCCTCTTATATGCACCCCACCCCCACTCAGCACTCAGTTCATGGCCCCGTGAAGCACTAATCATACTGGGTTGGAATTATCCAAGACAGTGACCTCCCTGAGGGCAGGGACTGTGGCTCATTCATCTATGGACACTGAACACCAGCACACAGGGCTCAACCCAGAAATGGCACTAAATAAATCCTGATGGAATGAATGGACTTGGCTGTGTTGTATTTGTAATATCACACAACCCTCCACCACCTACTAGTCAACAATCCCATGGCACTTGTTGAAGTCAAGGGCATGGCCCATCAGTGAGAATAACGACCACTTGAAGCTATTCTCCAGCAACCAAGTGTGGCTGAAGAGACATCAACAAGAGTCCAACCTGCCCCTGCTGCTTGCAGAGAAGGTTCATCCACCAGGCCTACTGCCCTAGAAGCTCTTTTCAGCCCTGAGCATGGCGTGCCCAGGGGTCTGTTGGCTGAGCCACATCACAGGCTGTTGGGTCCCCTGCCTCTCCAAAGGGCTTACCTCCTTCACTCCAGCTCACCACACCTTGGTTTGGCCAATCACCCACCAGTTGCGCCACACCCACCATGTCTTGAGTACAACCTCCTAGTGGTATGCTAGCATGTCCATGGGCCTGATTTTTGACCTTGACATTTTCTTCTCAGGTACTAATCTTAATATCAGGGATAAGGAACAGTGCCACAGAAAAAAAGCACTGGACTTGGAGTCAGAAGACCCAGGTGTTACTACTGGCTCCCCTACTTTCTAACTGTGAGAACCTTGGGCACCTCAGGCCTCACGTTCCTTTTCTATAATTTGGAGACAATAATGCTACCGGATCAGAGGAAGTGAGACCGTAGGAGGGAAAATGCTCTTCGCTCCGGGAAGTACTAATTCTCAAATGATAGGAACATGGCCCCTCTCCCAGGAAGACATTTCAGAGTCATCTGAGGGGCTTCTTCAAACCATATCCAGCTCTGGGGAGATCTGGAACATTGTCTTCCTCTCTTGAGATTCCGAGCTGTGGTGAAGCACCTTGGCCCACTGGAGGGGTGCTGTCACTCAAGGGTCTGGGGCAAGATGAAGGGTGAATGGCGCCACTCTGGTGCTGGACAGATGGAAGTGGACCCAACTGTCAGTGCTGAAGAAAAGGCCAAGAAGGAATGGGGCTCCAGTGATGTTTTCCCAACTTTTTCATGTTGTGGCATCTACACAGAACGCCAACCTTACGTGGCATGCTGGGGCAAACAGCTGAGGCTGCTAGCCACCACAGGCAACCCAAGCCCACATTCCTGGCCATTAAGAGGGCTGAGGAGAGCAATGTGTTGAACACACCTTAACTCATTTTTTTCAGCACATCCTTTGGAAGCTGTGCTCGAGCAAGAGCTACTAACTTCAAGACATAGGCCTACCTTTCAGGGGCAAATAAGCCAGCTGTAGCCACCTCCCCCAAGACCAGCATTAAGCATGTACCTTAATCATTTCCCCACTGACCTCCAGCACATCAGAAGGAGTCAAAACCATGTCCCACCATTTTAAAAAGGTTGCCAGTCCTGCCATTGCTTTTCACTTTGGTCTGGGACTAGAGGTCACCTTTGGAACACCCCCAGCTTTGAAGGTGCTTCTAGGCCCTCTGGCCCAAGTCCACCTCTCTCTCTATCTCTAAATAGTTCCTCAGCCTGGACTCACAGGCACTGCTCTACCTTCACCTGGGTCCCAGCCTCTTCTGAGTCAGAAAACACAATTTGCCCAGGGCATGAGCTTCGGAAGCTCAGCCTCAGCACCAGCATCACCCTTAGGATTGACCCTGGGCTCTAGTTCTCATTGCTGGAGTTACGCCTTGTTCCTTAGAGTGAGACCCTGCCTTGTCCTCCAAATCCAGTCACTTGTTTCTCATCCTGCTCCTCTTGCATCCAAGGCTAACAATGTTCCCGGTTCCTCCAGGTCTGGGCTCCTGTCTTACTCTTTCCCCATCTCTGAGGGCCTGGAATGCATATCCTCAGTCCTGACCGGGACTCCCAATCACTATATACTGCCACAACTTCCAGTCACCAACCCCACGGTGGTATCTCCAGATACCATACTCTAAATTTTCTCCAAGGCCTTGCCACACATTATCCTCCCCAGTGCTTGTGCTATCTTGCCTGGGGCTTGTGCTACCTGTATCCTTGTCCTTCCTGGCCTGACAACTGCCCAGTCCATGGATGGGAAAGGCGCCTTCCGCTGTATGGAATAACTTGTAAGGGCTTGGGCTTTGGAATGGCAAAGACATGAAGGAAAATTGCAGCTCTACTGCTCACAAGCTATATGACCGTGAACGCATCAGCCTCCTTCAACTTCCTCATTTATGAAATGACAAGAAGAGTACCCATCCTAAAGGGCTACTGTGGGAATTAATTAAAAAAAATTACTTTCATTCATTAAATAGTTGAGTGCCTACTATGTGCGAGACATTGTGCTAGTCAGTCATAGTAAGGAAAATGCTGGTTAGACCATCCCATTGTAAGTGTTTACTAGCCCCTGAGGTATATTCCAGCACCTGGATCATCCACGTGGGCACAGCAACACAATATAATCACTGTGACCATTGTACCTAACTTAATCCCTTCATTCAATAAATGTGTGTGGGGGCCTCCCCTGTGGAGATACTCTGTCTGGTACTGTGGAACCAGTCTTCCCAAACCTGGTTCTTCAGCAAAATAATCTGGGAAATTTCTGTATGTGTGTGTGTGTGTGTGTGTATAGTAGTATAACATATAATGCAATACATTCATCGTATACATATTATACTCCTAGACCCATAGAATCTCAATCACCAAGGTCAGAGATATCTGTCTCTTTGAAGGCTCCGGTGATTCTGAGAACCAGCCCAGCTTCATAATTGATGTGATGTAGAAAAAAAGAGAGGAAGGCCTAAATCCCACCCCCAAGGAAGTTGTGTGGGGAGGCATGCCTGTATGAAAGTTAACATGGCCTGCTTTGGGCTCTTCATGGAACAAGTAAACTATTATAGAAGTGTAAAGCATGTTTGTTAGGGGCTTTTGAGAAAGAGATTTCATAGCAGAGATAGACCTCAGAAAACAAAGGAGGATTTCTTAGATCTGAAGAGGAGAGGGACTAGACCCAAAGCAGCAGTAGACGGCAATAAGATGCAGACTGGTGCTCACGTTCAAACTTCTCACATTTCTTTATGAACATGGTGACTGATGAGTGAGAGCTCTCCCAAGTGCCGTGGTGGTAATGCCTGAGCACTCCACGTGCTGAGGAAAAGCCCAGGCAGAGAGCTGGAGGCAGGTCCCTCTTCTGCTTGAAAAATGTCAGCAGGCAAACTATGAGATCCCGGGAACTTCTCTTTTCTGATTATGACCACTCCTGCCGGCTTGCTTAAAGATGAGGCCAAGTCACTAATGCTCCATCTCATTAGCCCTCTGACACCTTGGGGAAAGCCACTAGTCAGTCCCTACCTCATTTTCAAAGCCCATACACAATAAGGATCCTTCCGCTTCTTCCTTCAGCTGATATTTATGGAGGACCTTGAGTCAGGCACAGTGCTAGGAACTGGATGGATATGGAAAGAAAGACTAATTCAAGATCGAACAAATACATCACAGAAAGTATAATTTCAAATAACTGTTTAGTATTTCTTCCTGCTTATTTTTCTAGATGAATTTTGCTGGCAATTTGTCACATCTCACGATGTATCCCACCAGGCTTTTAATTGGCATGTAATGACACTCTACATTAGCTCAGAGACTACAGTAATCCTTCCCATGTTTTGTCTTTCCAGCTGGAACAAGGTATCTCTCCATTCATTTATTTAGTGCCTTCTATTCCTCCCTTTTGGATTTCATAATTTTATTTAAATAAATCTCACGTCCCAAATTCAATTAATGTCCAAGTATTTAACATATTTTGTCTCCATTGCAAATGAATTCTCTTCTTCATTATATTCTTCAGTTGTTTGCAACCAGGAACATGACTATTTGTGTTAATTTGCCTTGAATTGCAAGATGTTTGTTAACCTCATTTATACCAACTAGTATATTATGACCTTTGATGTTCTAGAAGTGCAATTTTTCTGGGGTATCCCAGCAGTATCTATCACAGTGCCTGGCATACAATAAGTGCTGGGCCTACTGAAGAAAATATGGCTTTCTTTGCTGATGGTGCTCATCTAATTTCTTTTTCCTTACCAATGACTATGGCTTATATTTCTAGTACAATGTTTAAAACAATGAAAGAGTCCTCACTTTATCAGTTGTAATTTTTCCTATTTATATGGATCTCTCTTCTCTATGAAAGATAGTGTTAGATTTTATATTTAAATATATGAAAATCAGACTCTTTTGAGGGCTAAATACACTGTCCAAGAATAGTTGTTCCATTTATTAGAGGTCTTTTCAACATCTATTGAGATATCATTTTAACAGTGTTTGCGTATTAATATGATGAACTGTCATAATAATTTTAATTTTATCAGCTTATCTTGTGCTCCTGGATTAAATATCATGTGGTCAGAGATAAATTTTTAAGTGGAATTATTTTCTGTTTATAATTGTTAATAGATAATGAATACCTATAAGTAAAGTGGGCCTATAATTTTCTTTTTTTGTACTCTTTACCAATTTGGGGGTTGAAATCATATTTCCTCAAAAAGTAAATCGGGAATTGAGTAAACTGCATCAATTTGACTTTAAAAACAATTTAGAGGAGACAGGATTTTTTCATACTTGTAGAGAAATATTATAAGCTTTTTAGCCAGATAGATCTCAGTTCAAACCCCAGCTCTACCACTTACATGCTGTGTGACTCAGGCAAGTCATCTAACTTTTCAAAGCCTAGTATATGAGCTGTAAACTGGTGTTACTAATGGCTCCCATATGTAATCATTGTGTGGATCAGAACCTATAGATGTGTGTGTGTGTGTTTGTAAAATGATCTAGTCCATAGTAGGTGGTCAAAACATAGCATGGCTTTCAAAATTTGGGATCTTTCTATTAATATATGTGGTCCAAATACCCATGGTTTGTGTTTCACTATAAGACTTTAATAACTTCTTGTTTCTTTCTCTGTAATTGGTATGGTCATGTTTTCTGGTTAATCTTGCACGAGCTTTTATATTTTGTAATTTTGTGAGGCATCATTCATTCCCAGTCTGATTTATCTATTAGCGTACAGTAAAGAGTACTGTTGGGCGCCTGGGTGGCTCAGATGGTTAAGCGTCTGCCTTCGGCTCAGGTCATGATCTCAGGGTCCTGGGATCGAGTCCCACATCGGGCTCCCTGCTCCTTGGGAGCCTGCTTCTCCCTCTGCCTCTCTCTCTGTCTCTCATGAATAAATAAATAAAATCTTTAAAAAAAAAAAAAAAGTACTGTTTATCTGCAGATTTCTAATTCTTTTACATTTGTTGTCAGATCTCCTGTCTCATTTCTAATTTAATGAATTTGTGATGAAACCACTGTTCATTTTTTCAAAAACCAGCCATAGGGTTTATCAGCTTTTTCTCCACTTTATTTCTACCTTTAGGTTTATGACTTCTGCCCACTCTTTCTGGCTTCTGACGTTGCTCCTATTCGAAAACATCTAGATGCAAGTTTAATTCGTTATGCTTTGCCTTTCCTTTCTTAGCAACATAAACAACTAGAATAATGCATCTCCCTCTAAGCACCACTTTGGCAACATCCCACAGTATTTTCATTTGTTCATATTTATGTTTGTTCTGCTTATTAAAAAGTCTGGGTTGGGCGCCTGGGTGGCTCAGTTGGTTAAGTGACTGCCTTCGGCTCAGGTCATGATCCTGGAGTCCCTGGATCGAGTCCCGCATCGGGCTCCCTGCTTGGCAGGGAGTCTGCTTCTCCCTCTGACCCTCCCCTCTCTCATGTGCTCTCTCTCTCATTCTCTCTCTCTCAAAAAAAAAAAAAAAAAAAAAAGTCTGGGTTATTGGGTTCTGCACTTCTCTCAGAAGATGTTATTTAAGAGAGCATGTTGTTAATTTCCCTTATTTATTTCTCATTTCATTATGGCTTCATAAAGTGTTTTTTAGTACTTTTGTCTTTTTATATTCTCAAAATATGTATCTAAATCTAGGCATATCATTAATTTTTATGAATGATCCACATGCATTTGCAAAGAAATTCTATCACTACTTTAAGAGTAAATAATGTGATTAGTTTGAAATTTATGCTGTCATTTTTAATTAAAGTAAGAGCAAGAGGACCCTGAAAAATGTGCATTTTCTTCTTTAGATTCTAATCTTAGTTATGGGAACTCTTCCAAAGGAAAATGAAATGCTGTTAGTTAATTTCCTAATGTTGCCACTTAACATAAGAACGACAGTTAGTCTAAACAAAACATTTTAATGTGTTAATTCTAACTAAATGTAGTAAGCCATGGTATTTAAACTTGGGAACACAGTGAAATCTCATTTTAGTAGTATCAAAATACACCAGTGTTGCAATATGTTCCTCTTCTAGATAATAGCCGTTGACAGGGGGAAAAAAATCCACATAATTCTTTCCTGACAGCTGACCAATACTTTCCAATGTACATCCATAGGCTATTAATGGGGGAGGGAAGGCTTCAGAGGTCAGATACATTGGAAATGCTAGTTTACACTAAGGTTTCCTTACTGCAAAATTTCTTAGGGTCTTTATGTACTAATGGAGATTATGATTTTCTTAAAAAGGTATATAGGTCCCCCAATATTTGACCATGGAACCCATCATCGCTAACTATGTTGAAGCACTAGTATTTTCATGGAATACACTTTGGGAAACACTATTGGTGAATAACAAAAGCAGTTTTCTAAAGTTCCCCCAAGCAAACACAATTGCCCCAGCAGGAGGCCCAGTGAAGTTAAGCAGGGGATAGTTCTCGCAGAACCCTAAGAAAAATTTTTTCTCACCAGGAAGCTGGGGCAAAACAAATGCAGAGGATATGGGGGCAGGTAGTGAAAAGAGTGCATTGGTGACTGTTCTACAGACTGCAAAGGGTGTCCATTCCTTAGGACCAAAAGCAGAGACTGTCCCAGGTCAAACTGAGCTTTAGATAGCAGAGGAAGAAGAACCTCATGCTATAAGAAATATGTCCCTTCTCCTTGGAGGTTCACAACCATGCAGTTACATACAGTGCCTTCTCCCGCTCCCCGTCATGGTCACCTCAGACCTCATGAGCACTCCCTCCCATTCACTGGGGGCTCCCAGGCTCACACTCCACCGTAAGTCCCACCTGCACTCAAAATGACTTCAGTGTGCCCGTGGATAACATGTCCGACCTCTGGCCTCTCAGTTCCTTGCTCTCCTCATCTCCAGAGGTCGCTTCCATCTATCCATGTTGACCTCTAGAATTTGTACTCACCTGGAACAGTTCAACTCTAATGGCTTCGGTTCAAAGAGCCCATTTTCTGGTCACTAGTTTTCTCAGCCTCTGACTCTCACACTTCAGCACTTAGAAAATAGAGAAGTCAGAAGATGACGAAGGCTCCGTGAAGTCTCTTAGGCCACTCTTGCTTCCATCTTAGATACTGGAGTCCCTGACTTCACTCTTTTGGCAACATCCTTAACTTCTGCGCTTCCTTTTCCTTCTATTTCTCCCACCTGGCAAACCCCCAACTCTAGATCAACATGGCAGAACATATGTCATGGAACCATATGGAGTGGTGTTACTACACATTCATGCTGTCCAACCTTATTTGTGTCTTCACCCTGGCCAACAACCCTTTCATATGCCCTGCTCCAGTTTCTCTCCCATTCCTCAATACAGCTCACTTCATCTTTTCACCTGTTTCCTTACACTTGACCTTGCTACCTATAAAATACAGCTCCTGTTACCACCCTTTCACCTGCTCCTCTCCAGATTACCCTGAACTACTTACTGTTCTCAGAAGACATCATGGTCTGTCTTGTCACTGGGACTTTGCATGGGCTGTTTCCTCCTCCTAGAATGCCTCTCTCCTATCTCGGTTAAAACTTAACTCTCCTTTCATCTTGACATTGCCTCTCACAGAATGCCTTACCTGACTCCCTACTCCCAGGCTAGCTTAGGCATTCTCATCATTGTGTATATCACCTTGCGTCATGATTTCCTCAAAACCCAGCCATTTCAACCCAAAAACTACCAGACCTGCCTTGAAAGCAGGGGCCATTCTTGTTCACTCTTGGAGCCCTAATATGCAGTGGTCTAAGACAGTCCTCAACCCAGGTTTGATGAAGGACTGAGCCTAGTGCCATTAAATACCATTACAGAAAGGAGTGAATCAAATCTAAAATGATTTAGAAGAGCATGTTAGACTTTACAGGTGTATAAAGTCTTTTCCTCCTACTTCACATAACTAACTTCTAATTACCCTTCAAGATTCAAGTCAAATGTTAACTCTTCCAGAAAGCTCTCCAGTTCGCCTGGGGCCAGAGTCAATGCCCCTCGTCAGAGCTACCAGAGCCCCCTGCACTAACCTCACTCACTATATTGTAATTAAATACTTACATGGTGGTCTTTCTATCTAAAAGTGTGAGTTTTCTGAGGGCAAAGAAAGTACCTTACATTTACATTTATCCATGGGCCAGAGGTCCCCAAGACCACCCCCAGGTTCAAAGATCTGCTAGGAGGACTCACAGGACTCCACAGATTGTCATACTCACGGCTGTAATTTATTGCAACAAAAGGATACAAAGCAAAATCGGCAAAGGGTGAAAAAGCACCTGGGGTGAAGTTCAGGGGCGAAACCAGATGCAAGCTTCCCAGAGTCCTCTACCAGGGAAGTCACACTAAACATGCTTAATTCCTACAGCTACAAGTTGCGACTAGTCAAGTGAAATGCTGTCTACCAGGGAAACTCACTCGACTAAATGTCCAAGGTTTCTCTTTGGGGACAGTAATGTAGACACTCTGCCAAGCACCTATCAAAATTTCAGACTCCCTGAATTCAGCATAAACCACATTGTTTGCACAAACAGTTTAGGCACAGTGAGCCTTCTTATCATTTAGGGAATGGTGGGAACCCTCCTGAAATCCAAATTCCCTGATACCAGCCAAGGACCCACCTTGTAAGCAGGTTTCTGAAGGACAGCCATCAGGCCTGCTGTGCTCACTCTTCTCGGCAGAATCTCTAACACTTCACACTGAGCCTGGCCCACAGGAGGCATTCAGTAAGCATAGGAAGAATGAATAAATGTCAGACATTTAAGTAGTCAATTTACCCTGGCAATCCCATGACTTTTCACCATCACTCCACAATGTCTGCATTACTGTTCTAACTGTCGACAAGAAACTGGCTGAGAGGTTAAACAACATGTCCAGTAAAATGGCAAGACTAGGATTTGAACTTCCGGCTGCCTCATGCACTTTCCCACAACAGCCTACCCACTGAGGATTACACAAGCATCTCACGAGTGGAGTCGGGCGGAAGAAACCGCATGGCTAGACAAACACACACACACCCACAGAAGCTACTCAACTTGCAGGACACATGCCAAAGAAATTTCCAAAAGTTCTCAAGAGGCATTCATGCACTGCCTGATGTGGAAGTTGCTAGGTCCTCTTCTGGTTTGCAGCAACTCTCCTGAGTCCGCCACTTAGCAGGGCGATGGCTGTTACACCCCTCACCACCACATAGACCTCGGGCACACGCCACATGCATAGCTGTGCCTGTCAGGCTAAGCAGACCAAGCCCACCAAAGGGGTCCACTTGGGACCTGGCCCAGGGGTGGGAAGCTGGAAGCAGCCGAAGCTCCCGGGTCCTCAGGCCCTACTTTGGGAACGTTCATTCACCTTTGCCAACTTCCTCACAAAAACATTCTGATTATGTCGACCCTCATACCCAATGATGGAGCTGACTTTGAGCCTATGCACTGACTCATCTAATGAGCTGGGTGTCATGGATGTTCAGGGAAAAGTTTTCAAATCACTGTGAAGCAAACCTTTATGTATCCAGTTCAAGTTCAAGTTCTTTCCCTTCTATTCAGTGCCTGCTCTGGCCAGCATACTACCCTGGGCCTTGGGGATACGGAGATGAACAAGTTCCAGTCACCATCCTTGAAGACTGTGTCACAGAGTAAGGGTTCAACAGTGGACGTTCCCTCGCTCTCCTGCCCCAAGATGAACTCTAGGAACTGTCCTTTCCCGATGCAAAGTTGAAAGGACCCACTGGAATCGACATCAACAATAATAACAATGACAACCACTGTTTATTAAGCACTTGCTGGGTGCACCAGGCACTGTGTTAAGCACATTACATGCATCATTTCTTTTATTTCTCATAAGAGCCCTGTGAGGTAGGGAGTCGCATTAGCCCCATGGTGCAGAGAAGCAAACAGGCTTAGAGGGGTTAAGTAGCTTTCTCAAGCCCAAACATCCAATAAGTCATAAAGATGGGATTCAAACCCACTTCTACTCGACTACAAAACCCAAGTCACTACCCACCTCTCTCACTGCCTTAAAGAAGCTTGTGTGGAAGTAGAGAAGGCCAGCTGAAGAAACAAGGCAGCGGGATCTAGCCAATCTGTCCCTCCCCCCCAAACCCAGGGACTATTTCTGCACTAAGGACAAAAACAGTGTGGTCATGGCAAGTCCACACTGGGTCCAAAGAGAAGGTCTGTGGCCCATAGCCCATCAGCCTTTTTCACAAGAACAGCTCCCTCCATATAGACCTAAGTGTGCAGGGGACTGAAGTAGTTACCAAAACTCAATACGTCACATCTTGGCACAGGTTGGGTAAGGCTCCTGTCTCCCTAGGCCTCAGAATGTTCTGGCTGGGGTTTCAATAACAGACATACCTTCCATGGGGGACCAAGTTCCAGGTTACAAAGCACTTTCGCCTGTACGACCTCATCTGATCCTCCTGGATACCTCCTGAGTGAGGTGTGAGCCCCTCGCTTCTGATTAGAGGAAACTGAGGTTCAAGGGTGTCAAGCGACTTGTCCAGATCACAGTTGGTATGAGGCAGAGTGTGGACTCTGACCCAGGTCTTCTGATTCCAACCCTTGAGCTTGTCCATACAAAATCACTTTTGTTACTAATAAATACAGAGCTGTCACCATCCTACCCTGCAAGTCAGGCAAAGATTTACTGAGCACCTCACTATCTACAAAGAACTATAAGAAACACCCAGGAATCCACAAAAATAGGCATGAGCTATGTGTCCTCACTTGTATCCAGAGACACTTGAGAATGGTCAGATCACTCAAAATACAACAAAATGTTAGCATATTTTTTAAAAGAGCTTACTACACGAAGTGTCAAATTCCTTACAGCGTTGAAAGTAGACTACACAAAGGAGGGCAGCCAATTAAAGGTACTAAGAATGGTCAGGCTTCCAGAATTGTACAATGGTGACTGAAAGGGGGAGAAAGTGTTTGTTCTGCTTATCTTAAAATGATTCTCGTATGTACCTTAAAGAAAAAGATAATTTAAACGTAGTAAGACCTGTCATCACTGTGGGTCTATTACAGATTCATTAATCCATTTTCTCAACAAGCACTGAAGTAGAGCTACATGCCAGGCACTGTACTAGCTGATAGGCACAAAAGGTAAAATGAGGCCCAATGTGGGAGAAATCTGCAGAGCGGGATGAGAAGGGAAGCCCAGGTACTAACAGCAGCATCTACAAAGGCACTAAAGCAACAGACCAAGGCAACTGCTCTTCTTGAAACACTTGGCTTCTGTGAAGGACATCATTCTGATTTTCCTTCCACTCCCTTGGACATTTCATTTCTGTCTTACCGATTTTGCTTTTCCCAACATTAAAAAAAGAGTGTTCCTCAACTTGGGTCATGCCCTTTTCTCTGCACACTCTTCTCTTGTACAAGCTCATCCATAATCCATGGCTTAACTTGGCCTTCACATCTTCATCGTCAAGGTCCAAATCTACATTTCCAGCATGCACTATGCATCTGAAGTCCAGACTTGTCCATCCAATGAGCTACTCTTTTTCTCCCCTTTCAGGTTTCACAGGTATCTCCAGCTTAACCCCAATTCAAAGTGGAATCAGGCAACCCACCTTACTCACTGCTCTGTCTAGTGCTTCCAGGAAATGATATCACCCAGTTGGTCCAATCAGAAACCTGGGAGTCTTACCCTTACTCCCCACATCCCACCCATCAGCAAGTCCTGTGGGTCAGCTCTGTGCTCTAACTCTCTCTCAGACCTGCCCGTACCGCTCCATCCCCAGGGCCCCCACTCACACAGCAGGCTGCTCCCAGGTCTCCCTGCTTCTCTTCCTCCCCTTCTACAAATCCGTTCTGTACTAAGTCATTCTGACCTTGCCTCCTACCCACAAAGCCCTGGTCCAAGTTGTCATCTCCTTCTGTCCCCAACAGGGCGGCCAGGGAATATAGGGGGTGGGCAGTAATCAGACTGACCTTGTCAAGCCAACATGCAGCTGACATCATTCCTCCGATGGCTCCCCTCTCACTGAGCGGGAAAGCTGAAATCCTTATCCCAGTCAACAAGACTTTCCATGACCTGAGTCCCTACGATCTCAGGGATTTCAGCTTCCACCACTCTCCCTTGCTCACTCCATTCCAACCGCCCTGGACTTGTCGCTGGGCCTTGAACATCCCCATTATTTTCCCTCCTAAGGGCCTCTGTACTTTGCTATCATCTGCCTGGGACACTTTTCCGTCAGGCTTCCATCTCTCACTTCCTTCAGGCCTTTGCTGAAACACGGCCTTCAGCTTGAGCTCCTCCATCACGGCTCTGTGTAAACAGGCACCCTTTCCCCCAGGGCACACTCCCGGACCACTGCTGCTTCTCTATAAGTACCTGTTGCTTTCTTTACTATACCTCTCCCACTACGCAGGTACGTACATGCACACACGCACGTATGCACAAATATAAATCCCATGAGGGCAGGGACTTTTTTAGTCTGTTTTATTCCCTGACTTATGCCCAGAACCCAGGACAAACACTGCAATGTAGTAAATGCTCATTAATTATTTGTGGAATGAATAGTAACCGCATTGACCTTTACAAAATGTAAATGCAAAATCGGATCATGTTACCCCAGGCCTACACTCCTTTAATGACTTCCCATTGCCATAGAAAAGGTGCAAAGCCAGCATCATCTCAGGCCACCCTCCATTCACTCTCCTGCTCCAGCCTTGCTGGACCTGCAGTTCTCTAGCATGTTGCTGTTTCCTCCACTGATGGGCCCTCTCATCTGTGGATCCCTCCACCAGCAATGCTCTCCTCCCTTCTCATCAGAGATCAACCCCGCCACATCCTTCCCATTCCAGCTGAAAAGTTGCTTTCTTGGGGAAGCCTTCTCCGAATCCCTAGACTAGGGCAGCCCTCCCAGTCTTGTGCATCTTCTCTGCAGCCTTTCTCCACTTCTCTTATTAATGGGTTTCTGTTTAGCTCTTCGATGTTCTGTTTCCCCTAATAAACCATGAAGATGGAGATCGTATCTATCTAATTCAGTACTCTGGTGCTAATAAGCACATAGTGGGTACTCAGTCAAGATTTGTTAACCGGCTGCTAAAAGCATGTGCCTGATGACGCACCTCAAGCCATATGCACTTCTGTGAACATAAGGTCATGGGCCTAGTGCACCCTGGGACCAATACACAGATTAGTCTGAGAACCAGAAAAAGAGCTCCCTGGAGCTCAGGCCAAATTAAGACTTTGCAGGGCTCAAGAACTCAAGGTACAGGCTCTGCTGAGGAGCCCACAGGCTAAGCGAGACCACCACCTTCCTTCTGTGAGATCTAAATCAGTGCTGTAAACACCCGTTCTTCACAAGTGCATCTGTCACCTGAATATGAAGACAGATAGTACCCAAAACGGAGTTATGATAAATGTGTTTTATCACATTTTTTTCTAAGCTGCAAGCAATGACTGAGAAGTTTATTGTCAATATTTTAGTTGTCATGTGAGAAAATGGCATAATCAGCTATAGGTTCTATAGATAAAAATGACAGCTCGGAGAAAGGGAAAGATAAAAACACAACCACATAAAAACATCATAAATGGAACTGCACACAATAAAAATAGACAAGGTGCAAACTTCCAGAGAATAACAAAGTACTCTCTCCAGGAAAACTTTAATTAAGTACATGGTTCTTCCAAATCCGCCACTAAATAATAGACCTCTCTAACTCTTAACTGTTTGGGGGAAGAAGTGATTTGTGGTTTTCAGGTATAGTTCAGTGGCTAAGAAAGATGACTTGGTACCGGTCCACCAGGGTTCAATGCCAGGTGTGGCCACTTTCAAGCCACGGGACCTTGGGCAAGTGGTGGTACCACTCTGAGCCTTGGATTCTTCCTCACATGTACAATGGAATAAAAAGAATACCACCCTCATAGGTTTTATGAGGATTAAATACAGTACTATATGAAAAGAACAGAATAAGCACTCATCAAAATGTTGTTTTCATTGTGGTGTTGCTAATGGCCATCATCCCCATAGAACATGAGCTAAAGCTAAAGCGCTATTGGCAAGTAGAGGTCTTTCTTTAATGGAAAGAAGAATGAGCATTTGGAGAGTGGTCTCAGGCCATTCAAAATAATAATGAAACAACACCCTGGCAAAGTTAGGGCTCAGCAATGCAAACACTACATCCCCTCTAAGTTGGAAAAGCTGGATGGACAGTACAAGGAACCCATGAGATTAAAAGGCCACTGGGGTACTTCCTGCCTCTGAGAACCCTGCTATGCAGATTTTGAGGATGGAGCCAGGGTCTCTAAGCACATTCATGTTTGGATATTTATTTGGTAATCTGGGCTGTTGATTCCACATTACTCATGCCCAAGTAATAGGCCCCCTAGTTTGGAAGAGCTGTTACAGGCTAGCCAGAAACCCTGGAACTAAGAAGCTGCTTCCCTCTTAACCACTGCCTGAGACCCTCCCCTTTCTGGGGGGCCAGTTCACTACCACATACTCTGAGAACAATATCCTGGGATTGTACCTTCTGTCCTGACTACCCCTTAAGGCAGAGCACTTCCCCGCAGCCCCATGGCCAGGTCCCTTGGGCAGGTTCTCCTTCTCCCATGCTTGGACACTTGCGGTCTTCCCCATCTCTATGCTGCCAGAGGCATCCTTCTATACTCAAGGCAGAGCCCATCACTCCTCTGCTGGAAAGATCTTCAATTCGTCCCCACCACTTAGGTAAAAAAAAAAAAAAAAAAAAATTCCATGAACCTCGGCATAGCATTCAAAGCCCTCTATAGCAACAATCCTCAAATGCTGTGATCTCAGATTCTTAAAAATAATTGAGAGGTGGCAAGGGGAAAAACAGGACAATTTCTTGAAACAAATAATAACTGAGGAGCCCAAAGGGCATTTATTTATATGGGTTATATCTGTCAATATTCATCACACTAGAAATTAAAACTGAGGGGCGCCTGGTTGGCTTTGTGGGAAGAGGATGTGACTCTTGATCTCGTGATCGTGAGTTCGAGCCCCGTGTTGGGTGTAGAGATTACTTAAATGAATGAATGAATGAATGAATGAATGAATAAATAAATAGATAAATAACTGAAAAAATAAATTAAAACTGAAAGTTCGTAATCTATTCAGGTATTAATACATTTAAAGTTAGCCATTATAAACCTACTTACTACATGTTAATATAAAGAATTACGTGGTTACATAAATACAATTTTTATTAAAAATAACCACATTTTACTGAAAACAACCATATTTTTTAAAACAACCAAAAATGGGGGCAAGAGTACCAATGGTTTGTGTTTTTGCAAATCTCTTTCATGTCTGCTTTAATAGAGGATAGCTGGATTTTCACACTTGCTTCTGCATTCGACTCGCTGGGATAGGTTGTTATAGCTGAGGCGCGTGACGAAAGTTCAGTCTTACACAGACATGTAATTAGAAAAGGTAGGACTTCACAGACTCCCTCACTGTCCTGATTGTGGTGATGCTTTCACGGCGTACACAGACAGCAAAACTTATCAAAGTATACATTTGAAATATATGCTGTTTGTTTTATGTCGATTATACTTTAATAAAGATGTTAAAAACAGGAAAAAAGAAAAAAACCGCTCATCACGGCCTCAACCTCGCTTTCTTCCTCCTCTCCCTCCGCTCCCGACAAAGCCACACAACGTACACCTGAAATGCCTTCCCCACCAAGGATGCCTCCACCCTCTGCCTCCCTCCCTTCTCCCACCAGAGAAATTCCTCAAAATCCGCATGAAATGTCGCCAGCCTAAGAAACCTTCCTAGATCCCAACACCCTCTCGAAGGAAAATTAAGCTATGGTCCCCTCAACTTTTGTGGGTGAGGAAAGAATCAGGTGAGAGGAGCTGGGGGAGGGAGCACATCTCCATCTGGATTTCCTCAGACTGGCCTATGTCCTGTTAGTCTTCTTTGAATCAAGAAGAGACACCCAAAAAAGCCGATCAAAGAAGCCTATAAACTGATAAAGACAGCCCAGGACTAACAGCCTAGTGTTACAGGGCCTCTGAGGAAAATCCAACTCCATTTAGCGCTCCCCCTTCCCGCAATATAGAGGAAGTGATCACGACGCCATATACACACTCGGGGAGCTTCCTGGGGGCCAGGGCCACACTTAGCCACTTATAACCCTCCAAGTACCTGGCCCATCACAGGTGCTCACGAAATATCTGTGCCGCAAGTGAGGCAGAAAACTCAGCTTCTCAGTCTACAAATGGCATCTGAGAGGATCCACCTACCCGGGTCGTCCTCAGGCCTTATTTACAGAATGTATTGGTTTCCTAGGGCCGCTGTAACAAAATACCACAGACAAGAGAAATGCGTTCCCTCACAGTCCTGGAGGCCAGAAGTCTGAGATCAAGGTGTCTACAGGGCCATGCTTCCTCCAAAGGCTCCTCCAGCCTCTTTGAGTTTCTGGTGGTTACCGGCAACCTGTAGAGTCCCTTGGCTTGTAGCTGCATTAACTCCAATCTCTGCGCCCATCTCCACAGGGCCCTGGAGGTGTCTAACTCCAAATCTCGTTTTCCTTATAAAGATACCTGTTACTGAATTTAGGACCCACCCTCATTCTGTACGGCCTTCATCTTAACTTGATTACAACTGCAAGGATTCTATTTCCAAATAAAGCCCCATTCTGGGGTTCTGATTGGATATGATTTCAGGGAGAATATACGGAGCATGTGTGGAAGTGTCTGGCACACAGTAGGTCCCCAGATCGTGGGAACATCCTCCCTTCTTTCTGCAGATGCAGATGAGTAGCCAAGGACTCCCTTCACAGGCGGATGCCCTGGGCTCACAGAAGGCTCTCTACTTACACGCTCACTTGCCAAATGTGTGAGCCTGGAGGAAATGAAAGACAGAAGTGGATGATAACCGCTTTTCTTCTCAGCTCCTACCTTCCTCCCACTCTGCCTCCGTTTCCTTATTCACCCCACCCCCATGGTCAGCCCCATACAGAACACACACCTGCCTATTCAAATGCTATCCAGGAATTGCCTCCTTATAATTTGGGACTATAATTTAATGCTAAAATTTCTCAGCAAGAAGGATAGAATTTCCCAGTGAGAGGGTATGTTTGGTGTATGCAGCCTACACAAGAAATCCTAAAGGCCACCTTTTTTTCAAATGAATAAAGGGGAAAAAATGACTCTGAATATAATTACCCTAAAAACTCTCCCCAAATCAGCACCGATCCAGCATGCTTCGATGTAAATGGGCTCTCCACTGTCAGTGGCCAGTGGTTACGACAAACCATGAAATATTATGGTAAAGCAACACAAAGTCTGTCGAAAAACAGAAACAAATAAATATGGTGTGTCCATCTTTAACACTGAAAGGCCAGGAAGTTTCAGCCACATTGGGGGACTTGTAATTGAGCTGTTGGCAGTAATGAGTGAGTCCCTAATGTCAGTTTAGCCCTCAACGCACAACAGGCCTTGCCAATCCCCAGAGGCTTGGATGCCTAGAGAGTATTTTGACATTCCTGGGGACAGACCCAATAGGGTCCTGACCCGCCCTGCCCAGAACACAAGAATCTGTCAGACAATGAGGTAGCAGGCCTCAGTCCTGCTGTGATTCCCTTTTGTCGCCAACAGCAAATGTTTGGTAGAATTCTGAGTTAGTCAAAACAGCATTACTTCTCAAAGGCAACCTGGATTTCGTCTCCTGCAATGTTAAAATGGCCTTGACCTTTTCTGCTGTCAGTCTTGGTGATTTGGCAATGTACTTGCAAAGCCCTATTATTCCCCTTGAGGATTCTTTGTCTCTCTTCGCTTTTCTTCCTTTCTTTACTCTTCCTCTATTCTTTCAGGATGTTTTCACTGCCTTCTTCAAATTGTGATACTTAATACATCATTAATTTGCACCATTTCAAAGGTTTTCCATTTCAAGACCTATATATGTAATATATACTATTGTGATACATAAGATTAAAGGTTTAAAAATTAAACTAGAAACATGGAATTGACATCAAGAAGCCCCACGTACTGTGTTACACTGAGAATACTTCGTTACACAGACAGAGGGTCAATACACAAGGACTTGATTTTGACAAATGCTGACAATTTAAAGTGCTCACACTTATAAGGGCTACCAACATTATATCTGGTTAGTATGTTTAGTGAAAGAAAAGTGTGTTTAAGTGAAAAATGGCCTAAGAATAGCAGCTAAGTATCTGGGTCAAAATTCCCATTCAAGTAATTACATTTTCCCAACCAAATGTTAATTAGCACTTCTTAATAACACCATTGGATAATGCTACTTGAAAAGATTACTTGAGCAGGTACATACCACCATGTACAAAACAACCTAGTACTCCCATGGGTTACTTTTTTTATGAATTGGAAATTTGTAGCCCCTGATTCAAGGCCGAAGCCCTTCAAAAGTAGTCTTGAGTGGCCCATTGAGATAAACCTCTTTGTATGTACACTTTCTATAAACTCTTCTGAGAAGACAGTACACCAATCACTTGCTTATCCAGCACAAAACTTACTTGTGCATTTCACCAATCCAGAGCTCAGGTGATAACAGGGAGAGGAGAACAGGAGCACATGTGCACACATACACCCAGTCCTACAAAATGTATTCACAGGACAGCCCCTCACCGAGAACTTCCTTGCTCCTACTTTATACAAAGTTTTTACAGGGTTGGCTACTGATCTCCACCTGAAATCTGAGAACCATCAAATGACAGCGAGGAGAATGAGTGCTACCAGTAAGCCACTAACAAGTCAAAGAGACAGGTACTGGCCTGCCAGGAAAGGAGACAAAAACAAAAACTAAACTCAGAAACATCAGCCCAAGAACCCAGAGTGGTCTCAGACCATTTGGCAGATAAAGTGTGCCTCACACCTCAAGAACTGATTCTTCTTAGGAAGATTTTAAGCCTCCAATAAAAGGTAAGTTATATTCAGCAGTATTTGCTTCAAGTGGTGACTAGGACATTTGAGAAAGATACCCGCTCAAATTTTTCACATTAAAACTCCTTTGGTACCTAAAGGGCAAATAGTCAAACTTAGCTATCCACAGTGACTTCCTCCCTGGGGCACAGGTAGATGAGTTGGTGTGGAAGAGAAGGGCTCTGTCTGGAAGTGGTGGCTTGGGATTCTTATCAAATAGTGCACCTTCCATTTTCCTGTTGGAAAACAACCCTCATCTGCCCCCTGAAGTAGCCTGAGTCCCCTTGTTTCCATACCCTACTTGGACAATGGTACATGCCCTGAATCTTTTCTGATCTTCTGCCCTATATCCTTTTAATACCCAGCTTTCCTAGGCCCTATATATTAGGGAATTAAGACTCCTAAGAGGATATAATCCGATAAACCATGCAGTCTCCTGGAGGCAATACGGACTCCAAGAGGGTGAAAGTTGTTTCTTAGGGAGGGAAGCAAAAAAAACTTACATATTACAATGGTTTGTGGCCCTCTGAACTTCACCCTCCTTAACAAAATCTTATTGCTTAGAATTTAATTTCTCCCATTGGCTTTTCTTGGCTATCAGATGAGCAGCATTGACAATTAATTCATAGATGATACAAAAAACATATGCAAGATCAGTACTACAAAACTATGATCAATACATAGTTGTGATTGGAAGACTTTCTTTGGATTGATTGCTCATCCTAGAAATTATATAGCAAGAGGTGGCATGTGAGTGCCTATTAGCTGCCGTTGGCTGCCTTGGGAATATTTACATTTGGTCCTCGATTTATATTTTAGTACGCTATTTAATCACTAATTATGTCAAATGCAAAGAAACTGTAGGCGAGATCGGAGTAAATATCTAGCAGCCAATTAAATTAGAAGGTATTTTCCCAGATCAAGGAATAGTTAAAAGTTCACTGGAAGTGTTTTTAAGAAGTGAATTTATTTTTTTCCATTTGTTTGCTTTTACTAGAAAAACAATTTAGAACGATTTTTTTAAAATCTGGTCACATTGTTACTAATATTACACATTTCTATAAATTGGAAAGCTACATATGCAATTTGACCCGTTGCAATTTTTAAGTATATAAAAGTTACTCTGCAACTACAAATAAACAAATACGTTTATTGTTAGTAGCTTTTTAATTGTTAACTTGACTTTTATCTTTGTCATTCTTAATCCTGCATGTTATAAAAATGTAAGTTAAGCCTTATTCTTTTTATATACGAAGCACAGATATACATATAATGTACAAAGAGAAATGCAGCCCAGCCTGTCTCTGGTATTAAAATTTCATGGGGGGAGGTTTAGGGAAAAAAGGGCTCTTTAGGGGAACAATAATTGTTTAAAAAGGCAATGAACTAGGGCGCCTGGGTGGCTCAGTTGGTTAAGCGACTGCCTTCGGCTCAGGTCATGATCCTGGAGTCCCGGGATCGAGTCCCGCATCGGGCTCCCTGCTCGGCAGGGAGTCTGCTTCTCCCTCTGACCCTCCTCCCTCTCATGCTCTCTGTCTCTCATTCTCTCTGTCTCAAATAAATAAATAAAATCTTAAAAAAAAAAAAAAGGCGATGAACTAATCTCCACTGCCTAACAGGATCTAACTGCAGCACTGTTAACAACTGGGAGACGAGAGGATGCTCCTTGTACTAGAATTTGAGTTATTCCCTGGAGATGGAAAAAGCACAGAGGCTCAGATCGACAGGTAAAGAGGAAGCCATAGCTCAAATCCTGCACAGGAAGGTACAAGTAGATCCAGAGAAACTCTAAGCTCAGAGCGAACTATTGCAAAAAGATGGAAGAGGCCCTGGGGCAATTACCAAGGCTATTAAGTTAAAAAACAAGGCTAATATGTACTAGGCTTTAAGTGTTCCTGTGTGGGCCAGCATAAGGGTGCGTATGCGCACACGCACACACACACATGCACACACAGGACCACAGACTACAACCTGTGCACTACACTCTCAAGGGAAGTCTCTAGCTCCAGGGCCTGAGGCAGATGCTGGAGCTAATTGTGAACCCACATATATGGAGAGTAAAAGACCGGAGAGTGGCTCTACCCTGAATGGAGATATCCTGATGCCTTCTTTATTCAGAATAAAGCTCTGCTCATTCTCATTTGGGGGTTGGAGTCCCTATCCTGAATACTTTACTCCACACCTAGACCCCCCTGAAAGAACTTCCCACTGCCTCAGGGGAAATCAAATCAAATCCCTGAAATAAAGTTTGCAAAGCTCTTCGTGACGCCCGCCCCCCCCTTCCCCTGTGCTTCACCCTAACTGAATTCCATTCAGTCCTTCCAACATGTGCTGTTCTTGCTCACCTCCAAGCCATCACGCACACCTTCCCTTTGTCGGGAACACTCCTGTACCTCCAACCCCTCTCCACTCTTCATTTTCCGGATAACTCCTAATCATCTTTTGGGCCTCAGCTCCCCCACCCCCAGTTGAACTGGGTGCCCCTGTCAGGCCCTTCTCTCCCAGCTCTCAGATAAATGAGTTGAGTCTAGCACTGTTTCAGCCATGGCTTGACTGTGAGTTCTGTGAGGGCAGGGACAGCGTTTACTCTTCTCATCAGCGAATCCCCAGGGCCTCGTTCGGGTTAATAGCTCAATAAAAATATTGATGCATTGAGCTGAAATGGGCAGAAGACAGAGTTGGGAACCTGACAGGGCTTTTGGCTGTCAATTCCCCCCTCCCCAATAGACAGCCAAGAACTCCAACTATTGGCAGGACCAACCTTGGCTCCCACTTTCCCAGCTATTTCTGGTTTTACAGGAATTTGCCTCAATGCACTGTTGCCACATGAAAGTTTTCAACCACAACCATCAGCATTGTTATCAAGAAGTAATGGAAAAGATGCAGGATCTAGTTACAATGTAGCTGTAAAGTGCTGCCTTGTCTTTGCCCCCTGCTCAAAAAAAAGCTGTTACCTTTCTAGCCCTGTCCGCCATGGTGCTTAGCAGCCAGGGATGCATGGTCTCAGACATGTTTACCAAGTAAAACACTGACTTGAGGGGCGCCTGGGTGGCTCAGTCGTTGAGCGTCTGCCTTCGGCTCAGGTCATGATCCCAGGGTCCTGGGATCGAGCCCCACATGGGGCTCCCTGCTCAGCGGGGAGTCTACTTCTCCCTCTCCCACTCCCCCTGCTTGTATTCCCTCTCTTGCTGTGTCTCTCTCTGTCAAATAAATAAATAAAATCTTTAAAAAAAATAATAAACAATAATAATAATAAAAATTAAAAAAAAAAAGAAGTAATGGAAAAAAAAAAACCAAAAAAAAAAAACCTGACCTGAGAGTTAGGAAACCTAAGGAGATTGATGACTCGTTCTACCCCTCACCAGATTTCTGACCATAACCAAATACTCTCCTCCCACTAGGCCTCAGTTGGAAAATAAAAGAAATGGATGGTATCTTCTAGAGCTTCCTCTTCATGCTCTAGCAGTCTATGACTTTTCATCCTAATTTACAAGTCAAGTTATTCCTGTACCATTAGCTTGTTGGGGTTGAGGGGAGTTCTCCTTTTTTAAAAAATAAAATAGGGAAAATAAGAAAGAAAGGGGTATACCTACTGTTGTGGGTCAAACTGTGTCCCCGAAAAACATGTGTTCAAATCTTAACCCCCATGCATGTTGTCTCCCCTTTGGGAGGTAATTAGGATTGGATGAGGTCACTGGAGTGGACTCGCCATGATGGGACTGGTGTCTCTACAAGGGACAAGGTGTGTCTCTACCACCTCCACCATGTGAGGAGACAGTGGGGAGACAGCTGTCCATACACACCAGAAAGAGGACCCTTATCAAGAACCTGACCATGATGGCACCCTGATCTGGGACTTCCAGCCTCCAGAACTATGAGAAATAAATATTTGTTATTGAAGTCCCCCCGACTATGGTATTCTGTGACAGCCACCCGAACTAAGACATCTCAGTACCTGTGAATATGATCTTATTTGGAAACAGAGTCTTTGCAGATGTAATCAAGGTAACATGAAGTCATACTGGATTAAGGTGGACCCTAATCCAATGACTGGTGTCCTTATAAGAAGAGGGACACTTGGGTCATGGGGAAAAAGGAGACACACATCGAGGAGAGAAGGCCATGGGAAGATGGGAGCCAAGATTGGAATGCTAAGGATGGCCAACAATGCCAGAGGCTAGAAGAGGCAAGGAAGGATTCCCCCTTAGAGTCGTCAGAGGGAGCATGGCCCCGCTGACACCTCGAATTCTAGATGTTTAGCCTCCAGAACTGTGAGACAGTGAATTTCTGTTGTTTTCAGCCACCAAATTTATGGTAATTTGCTAGCAATCCTAGGAAACTAACCCAGGTGCCATCTTGAGGGGAAAAAAAAAAAAAAAAAAACCACAGATACAGAAAAGGTCTTCTCATTTTACCGAGGACCTAACACCCCTTGACTAACCCTGGTTGGCATGTCCGTGGGTCCTGGAGGTAACAGGACTTCCTAGGACAGGTGTTAGTGACACAGGGTTCTGGCTACACAGAACGCAAGCACATGAGCAGAAGTGGACGACAGGGGCTCAAAATTGCCCTACTTAGAGTTACCAGGAGGTTTCCTATTCAGAACATTTTGTGCTGTTCACAAAGCATACAATAACTCACCGTTTTAGGAGCAGCAACGAAGCCGTGTATTTACCAACCCCAAATCAGCAACAGAGAGGTATCCAGGACACGTCCATTGTTTCAGGAAAGGGCTGGATGAATATATACCACGACGGTGGAAAGAAACAATTACGAACAAGGGCTCTTCTGCCCTTCCTACCTGAGGAGGAGAGTGCTCAGACAATCACTGCTTGTCAATTCGAGAGGTCCCCAATATCAAAATGCGCTTCCTAAACTACAATAAGCCCGGAACAACAAAAAGCTCAATTTCTTTTCATTAAGCAAAGGCTTTAAGAGACTAAAAGTTGGGACTGCAACAGCAAAACGACTCGGCAACTAGTCAGGAGCCCTGGGCCCCACCCCAGCTCTGCATTTAAGGACATGACAACAGCTGTACTTTTCGTGTCCTTTGATTGAGAAACCAGGAACCAGAAACAGCTAGAATGCACTGAGCGCTTCTTTTCATATGCACGTCAGTAATCACAAAATTTAACACCTACAGCACACACTTTGTACCAGGCGCTGTTCTAAGAACCTTCTGGGGAAATCTAACCGAAGCGTGACGGCAAGCTTTTCAGATACGTATTATTATTGTGCCCATTTTCCAGATAACAAAGCTGAGACTCAGAGAAGTTAAGCAGTTTGTCCAGCATCATCACACATCACATAGCTCATGTGTTCTAGATGGAGAATCTCAAACCCTGCCAGGTAAGTGCTGGTCAAGTACCTACTAGAAGAAAAGCCCCTCAACTCCCCACCTTAGGCAAAGCCATCCCCCAGCACTCAGATGACAGGAGGTAGAGGGCTATGACTTATTTGACTTGCTAGGTTGTCCTCCATGAGTTATCTCCCAGAGACTGTAGCTAAATGTGGACTCCCTGACTCACCATCCTGGGCTAAGAACCTGTAAGGTCCTGAATACAGAAAGAAACGCAGAAACATTCAAAGGCTCTTGCTGGTCACAGCACAGGAGCCTGGACCCAGAGGCACATTGGCCCTGGAGATGCAGACGCCTAGTGGAGAACAGATGCGTAGAAACGAGCATGGCAAACACTTGCCCGAGACTTCTATTTTCTCCTCTTTGCTTAGCATGAGCTCCCGAAGAATGCTGGACCAGATACAAACATAGTCTTCTGGAACGTGTCCTCTACACTCCTCAGAAAGTGCTTGGGATAATGATTTAGGGATTTCCCCCTGCTAATGACCACCTCCTGGTAACAGCTGCTAGGCCAAGGTGTCGCAAGCCACAGCTAGGGGCTATTTGTCATGGTGAGCTCTGGGCAGCCAAGACTTCTCCAACAAGAGCAAAGAACTCACCGGAAGCTGGGCTCTGGGGACCTGCTATGCTTGGTGGCAATGGACAGCTTTCCCATTCCTGCAATGGGCTACGCAGGCACTGGATGGGCACTGAATGACCTTTCTGCTAAGCTCCAGACCCGAGAAGCTAACTGCCTACCTGACATCTCCCACCGGCGGGGGCAAATCTATGTTTTGTGAGGCCTAAAGCTTTTCCAATTTGAGACTCTTTTTAGAAATAGAATACAAAATTCTGACGATAAAATTAGTCATATGGCCTTGGAAGGGGCCAAGCAAGTACAGGGCTTTGAAGCTGAAATTTCTATTCATAATAAATCCACCTCTGCCCACAAGTACCTTCAAGGTCACATGTGAAAAACTGAACTCACCATCTCCCATTCCTCCCACACTCTGTGGGGGTCTGACTCTAAGGTGGTCGCCAGGAGCCCAGCCTCCTGGTGTCCTACCCTTATACAATCCCTGCCCCGTGAGTGTGGGGGACACCTATGACTTGCTTCTACCCAATAGAACATCGCAAAGGTGACAGGGCCTACATGATCATGTGTACGATTGCAGTGCACTGGAATGTACATCCCTCCTGCTAAGAGACTCTCCCTTGCTGGCTCTGAGGAAGCAAGTAGCCATGTTGGGAAGGCCCATGTACATGACAAGGAGCTGAGGGTGGCCTCTGGCCACCAGCCAACAAAAAACCAAGGCCCTCAATCCAACAACCCATAGGCCTAAGTAAGTGGTTCTCGAACGTTAGTGTGCACAATAGTCGGGGAGCTCATCAAAAATCAGGGCCCACCCACAGAGGGTCTTACTCAGCAATGCTAGTGGGGGGCACGAGACTCGGAATCAATTTTTTACAAAATGGTGATTCTGAAGCCACACTTTGCCAAACAATGGATCCTAATTCCTGTTCATTTTCCTGCCTGGAGTCCTTCTCGTCTACCACCTCTTCTCCATTCTCACTGCCACCTGCTTGCTGTGTCTCTCATCTTACCTGTACTAATGGAATATTCTCCCATCTACTCTTTCCCCCTGCTTCAAATCTCTCCATCTCTTTAATCTATTTTTCATAGTACCCCCAGAAAGATTGTCCTTAAACTGAAATTGGATCATGTCAATGCCTTTCTTCAAAAACCTTCACTGACAATGCAAAGATTTACCAAGTCATTCATCACAGCCCTCATATACAGAATTATATACTTCTGAAACAGCCAACAATAAAAGAACGATTAGATAAAATGCAATACACCCATATGATTGAGCAGTATGCAGTCACGACAAATGACGTTTTAAGGACATTTGAATCACATCAATAAATGTTCACAATATGATAAGTGAAAAGATGTAAGAAGTATAGCTGTAAACATGTATGATCCCCACTGAATAAATTCAACACTGAAAAGAAATTCACCAAAAACTTGAGTGGTTTCTCCCCAGGGTAAATTATGCTGTCTTCTTTGGATTTTGTGTATATTTTCCAGGTTTCTTATAATGAGCGTGTACTAAAACACACTCACACACACACACACACACACACACACACGACAAAATGATCTGTAAATAATGTCTAGGACGCCCTCAATGTCAAGTGTATGCTGCCACATCCGGAACCCTTGCTCCTTTATTCGGCCTTGTCTTCAAGTACATCTATCCTCCGATCACAAAGAACAACATGCTCTTCCTCAACTACGTGCCGTGTCTTTGCTTATACAGTTGTTTTGGTCTGGAGTGAAGCCCCTTCCTTTGCCACCTCTCCATCTTCAGATGTCTCACTCAACTTCTAACAGTCGTGTCAAAAGCCACCTCCTCCAGGAAGTGCTTGCCCGATCCCTTCCTGATGAATGTCCCCCTCCTTTGCTTTCTTACAGCAAGTCCTTGGCTAGCTTATTTGCTCATTCAGCTATCACTCAGTCAATTCCACTTTCATTCAATCACATAGCAGTCTACATGTCTCTCGTCACCGTGGAAAGCAAGTATGGGGAAGGCACAGGACATGCATGAATCAACACTCACTGCATCACTCAACCCTAAGGCTTGGATGTGGCAGACACTCAATAAGAGGAATGCTGAAATGAAATGAAACCTACAGGGTATTTATAGCAAGTAACTCATTACATCTTTTGGAAACTGGTTAGTGTGGTTTGGATCCAATGGGGCATCAACTCCTAATTAAATTCAGCATTTTACAGGAAAAAGAGTGCCATCAAACAAATTTCCTGCCTGCAGATATTACTGTGCATGGCCATGAAGAACAGACTTAAAATCTAAGGCAAGACGAGATACAGTGCCATCCACAGCCAACACCTTCGGGCTTTACAGACCACAGTCAATGAAGGTGAAGAAAAAGTTAACAGGTCCTTCAGCTGCTGTTTATGTCAAGTTGAAATGAAGAGTCAAAAGCTAAGTGAAATAAAGTAAACCCCACAAAGCCATCTGAGGAGAACAAGACCCAGACAGATGCTGCTGGGAAAATATCAGAGCAAAATAGACTATTCTAGGCATCGTTTGAAGGGTAGGAATGCAGACGTGAGACTAGGAAAGGAAGTGGCATTTCCTGAACAGCTACCATGCACTAGGCCTGACATTATTTAGTCCTCACGCGAGGGACAAGCTGTCATTCCCACTTCACTGAGGGCCAACTGAAGCTCAGAGAAGGTATATCATTTGTCCGATGTCACACAGCCAGTAAGTGGTAGAGCAGGGACTCAAACTAAGTTTGACTTAGCCCCAGGCTCTTTGCATTAGACCAGACCAAAATGGGGCCCTATCTTCCACCACCATCTCAGGTATAGCTCCCCCAAGCTGCCACCAGAGAGCTCTTCCTAAAACCCAATCCAAACATTCCACTTTGCCATAAAAATCTCTCCACCAATTCTGCACTACCTAAGAGATAACATCCAAGCTCCTGATCATGACACAAGGGTCCTTTAAGACCTGGCCCAGGCCTGGATCTCCAGTCCTCCTAGCCCCACACATGCTTCCCAAACTCACGCTTCTCTCATGATTCTGTGCCTTCGCAAGTAGTATTCTCTTTGCATTTCAATTTGGCAAATTTCTACTCATCCGGCAAGACTCATGCCAAACATCCCCTCCTCCAAGAAGCCTCCCTTAGCATGTATCCTCTACAAATTCAAGTCCTCTCCCTCTTGTGTTCCTCTGCTGCATGTAACTCAAATGAAGAACCTGCCAAAGTACACTGTCTGTCTCCCTTCCTGGATTGTGAGCTCTTCAAGGGTAAAATAATCTCTATGCACCTTGTACTTGGCACAGTAGCTGACATATAGTAAAATGTTTATGGGAAAATGGCAAGTCTAATCTAAACATCAAGATAAAATATATTGTAATTACAGAGAAGAAGATAAGCAAAAGTCAAGTCAGCAATTACATTCCTGCACGCACACATGCGTACACACATCAAGCCAGTATGTCAACACTGCATTAATTATAGCAAAGTAGAAGCTCAGTCAATGTCAATCATCTCAACTCACCCCAGGCAACTTTCTGTTACCAATATCTGAGATGTGAATGGTGGCGACACCTCAAGAATGAGGACATCTCACTTGGGATGGTGGTAATAACAGTTTGCCAGATGAGTTCCATCCCCACGGTTCATGGCCAGGTGTCAAAACCTCCAGTGGCCCCAATCTCTCATGTGATATGTAATGACAAATGTCCAACGTCTCTGGAGCCCCAACTGGCAATCTCAGAGCCCATATGTGATATCAGCACTGACCAGCCACACGTTTGATCCGGAAGATAAATACGGCATCCTTTATCAGCCCACAAAGCCAGACAAATTCCACGCAGCAAAAATGGGGGTCGATGTCATCCTGTCCACGCCATATACTGCTTTTAAAATAACAATGCTTGGGTCTCCTCTCAAACACCCAAGTGCAAATGCTGTGGAGCAGTAATCTGCCAAATTTATCAGAATATAAACTACACATGTCTATCTTTTCAAAAACTATACAATCACACTTATTGAGAAGACATCATACCTCACAAATATAAGATGCTGGAATTCAGAATGAAAACTAGGATACTATTTCATGCTCAAATGACTAAACATGAGAGGACAGTTTCCAGATGCATGGTGTTTCCTTATAACCACTTGTGACCCGAACTATTTTTCATATTACTTTTCCTGAAAGTTTCACACTTACTAGTCAAAACGCCAAGTCTCTAAATCCGGGTGAGCGTTGTGTAAACAAAATTCTGGAAGTTTCATCAATAAAGCCATCTAATCCAGGTTTAGTAAGGTGCAAGCACCGACACACTGGATTCATGATTGGCCTGTAGGTGTGTCAGATAAAATTCCAAAATCGGAGTTTCTTGCTGTGTAGAACACACAGAAAGTCAATTTCAAATATCCTTACTATTTAAAAAATATGAACTCTTTCCATTTTACAATAAAAAGGCAACGGTCTTCTCCATAATAATTAACAAAGGTCTTCCTTCCCTCCCTCATGTATTGCAACAAATATATATTAATATCTACATAATAAACGTGGGGGGGGAGTGAGCAGCAAAGGAATAAATACAGTAAGAGGTCTTCTACATAAAGTAAAAATAATGAAAAATAAATGATATATTTTCTGGGTAGTTCCAAATGGAATAGCAACATAAAAACATGCGTGGAAATACTCGTACCAAATTCAGAATCTTGGAAAGTTCCAGGAGGGAGGGAGGACAGACATATGATCAGTGAGGGACACACAAGGAGCTCCAACCGTATCCATAATATTTAGTCACATAATATTCGTGTTCACTAGATTATTCTTCATACCATTTTTATATCTGAAGTAGTTCCTAATAATTTTCAAAAAACCAGGGCTGGTGTTAATTCCTGGAATTCCCTTTATGGGACATAGCTAAAAATAAATGATGCTCACACTGTTGAACCAAGAGACGTTCTTTCTTCGTAAAGAGAAATTTATCAAGATACGATGTCTGAAGCCACTGGTGTTAAGTGAGTAAACACTCTTGTGATTACAAATAAGAATATTAGTAGCCAAAATGTATGCAGCACTTAATATGTGGCAGGCCCTGTGTGAAGCACTTTATACAAATTCTCTTCTTTCACCTTCATAAAATCCCTCTGAATGAGATACTAGTATTATTTATGTTTGCTTGATAATGAAGTTGATGCCCTAAGAGGTAAGGAAAGCTATACAAGGGCACACACCTAGTAAGGGGTGGGGCAGGGATCTGAGTCCAATTTCACTCCTAAATTCTCTCCTGCTTTATCACCCCCTCTTCCTACTGTCTTCCCAAATACCCAGTGCTAGAGCATAATGTGATCTGATGAATTAGAAAAAGGCATCCTCTCTGGAGGAGACCAGACCCTCACCAGGCTGCCAAGCACTGTCTGGATTTCAGCCTCATTCACCCCAAGAGCCAGGAGCCTTGGTGCAGTGACCCTCCAACAAGCTCTTCTTGCTGACCTCTGGCCTAGGTACCACTTTTGCCCTGCTTTCTTCCTAGAGCCCTGAAAACCCTTTCATAAATTCAGCCTGACTGGAGTACAAACAATTGTTCAGAATGCCTTGGGATCTACGATGACCTAGGTATCAAAGAATACCCCCAGATAACTCACTGGAGAGCCACCAGGCACAGAGAGAGTATCTAAAAGAAACCATGCTGATTGTCCCCATCTAAGCCTGCATTCGCAGTGCCCAAACCGTCAAAAGAGTTTGTGTAAGATCTCCTTTGAACAAAGAGTCCTATTGCTCAAACTGTAGTATTAATAAAAGATATAAAAACCATTCCCCTAAATCCTTTCAGTCCATCTTCCGCATCTATCCCAGACTCTAAGCCCCTCTCCACTGTTTGCCATCCCTCTCCCACCCAAGCAAGCCAAACTTTCCTCCTTTGTGCTAACACGCCCTCCTCACCTCAGCTAGAATGCTGTTTCTAGAGCACACGTCTGCTCAGGCCTCTTTCCTGCGTGTGGCCCTTTAAGTTCAAGCTGCTTAGCCAGGCCTGCCAGGCCTGCCAGGTCTGTCGTGATGGGGTCCCCGCCCTCTCCCTAGTCTCATCTCTTGCTCCCTGCTTCCCATATACCTACACTGTCTCTACCAAAGTAACCATCATGCCCCAGCATAACGACTCTCACAGACCTCTGGGCCTTTGAAGGTACTGTTCCTTCTGCCTGGAAGGCTAGTCGCCACTCCATCCCCTGGAGAATTCATCTCCAGCCTTCAAGACTCAGCTAAGTGTCATCACTTCCATGAAGCCTTTCTTGAGTGTGCCAGGCCTTCCACACCTCGGCAGCTGAGTAGTTCCCTCCTCTGTGCTTTCAACCATTTTGCACTCGCTTCTATTATGCTTCTTGCCATAATATGCTGTAAATATCTGTTTGTAAGGCTGTCTAGCTAATCATTTGGCTATGTCTTAGCACTGCCAATAAATACAGTCCAAAAGACATTGTTGGCCTGACATTCAAGGCTGTCCTTACCAGTCTAGCTTCAACTTACATTACTCACCGGACTTTCCATCCATTCCCTTTCCTGAGACCTATTCCCCAAGAAAAATCTACCTCTCACTGTTAGCCACCAGGCCATATGCTTTCGCAACCCTGTGACTGCTCCCCCAGCCTTCCCCCTTCTTTGCATATCCAGATCCAACCCAGCTGTCAAGGACCGGCTCCATTGCCTTCTTCTGCAAGTCTCCCAGGCAGGAATCAATTTCCTCCTCCCCTGAATGCCCATAGGTCCTCAATGGTGTCTTTATGTGTGTCTCATCCCGTGGGGCCTACTAGATTGTGAGCTCCTGGCAAGCAGGGTATGTCCCATTCATCTCTGTGTCCCCAGAGCGGACAGTGGGTGCCCAGTGCAAGCTTGATGAAAGAATAAGGATCCATTCTCATGGCTATTTTTAAAAGAAGAATCCTTATTAGGAACGTGTGAAATGCAAAGTCTAGATTGTGCTCCTTTTTCCTCCTTAAGAAAACTATTATTAGATGCCTAATTTCTCATAGGTTGTACAACAGAGTACCCAAAGAATACTGAAAAAGCTTGTTAAAGAACCAAGTGCAAGGGAGTGGGGGAAGGAATGCCTACGAATACCTTCTGATCTGAGGTTCTAATCCAACCCCTTACTGAATGCTCTTCAACTATGATCCTCTCTGCAGAAATGGGGGTGTGAACAGACCCTACACCACAATCCGAGCTCTGCGGTACTGCCTTGTTTGTCTACCTGCTTGTCTCCGTATGGCCACTCATAATGACTTGTACTTTGTAAAACGGAAAACATTCAGGGTCGTATCTAAATCTGCTGCTTTTTTCTAAAATATTTAAGGCATTAATAACAAGTCAGCGTGCCCCTTACTCAACAGCTTCCTGAGTAAGGAGGACTTATCACAGGCAAGTGAAAGAGCGTGCTAATTGTTTTCAATGTGTGATTTCCGAATGAATGAATAAGTTAGAATGTTAATGACTCTATACAAGAAAACAATGGATTCTCTTCTCTACACTGTGATTATGATATTGCTTTGACATGCAGCTGATTCATAAGCTTTTCAAGGGTAAAGAATATGCATTGTTCTATTATTTTCCTTTATAAACATTCAAGTCACTTCAGTGTGACTGGTTCTGTCTCTTTCCTGAAAAAAAAAAAAAAAAAAAAACCGAAAAACATACATAGAATGTGTTTTGCTTCCAGTGGGTCCTCAATAAATACAGTTGTTTAAAATTAGCTTCATCAAGATATGATTCCAACATAAAAATTCAGACACTACTCTATCTCTCTTTCATTTCTAGTATGTTCCCTACTGGTCCATAAAAATCCCATATACTTTCATAAACATTTGAAGTGGTTATTTTTTTATTCCTTAATATCAGGACCCAAATCCAATTTGAGTAGAAAGTTATATGTGATGAATTTGATAGTTCTTGGGCTAGCTCTGCAGCAAGCTGGAAGGCTAGCCTTAGTGAAGGAATACTTATTAACCCTTTCTGGCCAGCTGGTCATGTGAGGAGATGACAATCCACCAGGCCCACCAGGGCCCTGTTTCTTGATTCCAACATAGGCTTACGCAGGACTCCTGCTCACATCACTTACACCTTCCATTTCTTCCTTCCTCTTGCTCGCTCTCTCTCTCTCCATTTTCCACCCTTGCCTAATCTGGCTTCTGCTTTCTTGGCTCTTAGCAGAAACCAGGTATTTGATCCATCCTCGGTTTCCAAGGTCCTGGTTCGAGGAGTAAAACATTACTCAGTGAACCTGTGCACAAAGCTCTGAAAACAGAAATTTTTAAAAGAGAAACAAGATCAATAGTGTTCACTATTGGCAGATACCAGAAAGCTTGGAGGATAATTTAGATAGTATTCCTTCCACAAGCCCTACACCAGAACTCTGCAACCACAAATTAATCTGTATATTCGTGTTCTAACAGTCAGAATCTACTGGCAGACCCAGCTTTTTCTCAAATCAAGATACAAATTTTACATAACACCTGATTAGGCTAAGAGACTTGCAAATTCTATTACCCATGTTTTTTGTTTTTTTGTCCTGAGCCAAGAACCAAAAGACACTTTAATTTCCAGATTTATATTAGACATATGCCCAGCCCCCAGTTGAATTCAACAAAAATTCATCAAGCATATATTATGTGGTTGGTGCCAAGGGGGATTTAAATGCTCTACAAAACCTGCCTGTCTCCAATCTTCAGAGAGATTACAATATGGTTAGTGCAATGGTCTGAACGCGTATGTTGAAAATGTAATGCCGAAGGTGCTGGTTTTAGGTGGGGCCTTTGGGAGGTGATTAAGTCAGGAAGGTGGACGAGTACCCTTAAAAAAGCTGCCACAGAGGGGTGCCTGGGTGGTGCAGACGGTTAAGCATCCCACTCTTGGTTTTGGCTGGGGTCGTGATCTCACTGTCATGAGATTGAGCCCCATGATGGGCTCCGCGCTCAGCAGGGAGTCTGCTTGGGATTCTCTCTCTCCCTCTGCCCCTCCCACTCATGCTCTCTCTCTGAAATAAATAAATCAATCTTAAAAAAAAAGAAAGAAAGAAAAGAAAAGAACAGCAGCCACAGAGAGCTCCCTAGCCCCTTCTGCCATCTGAGGGCAAAGCGGGACATCCTCAACACAGAAGAGGGCCCTCGCGCAACCATGCTGGTGCCCTGATCTTGGCTTTCCAATCTGTGGCGTTGTGTTATAGCAGCTTGGATGCACTAAGACAGCTGGAGAAACAAAATACCGACCAACCGAAAAGGCTAATTACAATCTAAGGCAGTTTACAAGCATCAGTGAGTAACAGCATCAAAAAATGTCGTAGGAGGTACTCTGACAAACTCAAAACAACAGAAATGTCTGCTCTGGAAGACAAGGATTCGGAGGCATTAAGGCATCCCACCAGACCTCAGAAGAGCTGGGCTTTAGTCCCGGCTGTACCCTGGCTACCACTTGGAGCCTGAACAAGCAATCTGACTTCTCTGGCTCTCAAGTGTCTCACCTATACAATGGAATAAAACTACCTGCCCCGCTGAGCTCGTCAAATTGTTTTAAAGATCAAGTGATATGATCAATGGAAAGCATTTCCAGAAGCTGTATTTTGCTATACAAAAACACCTTGGGCACATCCTTTTTTACCCTCTCCAGGCCTCAGTTCCTTCAACTGTTAGAAGGCTGGATGATCTCTGAGGTCGCTGAGTTTACGATGATGACAGAGAAAATGGAAAGGAAGGATGTGAGGGACAGCACTGGCGCCATACTGCCAGAGGAGACTTCTAACGACACCAATGGGTATTTCTATCCATTCAGCTCTAATAGCCCCAGGGAGAATGCTGCCAAGTATATGGTATTTTCATGCTAACACCCCAACAATCCCACCTCCAGCTTAGAGCCACGGGCTCACACTCCACACCACCATGTCACATAAGGAAATTTTTGCACTCCTGCGAAGTTGGACACTCTCCATTAAAATCTCACGGGGGGCAGGCCCAGACTGTCATTACCAGCGATAGAATTTCTCAAGTCAGCTCTACGTCTAAGGGCTGTAGAGACAGACCAAGCGAACGATGCCTACAAAAACATGACACCATGTGCTTCGTGTGGTCTCAATCTGCATAATTTGGGTGTCAGATCTATAATCATAATTTTGGTGTGAGGTGTGCAATCACAGTCAATTTCTTTCTTTCATTCTTTTCACAAGCCCATTCCAGTTATCCCTCTACTTTATCCTCTGATTGCAGGAAAGAATAAGGGATTAAACTGCACATCAGTGTTCTAGACCCTTTTTATACCTCTTTCTTATCTGAAAATTACTGACTCAGCCTAAGAAACAAGAAAGGAAGGAAGGGAGGGAGGAAAAAAGGAAAAGGAGAGCAAGAGAGATCTATCACCCAGACTACCTAACAAAGTTTTTCTTTTAAAAAATTTATTGATAAATTGCAAGCCAGCCAAGATCAAACACTGACCCTTGCAGGTGATAAGATGCCACAAGTGACTTTTTTTTTTTTTTTTTTAAGATTTTATTTATTTATTTGAGACAGAGAGAATGGGAGACAGAGAGCACATGAGAGGGGGGAGGGTCAGAGGCAGAAGCAGGCTCCCTGCCGAGCAGGGAGCCTGATGCGGGACTCGATCCAGGAACTCCAGGATCATGACCTGAGCCGAAGGCAGTCGCTTAACCGACTGAGCCACCCAGGCGCCCGCCACAAGTGACTTTTTAACAACAGTTTCACTTTACAGAACATTTAACTCTACGGTCAATATTCCATGATGCCCATCAACCCATCTGTCAGCAACCTAGCACTGGTTATTCGGGGAAAGGAAGAGATCGCGACGATCCCAAGGGTGGTGTGAAGGGGAAGACTTTTCACATGGAAATGGCTCCTGTCTGGTAAGTTCTCGGTTTTTAATCAAAGTCTTCCCCCAAACATTAAGATTGCTATAGTCCTCAGGAGTCAGTCTGGAAGGATTTCACAACTGCATCCAAGCTCCTAGGCAAGAAAGAACAGCACAGAATGCACCACAAATCATGGTAAATCCAAGGTGAGTATCTCACCGTGGACTAGGAAAGAAATGTACCCAGATGCGGCCCTTCCTATTTTTAGTACTTTCGTTACCCTCCCATGACCTGTCTTCAAACTTTTCATAACTTTCCATGAGTTGACAGCCAATTTTCCCATTCAGAGAAATCATACTTTCATCTCTTTAGGAAAAAATGCATCTCTTACCACAGACAATCGGTTTCAAGCTTTATTTCTGCTCGTACAGTTCTGAGTCGGGTAGTCTTGTAATTCCAGGATAGAAGGAAAAACATACAGAAGAACTGGGGTCATGTCCCAGCTCAACTGCTTCTTAGCAGCACGATCACAGGCAAATCGCTTAACTGCTCTGGGTCTTAGTTTTCTAATCTGCCAGATGGGGACGATAATGGAAACGACCTCATGGGATTGCTGCAAAGATTAAACCTGCCTCCTCTGTGAAAAAGCGCTTTGCAGAGAGCCAATGGCTGACTGCATGTTTGAATATATGCATCTACCTAGAATATGGATCTGATTTATTTCTGTATGCCCAATATCCAGCATCGAGACTCAAATGACACACTCATTAGATGTCTGATGAAGGCACGAATGAGTGGTAAGTGAAGGAATGCAGTCCCTATGTGTCCCCACAGCCCTAAGAGCAGGGACCATGTCCTACGCATCTGTTCCCTAGTATCCCGCACAGGATGTGGCTCAAAGTCGTTGGTCAAATAAAGCTCTCCTGATCAATGAATGAATGATCCTGTCAGGCTGGGCCCATCACTAATGCCCATGATCATTTTTACTGCCAGTCCCGTGTCCCCACTGCCCCCACTGGAGTGCAACTGCCATCCAAGGGCCCCTCCTTTCATAGGGCCTTCCCTGCTTCATCCCTCCCACAGCATGCTCCCCCTGAACACCTCACACTTGCACGAAACATGCAGCTTAGCTTCACATTTCATATCCTTCCAAGTGGCTCACTGCCCTTTCAGATATAACCCCTCCTGAGATCAATGCTAACTCTTTGGGGACAAAGACCAGGCCTTATCAATCTGTGGAAGTGGCACTGTGCTGGGCACTCAGCTAAACGGTGGCCTTCTAGAACTGATGTTCCCTAGGGGTATTCCATGCACAAATCGTTCTAAGCTTGGATGGCCACTGCAAACCTTCTCAAAATCCTCAAATTTCGAGTTTCCTGAAATACGGGGGGTTATTGTTTTTTCTTAGTTGTATTGAGATGGATGAAAAGAACTGGAGGAAAGAACTCATTCTCACAGATGTTATATACTTCTTTAACTTCTCAAGTAGAGGATCTCAAGCATAATTTGGCCACCGGTATTCCAATGGGCTGTGCATACGAGATGCAGGAGGAGGTGGCGTGTAACGGGGCTGCCCGATGTAGCTGGTGCCTACATGACTGTGTGTGCTCACTGCCCCGGCCACTTCTAAACAGCACAGGCGGCACCGTGGTCTGCTCCCCCCAGGGACTACTGCACTCTGGGTCACCGATCTGTATTCCTGGAATATGGATCTGTCACCAAATACACCCGGAAAGCAAAAGTGCCCTACACCTGCACCCCTCTTAGGTACCATTCGATTCAACAGCCATTCACTGAAGCCCTCCTGAATACCAGGTGCCAAGTGAGAGAGAATGGGTCCCCACTTTGCTGAAGGTTGGGACGAACAGAAAAGATGGCTGATAAACAAGTCATTAGATATGCTTTCCAATGTATTTGGGCAGATCGCGGAAGTCACAGCAGAAAGATAAACCAGTTCCCCTATTCATTTACTCATTTACCAACCACTTACCCCAGGCTGTTCAACCGAGCCCAAAAAGACAGAGGACCTGCCCTCTTGTGGCTCACAGTCCAGTGAGGAGCAGACAGGCCAATAAAGCATGATTTCGGTATTCTTATTTCTTTACGATGCAGGAAAATCGCTTCTTTCATGGAGCTGTTCACAATGCAGTGAGCACACAGGAGGAGGGGCAGCTAGGTCTGCATGGGGACTCTGGGAAAGCCATGCGAGAGGCAGTGCTCAGTCTAGCTGGAGTGAGGTATAGAGAGAGCGGTACCCTCCAGCCCCCCACCCCAGGAAGGAAGAGATATACTGTCCTGTAACTGCCTCTTCTTTTTCTCTCTACCCTAGCACTTGCCACCGCCCACCTTGGTTGTGACCACCACCTCCTCAGCCGTCCAGCTGCCCCCGCAGAGTGCAGGCCTCTGGCCAGGCCATGAATCGAGCCTGCTTGGGGCTGGCTCTAATCTGCTCTTGTGGGGAAGGCAGTGACCACCAGAGAGGCCAAAACAAACTGAGTGCCTACTGTGTACCAAGGCACTGTGCTGGAGTTATACCAGTCCCTGCCCTCAAGGAGCCCACAGTTTAGTGAGGGAGACAGACCCATAAACAGATAATATAGTGCAGTACAGTAAATGAGATAGTCCAGGAACTTACTAGATAAAGGGTTGATATTATAGTAAGAATTATCCACTAGGTTTAGGGAGAAGCGTGGGGAAGGTAGGGAAGGTAGATGTTTGAACTGGGCCTTGAAGGGCTTTGCCAGGTGGATGAGGTAGAAAAGAACATTTGTGACAGATCCCATTGGTTATTTACAGAACAGAATTCCTTTATCACCCTCTTTTCCCTCTCTAACAGAACCCAGACTGTGGCTTTGACAGAGACCCTCTAGGCCAATAATCCTGGTAATCAGGGGTTAAAGTAATAACTATAACAGCAAACACTTATATAATGCCTATTATGTGTCTGACGCTGTTCTAAGTATAATATACGTTAACTGATTTAATGGACAGAACAACCCATTGGGGTAGGCACTATTGTTATTCCCATTTTACAGATGGGAAAACTGAGGCACAAACTGTGTGCTTAACCATTACACCATGCTGTCTCTTTATTATGAGATGCTGAAGCTCCACACAGTGAAAGTGACGTTAGTGAGAGTCTCATGGTTTCCTTCGCTTAAATATCAAAGGGTAAAGCCCAAAAGGGGGCAATGGAAGGCATATCCTAAATATTTTAAATTGAAAATATTTCAAACTGAAAACCTCCCAATCTTTGAACTTCAATGGGACCATCAGCCTTTTATGTTAAATAAACTGAAGTGTCATAAGGTTTCTTCTTCAAAATTGCATACTGTTCTAGTACATATAGTGTTAAACATTCTATAATATTTCATCCCTGAATGACAGCAAGGCAACAGAAATGCAAGCTCTCCTGCTGATTCGGGCCTGTCACTTTCACAGTATATTATCTTTATTTGTCAATAGTAAATTGCCCACTTGATCCCTTGGGGCAGGGTGGGGAAAGTATCAAACTGAAATTATCTAAGGGATGAAATCTTAGGAAACAAACATGCAACTTCATGTGTGAATAATGCTAATTTGGGAGAATTTCCTGATAAAAGGCCACGTGTCATCTGTAACAATCTTCCAGCAATAAAGGCCTTCTGGAAAAGCAAGCCTGTTCATTTGTAAAAGTCCCCTCATGTGTAGAGAGCTATCACATGCCATATCTCATTTTTCTCTCCAACAAGCTTGGCAGGTGTTTAAAGACATTCCTCTCATTGTACAGGTTCATGAAACTGAGACCCATTGAGACAAAGAGGCTCACCCAAGGGCACCCAGTTCCTGTCCTCTTTCCACAAATACACACAATTCTCTCCTCATCCTCCTCCTCCCCCTCCCCCATCCCATTCAAATCCTTCTTTAACAAATGAGCACTTAACTGAAGACAAGAGGGGCAGGTCTAGCTGCAGCCCCTTCCCAATTACAAGAGCAACTATCCTCACACCCATCCACTCCCACGCTCTTAGTGTTTTGCACACAAGAAGCAGGCGGGCTGTACCAAAGATAAAGCATCACATGCCCAGATCTTGTCCAGGAGAGGCCAAGATTTCTCACTTTGGGTTTGTGGTCTCCCCAGTGTAGAATCAACTCTGCCCTTCCATACCTAGTGGGCCTTCCCACCTTACCTACCTGCAAGCGGCAAGGGTTAAGCACAGAGCTGTTGAGAGAGAAAAAGAATACACATCTACTAATTCTAGCCTTAACCCACAACAAATACTAACAAGAACCTCTCACCAACATGGCTTTGACTCACTCCCTACTCAGTGCAAATGCTGCAACACTGCATTCACCTGCACCTTTCAGGTCCTCAGGAGAAGCTCATCTACCTAACCGATGCTCGCTCCTCCTTTCAGAAGTCAAATGGTCCAAAGTAGCTCAAACTAAACCTCCCATACCAGGGAGATGCTCATTCTTCCAAGATATCAGAATGGTTCATGCTTTCCTTTGCATAAATGAAAATTTGGTATGCTTGCATTTGCAAATCGGCAGGTAGTTTTCAACACTGAAGCAGGTGTGTACATGGGTACAGACCAATTGAGTAGATGCAAATGTTATGTGTATGCATATACACAGGTTTCAGAGAACGCAACAAAAAAACTGTGCATTTTTAAGTTTCGCATAACTGTGGACAGCACTTGAAATTCTGCCTTGCACAATTTATACAGGAATGCAGAAAGGACGACTTCACTTCTGTTCGGTAAAAAAACAAAAAAAACAAAACAGCCTTGACTGCCTGACTTCTGGGTAATACATTTTTTATTCTCGGACACTTTTTTCCCCAGGCAACGGGCAAAAGTTGGCAATCCTCTTCCCCCAGATATCCGTGCAGCTGTCTCTCAGGTTTTCACTCAAATGCCATCTTAGTGAGTCCATCTCTGACCACGGACACAAAACTGTGGCCAATTACCACCACCACCACCACCACACATTCTTACATCCTATTTTTCTCCATAACACTTGTTGGCAGATAACATACCTTTTTTTAAATATTTTATTTGTATTTATTTATTTGAGAGAGAGAACGCAAGTGGGGAAAGGGACAGAGGAAGAGAATATCCAAGTAGACTCCTGCTGAGCGTGGACCCGGGTACACGGCTCGATCTCAGCTGACTGAGCCACCCAGATGCCCCAACATATCTTTTTACCTATATATTTTACTCATTATATGCCCCCCACACACACACACACACGAACGTAAACCCAGAAGGGCGAGGATCTTAGTCTTATTCCCTACTATATCATGTATATCTAGAATAGTGCCTGGTACATAGTAGATATTCAGTAAGTATGTGTTTAACGAATGTTACACGAAAAAATCCTTGCATTCAACACTGAAATAAAATTTTCCCATACAAACTTTTTCTTATTTCAGAATGAACAACCTTTTTCTCAGTTCTTCATATTTACCAATGCATTTCGGCCTTAACGTGACTGTCTTCTTCAGAGAAAACACTCAAACGCATATTCCAGAACACATTACCAGGACAACTTCCACTTCTGTAGCCTCAAGTACAAACCATTTAGTTTTAGCTCATGCACAGATGACACCAGCCCTGGGCAGTACCCATATTAACTTTGTTTTGCACCCGGGCGAAACTCATTAAAAGAGACTCAATGTTAACAGAATTCACAAATCCCACAGGGACCAACCTTGCACTACCTATGGGGAAAGAGTATGCTGAGTACATTGCAACCTCTCTAGCAATAACTACTTTCTAAAAACATAAGAAACTTTTAAAAGATATGTATTTATTCATTATGGCAAAATCACAAAATCCATGAAATCTATAAAATTTTGCTAGCTAGAAGTTTGTGCTACTTTGTACGCTCGCGCATATTTAAGTCTTCCTTTCACCCCATTGTATAATGCCCGCTCTCCTTTCTACCATTCACAAGTCACCAACCCCTAAGGCAATGATTCCAAAGCAATGGGACTTCACGGTGCTGACCCTGATCTAGCCTCCACTAACTGCAATACCTTTCCCCTTAACTGGGATTGGGTTCTTACCAGTTGTAGTTTCGGCTTTTACATTTGGTGTTTCTGACACAAGAGAAGACCAAGCTGCACAGGACCAGGACCGGGCAGAGCAGGGCCCCTTCTCCCGGGGTGAGCAGAGGGATTCCCCAGGCATCGGCTGTGGGAGTCCAGCCTCACCTCCAGGGCAACAAGGAGACCACACAGTCAGGACACAGGCTCTCTGGGAAAGCGCCTCAGGCGTTTCTATTCTGGGCCTGAGCCCATCCTCAATGACAACCACCCTTAAGTTCTGAAAGAATGGTCTATTATAGGAGAATGGTCTATTATAAACACTAAATGTTAAATGCTATTATCTTGTTAATAATAGCACCCCTTAAAACTCGAGTCAGAATCTGGCATTATCATCTACATTTTGCAGACACCAATATTGAAATCAACCTCTTAAGTGATTTTCTCTTGCATTGAATAAAGGCAAGATAACAGCAAATTAGGACAAAAAACTTGAGCTCTCCAGTCCCACTCCAATATGAGGACCATTATAAGACACTCCACCTAAGGTTTGATTTTCACTTTTACTGGGTTACTCCTCATTTGAAAATAATACTCCCAGCAGTAAGCTGTAGATAAGAGAGACTGCATATGCTAATATGTACCTAACCAAGAAATGTCGTTGCATAAAATATGAGGGGTGACTGGCTAATGTTATTTCATGTATTTGACCAACATTTACTGAGGATCTGTTATATACCTTAGAAGTAAATGACATCAGGGTCATGATCAGTCACCAGTGAAAATGGGTCTGCAATCACACTGGGGACGAGATGAATAGAAGGAGATGCAAGAGGAGAGGTGACACTGCCCAATTACACAGTTTATAAGTGCTAGAGGTGGAACTGGGTTCTAGAAACATCAGAGTCATTACTCTTGACTCCTCTCTCCCCCTTAATTGAGATATAAATGGACCACTTATGTTATTAGCATTAAACCCAATCTCCTCCAACCCCTGAGTAGTACTCTCAAATCTAAAGACTTTGTCCATCTTCATTCCTACCCTACCGAGTCTAAGCTTGGACCACTGCCATCCCGTCCGTAAAATGTAAAAATGTACATCAGATCATAGGGCGCCCTACCACACAACCCTCTAGAGGCTTCCCAGTGCATTTAAAATGAAGTGCAAACTCCTCACCCTGACAAAGCCCTCAATGCCTTTGCGCGCTGGCCCCTGCCTACATCTCGAGCTGCACCTCATGCTTCTCTAGCCACAATGAGTGTTAGTCAATTATTCACATTTATACTTATATTTGCAATCCCTCCCTCTCCCTTGCTCTCTCTCTTCCTTCCCTCTATTCCTCCCCTTTCTTTGTCATCAAGTGTGATGGTCCCTCCTCTGCTTGAAATTCTCTTCCCCCTCCTCTTTGCCCACCCAGCTCTTAGCTCACTTTTCTGATCTCAGTTAAACGTCCTTTCCTCCAGAAGACTCCCCTGACCCTTCAGAGCTGAGTCAGCTGCCCTCCTCTGGGTTTGCACAGTGTCCTAGGCTTCCATGACACCATTGCTCATACTGTGCTTATCCCAACTGGCTATTTCCTTGTCTGTCTTGCCCACCCAACTGTGAGCCCCATGAGAGCAGGGATCAGCTATAGCTTGCTTGCCTCTGTGTCATCGGCACCTAGAATCAAGCCTGACACGGAACTGGTTCCCAATACATGTTTGGTGGATGAACAAATGATATGAATGGAACCATCCTGAAGTCCTATGTGGCAACGTCTGGCAACTTAACTTTCGTGCCACTGCTAAAGTCAAAGCTGAAAGCCAACGGATGTAACTTGGAGTCAGAAATGAGTTGTGTCCTGACTATAACCCCAACTCTCAAGAATGATATTATCTGTAAGTATCAATGGTCTTTTTGACTTAATAAAGATTCATGATCTACCAATACTGGCCATGTAACTATGTACCTTTGTCTGAATAAAGTTGATTAAGCTGCCTTCTGCACTGGGAGGGTCTGCCCGCTAAACAATCCATATTCTCGATAGCTAAAAGGTTACCTCTCACTCTGGTTATCAATTTAAAAAAAAGTCACACTGCAAACACATATATGGATTCTGATCATGGAGCCTAAAACTGACAGAACTCCAACGCTTCTGACACTAGCAGCAAAAAATAGACAGTAACAAGAAACAGGATTCCACTTAAAATCGAATGTGTTTTATTCATTGAAAAAGATGGTATCCCACGGTTTTGTTCACACTTGGCATTTAAACGTGTACATTATCACTGAGCCTGCTTGAATTCCGAGTCACTTGCCTCTTCATCTATCCCTTCCTATCAGGGAACCTGCTTGGTAATGCACGGAGAAATGGTAGTTTTGATATACTGGAATCAATGGAAAGTCCACGGAGCTGAGAGCGGCAGAATTCAGCACATGCAAGGGCTGTCCATGGACGACGGTGACTCGCTCCTCTCGAACACTCAACCTCCTTCGGTTGGATAGGTAAGCTGCCCGCTCTGCGCGTACTGTTCCCACTGTCCAGGACACGTTTCTGCCTTCTCATCAACTAGCAGACCCTTACCCATCTTCAGGGGCTGGCTTCAGGTTCCCACTACTACAACCACCCAACTAGGTTAGCTCCCTTTTTTTGTGAGCTTCCCGAGCTCCCCACCGTCCCCATGCCGGGTACCACTGCCTTGTCTCCTTCTCCCACAGTCAGCTCCGTGCAAGCAGAGCAGGGGCTCTCTCCCTCTTCAGTTTCCCCGGGGCCTGGCACTGAGCCTGCCATATGGCTGGTGCTCTCTGAAGGAATGGTGTCCAGATTCCCAGGCATGTGTTTCTAAAGTGGTGTCTCTCACCTGAGATAAACGCATCTGCGCACTCTCTGCCCACCGATGGGAAACAGAACATATTAAGCACTGTGAGGGGCTTTATTAGAAACCGGAGCCCACTTTGGGAGATTTGTATTTCTGGAAACATACAAAGGTGTTAGGGAGGGTTCAGAAGATGGCAGGGGGCATGAAAAACAAGGCTTAGGAGCCAAGACGTGGAGTGGGGAATCTGTGCGCCGATACAGACCCAGTGCTCAGAGCACTAGCTGTACAACACGAAGGCTCACACCGGCTTCGGAGGCGGCTGAGAGGTGACTGCACGGTGACAAAGATCAGAGGGGGCTACACGAATCTACACAAATCAAAGCTGAAGTCCAGGCTTGGCCATTTCCCCTTTTTGATGCCAAGAACTCAGCAAATGTTTCTCCCATTCCCCGCAAAGCATTGAGAAAGAAACTTAATTGCCACATATTTAAACCTAATTTGTGCTCCTGAACATAAGCCATGTCTCACACATAAAAGCAGTAGAAAAAACAAATAAAAATGTCAAACTGTTCCAAGACTAACTAGGAAGTTTAAATTTTCCAAATGACAGAATGAGTCAAATTTCTATTCAAACCAGCATTTACTGCATTTGCTTGGTGGGCCAGGCTCTGTCCTAGGGACTGGGAATCCAGAGCTGAACGACAGCATCAGGAAGTTTACAGTATGGTAGGAGAGACCTACAAAGCAAAAGGGAAATGGAAATACATTGCAAAGGGCACAGGAAGGCACGATCCACTCCAAATGCAGGAATGAAGGGTCTGGAGGTTATCACAGAGGAACTAAATTATTTCTACCAAGAAAATCACCAGACAAGAAACAATAAATAGACCTAAGAGGACCAAGTAAAGCGCTATCACTCCTCTCATGGTGCTCCAACTTGCAAGTCATTGGATTAAGACCTCAATTCTCCGGGTTCCTGAGGGTTTGGGCTCTTCCTTCACTATTTCACCATGCTATTCTGATCACCTAGGACTAAAGATTGAGGAGACAAACTGAGTGTGTTAAAACAACTTCTCCCATCAGTTGAAAAAATAAAGAATCAACACCCATGTTCACAGCATCATCATTCACAAAACCAAAAGCTGGAAACGACCCAAATGCCCATCAACAGATGAATGGATAAAGAAAACCTGGTATATACATATGTGACGGTTACTTTTGTGTATCACCTCGACTGGGCTAAGGGATGCCCAGAAAGCTGAGAAAACATTGTTTCTGGGTGTGTCTATGAGGGTATTTCTGGAAGGGATTAGCATTTGAGTCAATAGACTGAGTAAAGAAGATGGCCCTCACTAACGTGTGCAGGCATCATCCACTCCATTGAGGCCCCCATAGAACAAAAAGGTCGGGGGAGGGCAATTTCTATCTCTTCTTGAACTGGGATGTTGTCCTCTCACCTCAGACACCAGACCTCCAGGTTCTTGGGCCTTCAAACTCCGGGACTTACACCAGCCGCCTCCCTCAGACTAGGCCCAGACTAGGAGTTACACCATCAGCTGCCCTGGTTCTCATACCTTCATGATTGCACTGAGGGATAGCATCAGAGCATGGGACTTCTCAGGCTCAATAACCATGTGAGCCAATTCCTGGAATAAATATCCTCTTATGGGTCCATATCGATATCGATATAGACATCAATAGGTATATTCTGTTTCTCTGGAGAACCCCAAAACGACATGCAACAAAATATTCAGCCTTTAAAAGGAAGGAAATTCTGATACATGCTACAACACGGATGAACCTGGAGGACATTATGTCAAGTGAAATAAGCCAGTCACAAAAAGACAAATACTATACGATTCCACTCATACGAGGCATCCAAACTCTTAGAACCACAAAGTAGAGCGGTGGCTGCCTGGGGCTGGGGGGAGGGGTTGTTGTTTAATGGGTATAGAGTTTCAGCTTTGCAAGATGAAAAAGTTCCAGAGAGAGATTTCACAACAATGTGAATACACTTAACAGCACTGAACCATATGCTTAAAAATGGTTGTTAAGACGGTAAATTTTATGTTACGTGTATTTTACCACAATTAGAAACAAAAGAAAAATTTTAAAAAGGAACATGCTGTAATGATACATGGTACAGTGTCATGAACCTCTAAGAAAAACTGGTTATGGTACACAAAGGCCCCAAATGTTTAACTTGTGTAGAAATGCTCTACTCCTTCTAATGAAATTTAATTTAATGCACAGATAGGAAAAAATGCAATGCTTCAGCTCTTTCAGTCATGGGTAAGTACAATGAAAGGAGATGAACACACTTTTTAAAAATGTTCTTGCCTTTGTGGGGGAAAAAACAATACAAGCAATCTTATTTAGGTCACAGCAGTTACTGTAAACATCCCAAAGAAAGCTTATTAATAACAGCCACCCACAAAGGACCTGGTTTCAACCATGGAATGCCATGGAGTCATTGGAAGAGGGAATTTAGAGAGAATTTGTCCAGATTTTAAAAATTAGAATGTTAGCATCTTTTTGAGGTTCAATTTGGATTTAGAAAGAACAAATAGAGCCAATATTTTAAATTAGGAATTTGGACTAGATGGTGTCTGAAGGGCCTTCTGGCTCTAAATCGTAACAATTGATTGCTTACTTGATTAAAAAAATCAGGGAAGCATCCTAAATATGCCAATCCTTGATTCTGCTATCGGTAAGGTAAAGGAGGTCACCTGCCTCAGTCTATCAGTGTGGGTATGAGGAAAAGCACTAAGCCCGGCCCCTGCCACTAACCTGCTCTAGGACCCTGGGCAGGTCACTGCCTCTCCGTGGGCCTGATTCCCTCTTCTCCCCAATGGGAAACTTGGATCAGACGGTTTTTACAGTCCCTTCCAACCACTATAATCTCTGATTAAGAACCTGTGAAGCACAGCAGTGAAGGTTGTAGAACAATGAACCACACACTTAAAAATCATTAAAATGGTACATTTTATGTTGTCTCTTTTATCACAATAAAAAAATTAAAAATAAATACATTGGGGGGCGGGGCACCAGGGTGGTAACAGTTGGTTGAGCATCCAACTCTTGGTTTCGGCTCAGGTCAAGATCTCATGGGTTGTGGGATCGAGCCCCACGTTGGGCTCCGTGCTCAGCGTGGAGTCTGCTTAAGATTCTCTCTCCCTCTCTCCTCCCTTCTAAAATAAATAAATAGGGGTGCCTGGGTGGCTCAGTCATTAAGCGTCTGCCTTCAGCTCAGGTCATGATCCCACGGTCCTGGGATCAAGCCCCACCTCAGGCTCTCTGCTGGGTGGGAAGCCTGCTTCTCCCTCTCCCACTCCCCCTGCTTGTGTTCCCTCTCCTGCTGCCTCTCTCTGTGTCAAATAAATAAATAAAATCTAAAAAAAAAAATGAAATAAAATAATAAATAAATAAATAAATCTTCTGACAAAAATAAGCAAAATTTTTCAAAAACAACCTGGGAAGCAAAAACAGCCACTCTGAGCAATAACAGAATTGCAGGAAACCCAAACGCTTCAACAAGAGGCCTCTAGGCTTGGCTTTTATTTCTTTATTTTTACTCAAGTGATCCTTGATCCCCAGAGAAACATTCAGATACACCGGAGATGATGCTACTAAAAGAAAGATTTTTCATAGAAAGTAACTCCATTCATACTGTAACTACCTCCCATTCACCCATCTGAGTCCAATCTGCATAGGTAAAGCTTTCGTGAACTGAGCCTCACCTATATTACAATATGGTCAAGAGCCATGCACCCTAGCCAAAATCTCACTCTCGTAGGGCAATTACACTCATTTCCTCCAGCCATGGAAACTAAGCAACTCAACTTCTGGCTCAAAGGCAGAGGAACAAGTTTATTATCTTCTGCCAGGGTTTTCAGATCCTAGGGAGATATCCTCTGCACTAAAAATCAATACAAGATTTTCCAAGGTATTCGGTTTTGTCACTTGTCTGGAGACAATGGCCTCAGAAAAGAGGATGGACTATCTTACTTCCTTTCCTCCCTTTCTGTGCATGCTGCCCTTTAAAGACATGCTCTTTGTTCTGTGAATTCAAAGGTTGCTTTTATGTCCAGTGGGGCGGAGGGAGAAAGCTGTGTGTTTTTTAAGTGGTGAAATCTGTCAAAGTCCCAAAGGCTCTTGTGATACAAACCAGGTCATTCTATACAGCCTGAACCCCCGATTCCATAGGAGAAATAAAAAAACCATTTATAACTCAAAGTAACTAGCAGTAGTAGGTCAATGCACTTGATCGGTCATAAACAAACTAGAGGGACACTGCTTGGGACCTAGAGGACGAGAAGAGCTTGGGGTGTATCTAGGCCTAACCTAACCCACACACTCCTACCCGCCCCCACCTCTTGCCAGACAAATATAGACAGGAAAGTGGTACCCAAGAAGGGGAGTTCCCTTGCCCACCTGCTCCGGACGGGCAGAAGGATATCTGAGAAGTCCCACTCTCACCCCCTGGAGCCCACCACATAAAGAACCACTGAGGTTCAAGCCACCAGAATGGTCAAACTATTTGAGCCATTCTGATAGCGCCCCCCCCCAGCTCCCCGCCAACCCTGCCCTCTCTGGGGGGGATCCAGACTGAGAAATTTTCTTCCTTCCTTAGTTTCTCCTACAGAGAAGACAGTGAGAAGAAGAACTGGAGGTGATGCTATGGAGGAGAGAGAAGAGGAGCACACAAGAGAAAGGAGGCTCCCAACCAAAGCATCTGCATGTGTAAGGTTAATTCAACCCAGGAGAAAACAAGGACCCACAGCACATAGCTCATTAACAATGCTGGGCGGAGACCTCAGGGCTCCAACTCACCTAATAGTTGTGGAGACACTGAGCCCTTTGAGGAGTTGAAAGCTATGGACACCCCTGACCAGAAAAAATGCACGTTTACACCTAATTTCCAGAGCTCCTGTGTTGTCTCCAGGACAATGTTTTCCCAACTCGCCTGAGGATAAGAATGGCCATGATGGGCACCAGGTCATTCACTGACATACCGCCAACATGGAGCAGAGTGCTTTGTGCAACGATAGTTTGGTTCTTCAAAGTAAACTTGCAAAGTATCAGCTCCACGAAGGCACAGATGGTTATCTGTTCTGCTCACGGCTGCATTCTCAGTGTCTACAGCACATGGAAAGTTCGATAAATACTAAGCAAATTAATGGATGAATTAGTAGAACTAAAACCCATTAAAATTGGACTATGACTGTCAAATGTGTGAATCTATAGATTTGTTTCTACGGCCAACAAGCCTGCTAAAAGGAACCCTCTAACTCAAATAATCCATATGAAAATCACTACTGTTTTAGTAGTGTATTATCAATATCACCATGGACCAAGCCCTATGTAGCTGGCACTGTCTTTGATGTTTTCCATACATTATCTCATTCCACCTTTAAAACAGGCATGTAAGAAAAATGTAACTATCTCCCATTTTGGGGAGGCTTAGAAAGATTATTTGCCCAAGATCACACAGCGAATAAGTACAGGAACTTAGAATGTGGACCCAAGTCTCTCAAATCCATGCTTTTAACCATGTAGCCACTTTTATATGGAAGATGACATACTGTAAAATAGGAATTATACCCTAAATTAAATTAGCAATATTAAATCCAGATGGAATGTTGCTGTGAGTCTAAGGGCTTTTGGTACAGTTTGGAGTTTCAAAGTACAGGAGCATTTAAAGACACCGAAGAAGGATGCTGAGCGCTGCGGTTAAGTAACACATTTACTGAACATCTGTTTTGTGAAAAGGGCCCTTGAGGAGGTTACAATCTAGTTGGGGAGCTAAAACCTAAGCAGGTGAAAAGTTCATCATAGAGTTATCCACAGTAGCCCGTGGGAACTGCCAGAAGCCCGGTGTCAGGAGTAAGCAGTTCCTGCGGGGAGGGTGGAAGAAAGGCTTGTTTCCTGGAGGAAGAAGAGGAGAATCATAAAACGTAGAAAGAATAGGTAGAACATTCTAGATCAAGAAATGGTGGGAGCTGGAGCAGAAAAGGCAGTTTGAAGACAATCCATGAGCAATATTTTGTCTATATTATTTTTTATTATATGATTAATATCATTATATATATCCACTGTAGAGAAAATAGAAGATACAAATTAAAAAAAAAAAAACTATAAATATTCTATAAGCAACCACCCAGAGATTCCTTTTGGTGTCTTTTCTTTGAGGATTTATTCTAAGTATATTGTATGTCTATTTATGTAGACATATGCAGATTTGCCTACATGTATTTAATTTTATATTTACAGATCTACTCATGCATATATAGATCTTTATATACGGATATTCATAAATTTACATTTATAAAATACTAATAATGTTTGTGGAGCTCAGTGAGATGGATCTCGAGGCAGTACAGAACTGTTCACACCCACAGGCACAAAAATCACCATCTCTCCTTCATCACCCCCAAGTCCACACCCAGAGTGCACATACTAAAAAAGATGGTGTGGAAGATTATTTAATAACATAGAAAAACATTCTATTATGTTGTTGAGTGAAAAGAGCAGGTTATAGTATATACTGCGTGATCCCACACATTCTCAAAGATAATAACCCATGTATATGCGTGTATTCTAAAACTCAGAGGAAAAAAAACACTGGAAGGAAAACCGCAACAAATTAACCTAGGAGTGGAACCCTTGGGTGGTATTTTCTTATCTATGCTTGTAAGATTTTCCAAATTGTCCCCGCTCAACATGCATTATTTTGTAATCTGAAAAAAAAAAAAAAATCGATGCGATGAAACATAAGCAAGGGAAAAGCGCCCCAAAGAATTCAAATGGGCCCTGAACGTTCTGCTTCAAGATTCATCCTAGGTTTCTGAAGAGCTAAAACCGAATTAGCATTGACCATTAGGCAGAGAAAGCAACGCTCTCGTCTTGGCCAAGCCCCGACTTCAAGGCTTGGATTGGACTCTGCCTCCCGTGCCGGCCTTTGAGGCGTCCAGCATCCAGCGGGTGGGTCAGGCGCAGCGCAGCGCGAGCGCGGATGCCCGGAGGCCTGGAGGGGGCCACACACCACGCTCCCTCCGGCCCCGCCCGGCCGCCACCATCTTAACACCGCCCCCCCCCCCGGCGGCAAAGCGCCCGCGGCCAGATCGCGAGCGAGGCCAGGGCTGCGCCGAGCGAGCACCGAACCCTTCCCCCGCCTGCGGCCGCCCGCGCCGCGGATCACTGTGCGGCGGCGTCCCCGCGCCGGCGGGCCGGGCCGTGGGCACCCGGGCCAGTGGGCAAAGCCGTCCGCTGCCCGCCGCCTGCAATGCAAGGAGCTTTGTCATGCCGGGCGCCGAGCAGCGCTTCGCCAAGTTTCACCTTCGGTGACACAACTTTTCCGTGTTTCTTTTTTAGGCAGCCGCCACATCACGAGGCTAATGAGCACACCGAGGTTTGTAATAAACCCGCCTGCCAGATCCACGGCGACTGACGGACGCTGGTCCCCAGGACGTTCAGCGCTACCGTCCGGTTCCCAGCTTAGTCGGACAACAAATACTCCCTGGACTGACCGCATCGACGAGCGGCCGGCCCCGTTTCCAGGAGAAAGGCTCACCTCGTCCTCAGCGCTCTGAAAACCACGCGCAGATCCAAGCTCTTGGAAGTCTTAATGTTCAGAAAAACCACCCCCTCCCCCAAGGGGAGAGGCAGGCTTACACACAGAGAATCCAAGTCAAAGGCAAAAGAAGCAGGTCAAGTCACAATACTTTCCAAGTCAGGCTTGAAAGAAGATTCTGAAAATATCTATAGGCATATTCGAGAACTGCACTCAGCCTGCCTTCTTTAGGTTGTTTACTTCCACTTTTAACAGCAAGCTAAATATTTTAAGAACTCGATCTGTTTACTAACCCCCCAGTTCAAGAGCAGTAGAAATGCTACCTCCATCATTTGGAGGGATTTGTGAGAACTGGGTTTCATGTTTGTTATTAAACTTACCTATAACCATGCAATACACCCATCACTGTTAATTACAGCTGTTAAACATAGGTTCTGCAGCACAGAGAACTACATGATTCCTAACTTTGAGAACTATAATTAATATGGTCGTTCAAGGCTGTGTCTCCATTAACAAGATATATTTTTGGAAATATTATCTAACTGAAGGCAGCATAAATAGTAAAAATAACTAAATAAAGCTCGCACTTTTTTATTTTTCCATTTAAAATGAGTTATATAATAAGTAGTGAAAAGCCTCTTCTGTGGAGCTGCCCTTTAAGGGGTGGATTTCTTCACTCAAGTTAATATAGCTATCAGGGGAGAAAATGCAGAAATGAGAATCCTCCACTGAGCCCAGTATACCCGAAGGAACCCCATTCAGCTAATGACCACTGACATCTGTTGACAAGGAAAGGAGGGGGGAGAGAAAAGGAGAGAGGGAGTTCTAGAGAGGGAGGGAGAGAAAATGGGGTAGCGTTGAGAAAGAGAAGGAAATGAGACAGATGATTCTGATGAGAGGCAGACTGAAAGCATATGCCATGTAATAGGGAAAAAAATAAACAATTGGGAGTTTTACCCAGCAGTGAATTAAGAGGAAGTGTAATCTTTAGAACACAGGTGAAACAAATTCCCAGACACAGTTCTGGAGAAAAGCACCATTATTTTCAAACTGACAGATGCTTAAATCTTACAAGTCACAGTCATGGCCAGTTGAGGGAAGATACACAATGAAAAGTAAAAAGTCAGAATGTCCAAGGCCAAAGGGAAAGGAAGGGCAACCGTAAGGTAGGACTGAGTTTCTTTCATCTCTGTGCACCCAGGCTGGGAAGAGTCACTCAGACAAATGTTCAGAGACTCATTCAGCCGCACGAGGACCACAGCCCTGGAGCAGTCATGCATGTATGCCTGGGCACGCTCTTCCTAACCATGTCCACATTGGTAAACAGGAAATAATTTTGTCTTTGTGCAAACAGAGATTAGATAAAGCATCCCCCGTGTTGCGTGGGGAGGCACTATGACAGCGGTTAAGAGGTGGATTTGAGGGGCGCCTGGGTGGCTCAGTTGGTTAAGTGTCTGACTTGATTTCGGCTCAGGTCGTGAGTTCAGGCTCCTCACTGGGCGTGGGGCCCGCTTAAGAGTCTATCTCTCCCTCTGCCCCTCCCCCCTCTAAAAAAAAAAAAGAGGTGGATTTGAAGTCAGTCAAACTTGGCTCAAACTCCACCGTCTTGCTAGCTGAGTGACCTCAGACTGGCCTTAGTCTCTGAGACTCGGTTTTTTCATCCATCAAATGGGAATAATAATAGTATGTATATCTATCCTTGATAGACTGTTGGGAAGATTTCAGGAGATATTTCATGTCAAATCCCTTAGTGTTTAATAAAAGTATTAAGACCCTAACCAAAATTATTCTTCAACCAACCGAGATGCTAGAAAGTCAACCAGACATTAATTCCTTGGGGTTAAAGCTCAGCCTCTGGCAATCCTTAGTTAAAATGGAAATATCCCCAGCCATCTATCAGATTACACCAAAGTGAAACAGTGACAGAGCCATTCTGTTACACACAGCTTTCTGATATGACAACAAACTGGAAATGAACACAGCACAGGACCAATGAGTTTTGCTACATGCATTCTACAATTACTCATTAATTACTACAATGCCAATCACTGTGCTAGGTGCAATCCACTATCTATGTGACCTCATTCGATCTGTAAACTTGAATTTTCTCATCTCTAAAGCCCATAAACACTAATCGCTACTTTGGCCGTCAGGAGGATTAAATGAGATATATGTAAAAATAATATATGCTTACTAAATAAGTACTCAATAATTTAGAAGCTACTATACTAATGATAAGTATGATGATTATTGTCATTGTTATTAAATGATGATCAAACATACCCCTGCTTAAAGGAATTCCTTACCTTGCCGAGAATATTTGACAAATACTCCTTATGGGCCTGACAAGTACAAGACCCTGTTGAGTGCCCTAGTATGTGTGTGTGGGGGGGGAGGGGTACCCAAGAAACCAGAGAAAGGGTGTTAAGTGAGAAAGGAAGCTTCCTGAAAGGAGAGGTGACTAGGTGTCAGAAACAAAGAATGCATACTGCATGATTCCATTGATAATTAAATTCAATAACAGGCAAAGTATGATGACCAAAATCAAAAGAGAAGCTGCCTCTGAAGAGGGAATGACAAGAAAGGAACATTAGAGAACTCCCTGGGGTGATGAAAATATTCTATAACTTGATTTTGATACTGATTACATGGGTGTAAACATTTGTCAAAATTAATCAAGAGGCACATTTCAGATTTGTGTAAGTTACTGTGTATAATCTTCAATTACACAAAAGGAAATTGAGTTCCTTTTTTTTTTTTTTTTTAATTAACTGTTTTCACGGCGCCTGGATGGCTCAGTTGGTTAAGCGTCTGCCTTCGGCTCAGGTCCTGATCCCAGGGTCCTGGGATCGAGCCCCGCATCGGGCTCCCTGGTCAGCAGGGAATCTGCTTCTCCCTCTCCCTCTGCTGCTCTCCGCCCCTTGTGCTCTCTTACTCTCACTCTCTCTCTCGAATAAATAAATAAAATCTTTATAAAAATGAACTATTTTCTAATTTGGCCTCTGATCAGGCCTGCCTTTCACCAGATTTTTTGTTCTTTCTTCCCAGGGCCTCCTGCCAGGATCCAGAAAGAACAGACATGTACACCCAAGAATTCCTTTAGGCCAAATAGTGACTGTCCAAACTAAATCTGAGGTCTCTGCAGAAGGGTGAGAGTAGGAAGCCCAAGCAAGCAACCCAGCTCATGCCAGCCCTACTGCACCTCCTAGAATGTCAACTCAAACCTTACACCAACTGAAGCCAAGAGTGCTGAAAGAGTTTAAAAGAATCAACAAGGACACCTACTACCCTCTGCCCCCTGCCTCTGGAGAAGGTCATTAGCCAGTGACGCTAAGACCATTTCCATTTGATAATCAATGCTAAAAGTAATTTCAAAGGGCAGAGGCATGAGTAGGGTATGAGGACTGCCTTTACTTACAGTGATCTCAACCTACAGTAATTGTAATTTGGGTTTCTTGTCTCTTACAAACCCAGATTCTTAATAAAATAGTCCCCATTTCCATTGTGCCCCAAGAACCAAGAACTTATCTCTTTGCTAATATGAAACTGCCATTTTCAGGGTTAATACCCTGGAAAACACTGCTTTAGAGAAAAAATAAATGGCCCTCCAATTCAAGGAGAAATTAGACCAGCAGGCTGGAGTGGTCATAATGATCACTATATACTATTTCACCTTCTCTAGGAAATTAATGCATTTACCCAGAAATCCACATCCCTAATGAATGTTTCATCAAGATATGGCATTCACCAAAGTGACAAAAATGCCACAGTAAAAAAAAAAAAAAAAAATGTCAGAAATCTGATTCAAGTGAGTTTGTAGAACCAGGATATCACAAACAGATAAGCTACATTTCAAGTGGTGAGGACTAAGATAAATCATGTTTCTCAGTACAGTGAACCTGAAGTCCATTCCTCAGCCCGTGCTGAGAAATCCTGGGGCTAATGTGTCTTCTGGAGAGACAAACAGAAATTGGTGACTGCAAACAACGATTTATGCGGATGTTTGTCTTCTCTACTAAATGTTAAAACCATAGTATGTGCCTAAGCTTTACATTTCAAAGAGCATGTTAAGCTTGGCAAAGTAATAGACATCCGCCGTATTTTAATTCATGGGAATTTTTCTCCTTGAATTGTTTAATCGTGGCAATTATTTTCTATTCCTTTCAAATTTCTCAACTCCAAAAATATAAGCCATAATGAAGCAGACACTAGAAAGCCTTTTTATTGGATACATTTGAAGAGCTGCAACACATTCTGGTTGTTCTATGTTGATTGTAATTCCCAGAATGAGGAGTTGATTTGAACATAAAACAGCACAGCTGCAAAGAGACCTGGAATGTTAACAGTTTCATCTCCCTACTCGCTGCCACACAACTCGGCCCTCCAGCTTACCACCCAAAAACCCTGATCCCCATTCCCTTCCCTGTTCTGAGCCTGTTCTCAGGGCCACCATACATTTCCCTGCCCTGGGCGTGGGCCTCAACCCTTTCCCCTTCGCCCCACAGCTCACTTTCTGCTTCTCACCCCGGCCCCAACCCCAAGTCCATTCCCACTCCAACCTCACCCACATCTCCACCCTGAGGATGCGCCCTAAGCCCCTTTAAGGATCTGAACTGTACCAGAAAGAGACTTAGAGGAAGGAACACTCAGTAAGAAGATACAGCACCCCTAACCCACGTCCCAACGTGCTCCTCCTTTTCGCTTCGGCCTCTGCCAATAAGGAAGCTGCACACCACTAGAAATCATAATGAAGAGGACTGGGGGGGGGGGCACTGTGCACTCCTCTTCTGCACCTATCCCCAAGAACAGACTGACATTTCTGATTCGAGATCTCCTTGGCCACACACCCTCACCAAGGCGGTGATCACTATCCTCAGCATAGAAGAAAACATGGGGTTTATGACGCTCCATAAAACCACTGGTCCATGAGGATTTATCCACAAGGTGAAAAAAATCAAGTCCCTACATGATAATAGGTAGATTATGACTGTTAGTTTTTAGTAAGAAGTCACCAACGTCATGATTTCTTGTGGGTAAAATACCTCCAAGCACCTGCTTTGCCTGGCCCAAATTTGAGAAAGACACTTGACGGAAGCTATTACAGCAATCCACCAAGACCAAGATGATCTTTGGGAATGGCATTCAGGGTTCAGTACTTGATATGCTGGCTGCCTGACCACAATGCCCCATCCTTAGGTGTGGTTAGACAGGCTATTGGGAACGGCCAGGAAAGGAGCAGAAAATGAGCCGTACCCATAAAAGCATGCTGGCACCACAACCAAGTACAGCAATAGCTGTGCAAGTGGCTGGTTTCCTGCACTGTGTGGAATTGTCCTCCATCCCCAGCAGCCAGCAGAAGCCCAGCCTGACCGCTATTACCGACTGTCTCTCCAAGAGAACCCACAGCCCATATCACAGGGCCTTGAAACTTGCCTGGTTGAGATGGCTCTCCATAAGCACAAGGGGAAAAGGTGGTTGAAAACACATACCCAACTCCAAACAGGTAGCTACAAGCCAAATGGCAGCTTTGAAATCGAGAACTGGCTAGCCCTTTTACTCAATCCAGGGATGCATTTGGTTTTATCTGGAGCAGGCTACACGCTTTCTGAATGCCACATAACACAGTTGCAGGAAACCAGACCCAGCCTTAACTGAGTGCTTTTCCAACAGAGAACTGCTGAGAAGATTGTATGTGACAAGGTAGAGAGGAGTGAGTCAAAGCTAAGTGAATATCGACTTGAACAAACAAATGTTATGCTTTCTTCTTCCCTGAAATGGAAATAGGTCCTCCTGTTCAGAAGCTGAGTGCTGCTAACTATATACATATCTGCCAAATTAAAAGTTTATGTAAAGCCTAAAGAAATGAACAAAAGGTGATTTGCTACACAAGAGGCCATTTTCATAGTTTCAAACAAAATCAAGATTCCCACCCTCCCCCCCAACAAAGAGGACAGACTATCTCATCTCGCTACGTTATTGAAAAGATTATCAAAAAGATCACTGCCCATCACTGAGACTGGTCTTACCCTCAATGAGTTGAAGAAAATGTCATTTAAAGACAATCGGCAATTTGTGTGTCTGAAAGCCAAATTTCATTCAGCAGCATGAAATAACTTACTGATTACCTACTATCTGTGCTTTAAGAACTCTAGAAACACTATATTATAGTCTTCCAGGCTGTGGGCATGAACCCCAGATGATGGGGTGGGAGGCTGAATTTAAATAAACAGTAGGCTCTGAAACAGATTATGAAATTCATTCAAATAATTGGCTTGATTCAATCATTGTCACACTGTTGTTCAAAATCAAATGTGTGTATATTCAAAGTATCTATTAAATGTTCAATCCTGTGTCTTGCCATGTTGCAAAGAGTGTGCTCATGAGTCCCTTAAGCTTAAAAAAAATAATTCAAAAATGACCCATACATAGGAAATTTGTAAATAACCAAACCTCTTCATGAATATGGTCGGAAATCTTCACTGGTTAAAATAGAAATAAGACCTGCTATCTTTCATCTCTAACATAAAAAGTAGTCTTTCAAATTTGGTCGCATAAGGCTTTTAACATACTTGAAAGAATAAAAAGCTAACTATTACGCATTGACTATTTTCAAAATGCTCTAAATTCAACAACCAACAGAGGCAGAAATGGAACTCCGCTCTCAGCATCCATAAGATTCCCATCTCCTCGGGAAAGTAAACTCCCTTCTTAAAAGTTGTCTTATAAAATTACTTTAATTTCTTCTAATTTCAACCATAATTCCAAGTGCTAATTACATAATTCCTACAGAGAGGTATTCGGTTTCAAGTGTGGTGAGTCAACATGAGAAAATGTTACGACATGCGCCTAGTAAAAATTTTCATCATTGAGTTACAGAGACCTGTCCTAATGTTTCCAGACTTGTTACTCCATTCTGGACAATTGCAAATTATATTCCTAAAAGAGCAACTCACTTTCCATGAATGAATTTGGATTCAGGGCCCTCCCAAAGGCAGCCTGAAATAAACCTTAGGTAACCACCTGCTGGAAATAAGGAACCAAAGTTCTAGAAACAAAGCCGAAGTACTCCCAGATTCAGAAGGGGAATCACTGGACTAGATCAGTTTGGTGCTACAATCTTCCATTGCTGTTACCTCTCTGGGCCCTCATGGCAAAACAAAACCTTTTAACGAATCTGAAGTCATTTTCTCTTAAACCTATGAATGCCTGTTTAAGACAAACTACAATGAGGAAAGCTCTGGAAATGTACACCCAGAGTTCTACTTTCCAAGCGACTGTTTCAATTCATCTGCGCACCTCAAACAGCCAGCACCTATGAAGTGGGTCCGGACGGGCTGAACTCTGGCCTGAAGCCAGGCCAGTGGCAACACTGACCCTTAGGACAACAGACCTATACCCCCCCCCCCCGACACAGACACACAAACTTGCCAGCCTTTCCTCAACGCTTTGCCTAATTGGAAGAGATCGACTCCATTTAGAAACAAGGATAAAGGCCCTGAGCTGAAGACTTTTGACAACTTTCAGCGGGGGAGGGCTGGTGCTGTCCTAGAATCTCCCGGGGAGAGAAAGCTCTGAGATGGGGAGAGGCGAGAAGGAGGAGATGAGAAAAAGGAATAGGGACAGGAGTGGGAGGGAAGGGGGCCCCAGGGTGCAGGGAGGAATTAGGGCCCCGTGACCGAAAGCTGGGGCTCCCTCCCTGCAGTCCCATTTCTGCAGCGTGGACTCGGTGTGGGTCGCTGCGGATCGGCGCGCCTGGGGCCCTCAGAACCGGTCCAGCCCACTCCGGCGTCTGCTCTGTAACCATTCCGGACACTTGCTTCTAAGGCACCTGCCGTTTCCCAACTGCTCTTACCACACCCCTCTCTGCGCCTCTCCCTGCACCCGGAGCTCCAAGGATGCTCATCTCCAGCTTACATTCCAGAGCTAAGCCGGGTCCTTAGCAAGGCAAAGGCTAGTGCTGGCGGGGGTCAGGAGGACCTCCCCTTCCTTCTTCTGAGTTCTCCCGGGTGTGAGCCCTGCTCTGCTGCGCCTCCCCAACCCGCCGGTGGGAGGCCCCAGGCCGAGATGCACACTCCGGGGGACCGGCGGCCGGGTGCCCCGGGCCAGGTGGCTGAACCCCAGAAAGCGGAGAGAGGGGACTGTCCCCTCCCGCGGAGGCCCGCTCCCGCTGGGCACTAGTGGCAAGGGGACAACAGCCTTTGTTCTCCGGGGGCTTGGCGAGGCTGCGCTGCCGAGGCGCAGCGCGGGCGGCGCCGGGGCACCAGGATTGCTCACTTTTGCACGCGGCGTGTCGAAGGTTGCAAGCTCCTGCCTTCTGGGGAGGGGGTAGAGAGTTGGGGAATAGGGGGTGTGAGGGGGAAAGGAGCGTGGGGGGAGGGGTTTTGCGTCTCGGCCAGGCTCTTTGTTTGCATTGGGGGCGGGGAGAGGGGGTTGAAGGTGGATTCGAGCTTGGGTTTCTGAGAGTGGGGCAGATTCCTGAGTATGTCACCATGTTGCACCCGCGCAGCACACATATGCACACTCGCGCACACGCACACACATGCACTCGCACAGACAGGCGGCCGGCCCGTAGCAGGCAGCGCTGTTCCTGGCGCTCCGGGCTGCAGCAGCTCGGGTCGCCCGCAGCGCCACCACGGTGCGTCCAGAGGGGGAGTGGAAGAGGCTGGAGGCACTCGCGGGGCGACAATTCCACGAGGAAGGAGGGAAAGTGGTGCAACCCCAGCCCCCCCTCCCCCCGCGGCCCGCCCCCCCCTCCTTTCTCGCCCGGGGTCGCAGAGGTCACGGGCAGCTTAGGCTCCGGCAGGGAGGCAGGGAGCCGCCGAAGGGCGGCGCGCACGCGAGGGGGCGAGGGAAACCAAGGGAAGGGAAGCCGGCGGACTGGGCGGGCGGGCTTACCCTTAGAAGCATCTTTCTCCTCTTTGGGCTTGGTCACCTTTCCACTCATAGATCCCAGCTTGCTTGACAAGGGTCGCCCAGGAGACAGAAGTCCTCGCCGAGCGGGCCGGACTTCGGAGAGTGCTTAGGGCGGCAAGTCGCGACCGCGAGCTCCCCTCGGTGTGGCTCGGGGCGGAATCCGCTTTTCCCCACCGCTGCCGCCGCCGCCGCTGCCTACGAGAGAGTGGGGAGGAAAGGAGAGGGGTGAAGGAGGAGCCGCCGCCGCCGCCGCCGCCGCCGCCGCCGCGAGCCCGAGCGGCCGGCCGCGGGAGGAGCCGCTCGCCTTGCTCAAGAAGTGAAGAGACAAAGCGGCGCGGCGCTCCCTCCGCGCCCGCCCGCCCGCCCAGGGCCGCGCTCGCCACCCCCGGGGCCGCCGAGAGGTGCGGCCGGGGCTCCCGGCTCCGCCGCCGGCCTCCCCGGGCTCCGCGCGGGCCGCTCGCCGGGCCGGCGCGGGCCGCGCGGGGAATTGCCTGGGTGGGCTGCCCGCGCACCGGCGGGCTGCTTTCCCCCCGCCTCTCTCAATCCGCTGCGGGCCGCCAACTCAATCAAAATAAAAACCCGAGGAAGGCTGAAAAAAATCAAAACAAAGACGAAAATATTCACTTAAAAATAACGAGCCTCCCCGAAAGGGAAATGTTTGAACATGTGATGAGCAACGTGTGAGCCTGTTACACCGCAGAGCCGCGCAGCTCCTTGCCCGCGGAGAATCGAGAGGGGAGGGTCGCCTCTTTCTTTCTGTTTAATCAATTTTCAGGTTGCTGTTATTCTGCCAAAAGGGGGGCCCGAGTGGCTCGCGAGCGGAGGAGCGGGAACCGATGGCCCTTACCTGCTCTCTCCCTACACCCACACCCCCTCGGAGCTCGCCCGCTCGCTCGCTCGCGCTCTCCTTCCCAAGAACTCTCCGGTCCCAGAGAGCCGCGAATTCAGCCCGCGGCGCATTCTATATAAACGGCAAGGTGTGGGCACGCGGGGGGCGGGGGCCGGCGAGGGCGGGGCCCGCACGGAGCCGCCTGCCGGCTGTAGTAAAAGGAGAGCTCGGCAGGGGCGCGCCGACGTCAGCCGCCGGTTGGCAAAACCCCGGCGAGCCCAGCGGAGAGCGGGCAAGCGTGGCGGCCGGGCGTCCCCCTACCCCCCGGCCCCTCCTGGGCAGGCTGGGCCCGCGGGCGCCGCCGGAGCGGGCTCGCACCGTCGGCCGCCGAGATCGAAGCCCGTCGCACCCCGAGATCGAAGCCCGTCGCACCCCCTAGCCCGTCCCGGTTCGCCCCTCTGCTCCCAGCACCTGTCGTCCCCGCAGCGCTGCCCGGGCCCGCGCTCGTCGTCACCTACGCTTTGGGGACTCCGCTGTTGGCAACTGCCTGCACCGAACGGTGGAATCTCAGTCCGGGAAGTCGGCGACTCCTCGCCTCCCGCCCGCTGCCCAAGTTGAGACAGCCGGGCTCTCCTGGCAGGGAGAAGGGCGCGCTGGGATCTGGGTGTCACTAGGGCAGACAGTGAAACTGACCGCGGCGGCTGCCACCTCCCACCCCCACCCCCTCACGCAGGCCCCTCCTCCTAGGGCTGATCGCTCTGGTTGGCAAACTGGGCGCGAAGAGTGCCCACCATCCAGGAGAGCCAACCCCAAGCAAACGGAGTGAGGTGGCACTGGGCGGGGGTGGGGGGGGCGAGTGCTGGAGAGGGCGGGATAAGTGGGATCGGCATGTCGCCTGGGGCACGCTAGTGACAAAACACAGGGAAGGTCCCTGAAGATTTGAACTGGAAGGAAAACCGCTCGAAAATTGTAGAAGAGGGGGCGACTGAGGAGAGAGAAAGGGCCAAGGAGGGGGGATGGGGGACAGAGTACTAAGGAATCAATCCTGGGGCGATCTGGGAAACCCGTTCCGTGAGGGCCCCTTTTTGGCCGCGCGGGTACCCGGAAGCTCGGCGCACGGTTGAGGGGCTGGGGTGACCTGGACGCTAACATGACTTGGTCCTCGGAGCCGTCCATTAATCAGACCAGAGGCTCCAGCCTGGCGGTGGAGACTCGGCAGCGACTCCCACGCAGAAAATCCGTTTCCCCTCGTCCCACCCAACTCCACCCGCTCCTTAATTCGGTTTCGTTAATGGCATTAAACCAGGCAAAGAAATCATATAGATGGATTAGTCCCACTGAATCCCAGGCGGTAACTCAATTACAAGAGCCTGCTGTGGCTTTCAAGACCAGGAGAATGGGCTGCCTCCCAAGCCAGCCGGGGTCTAAAGGTCAGCATCCCTCTAAACTCAATTTGCAGCCTCCGTCCTCGGGCTGGGAGGAATTTCAGGTCTGTTTTTCCTGTAAATTATATCTAATAATCGGGAGGCTGATGACACAATGTGATTACCCAACCCAAGGTTAGACCATTAATTAATACCAGTACTTTGGGAAAGAAGGAATTTCTCTTCAAATGACCGGAAATCAAAGGGGGGGGGTGGAGACTTGGGTGAGTTTAGAGGAAAGGTGGAGAGGAAGATGGTAGAGTCCTTAGATAGTGTACACCCAATAGTCGGTTACCTTGGATTTAGTGCCCACCTTCCATCAAGCGGCACACTAAAATCTTTACATCATTATCTTATTTCATCTTTACAACAGCCCTAGGAAGCGTTGGTATCGCTATTTCCATTGTACAAGTGAGAGAAAATTGCAGCTCAGAGAGGTTAAGTAAGTTGCCTGGAGGTCACACAGCTGGTAAGTGAAGAAGCCTGGACAAAAAAAAAAAACTAGGAGAGCCAGGATAGGACACGAGTTGAGTCTGTCATTTTAGACAGTGCTCTTCTATTAGACCACATGGTCTCTCAACCCTCCTATCAGCCTCTTGAAAGGTGGGGGGGAGAACATTTTTACTGGATCTATCTGCTGGTCCTAAACCCCTAAAACTTTTCAAACTCCCTTAACTCAGCACATTCAAACACACATGTATGTGTACACACACACACACACACACACACACACACCTCTTGCATACACAGAACATTTTCTTTGTCCACATACCCCCAATAAGCGACAAGACCTTCTTTTAGGAAAAGGGTCAGTCTCTATCTTGGGAAATAATAAGCATGATACTTATGTCTGTCCTGAGTACCTCAGCTTTCCTGCCACATTAACATTTCCAGATTTCCAGGAAAGTTCTCAGCGCAGGTAAGACTTTCCCCTTCCCCTCCAAACCCTGTTACCAATGGCACCTCCAGCAAAGGTAACTTTCCTGGAAGCCAGATATCACCCTGTTCCTTGAAGAACACTAGTTCATTAACATATGAGTAAACCTGGGTTAGTTAATACGATTCAGACGAGTTGAGATGTCTGTTTGGGAGTATTAGTGGAATCTGTCTATCCATGAACACAAATAGGTAAAGTGTGTTTCTTTCACCATAAACCACCCTGCAAAAGAAATGATCAGAAGATAAAGAAAACAGACACCGCAGGCAAGAACAATACAGTGACGTGTGTCCATACGGGGGCAAATCAGTGACATCCTAAGTGCGTGCATTTGTGCCAGAGACCAAGGATTATGAAGTGCCAGGATAGGCAGTCTCACCTAAATAAAGCTGAAGACCCTACTAGGGAGGTCATGGGTAGCCTGTTTTGTAGAAACCCTGGGGCTTTCCCCTTTTCAAAGCCCTGTGTTTAATATGAACAGAATGTTGTTGGTATTGTCTCAGAAAAAGGCATGCGCCAGTGGCCCCGCGCTACTTGGTAACTCGGGATGGTCAGCTGGAAGAGGATCTGCCATCTGCATGAGGCCATTCAGGAGGCAGTCTTTCCCCTCAACCAAATGGAGTAGTCTCGAAGCATCTCAGTGAAGCCCCGGCTTAGTCTGTAGCACTTCCTCTTCCCCACCCGGATCCTTCTGCCCCTTCCCACCAAGGTAGAAGTGCCTTCACTTTTCAAAGCCTAGCAATTGACACTACCTGATCCCTTCACTTCTCGCTGCCTTGTCACTATGGTAACATGGTCCTGTCCATCCTGTCTCTGCCCATCCTATGAGAGAGAGCTCCATATATCTGGTAAAACATGGGGCACGGGCGGTGTCTGGTGGAGTTGAGTGGCTTGGTCCTGGAATGAAAGCAATAGGCTAAGGCAAAATGCTGCATGGGCACACCTCTACAGAGGTCTGGGGGTTTTCCAGAGGAAGGGGCGGAGGCTTGAGTCTTTGGAAGGAAAGTGGGAAAAGTCCTGAGAGTTTCGTTCTCTTGGCCCTATCATCTTTCTGGTGTCTGTTTCATGCCAGTCTCCCAATGCCTCAAGACACCAGCCTCTGGATTCCAGGTTTGCTCATTCCCCCGGCAGCTCTGAGCAGTGTTTCTGGGCAAGATGCCACATGCTTCCACTGTCTGTGCTGGAGGGTAAGGTTGGGGTGAGTCGGGGCACGGAGGGCAGATACACTTAGGGCTCTTTCCTGGCAGGTTTGGACTGGCTGAGTGTAAAGCCATTGTCATCAGGCACCACCAAATTAGATGCTTTAGTGACAAGACTTCTTCTCACGGGACCAAATGTGTTTTTCATTTGCAAAAACACTTCACAGCAGAAAGCTGGTCAAAAGGAGGCAGCCTGGCAAAAGCCACACTTGAACCCAGGGTACTTGAGATAAAGAAAGGCCCACTGGGCCAAGATCTAGGAGTTGGAAATCACTTTCATTTTTTAAGCTCACATCTTAGCAATTTGAACTTTGAGATCCAAATGCTAGAGCTCTGAAAGGCATTCATTTCTGATTCAAACCCTACAGTGTTCATCTCCATCACCCGTTAAGATTGCTTTCGATCAGAATCTTGAGTTGTGGATTTCTGTGATGAAAGAGTTAGGTAAGATCATCTCCAAAGATGGTCACTGTGGCAGTTTTAAAACATGGCCACTGGGCACTCTGACCTCTCCCCCTTGATGCTGGGTAAGCTTCTAACTGCTTCAATCTGTAGAGTATGGCAGCAGTGATGCTCTATTACTCTCAGGCTAGGTTAGAAAAGGCCATGCAGCTTCTGCCTGGCCCTCTTGGGATGTCTGCTCTGGGGTAAGCCAGCCAGCCGCATGCATGAAATCTGCCTACTCTGAGATAGGCATGCTGGCGAGTTCACCTCTAGACTCTCTTGCTGACACTGTTAGCTGGGCTCCCAACCAACAGCCATCGTTGATTGCCGGCCAAGCAAGAGACCCGTCTTGGGTGTCTAGCCCAAACCACCACATGACATCTGACCGCAACCTGGTGAGAGACCCCTCAGTGGAGAACTGTTCGGGGGAGCCCTTCTCAAATCCCTAGCCTGTAAAATTCTGAGCCAAATTAAATGGATGTTTTCAGCTGCTAAGTTTTAGGGCAATAAGCTATGCAGAAATGGTAAGTAGAATAGTGACCAAAAATTTCTCCTAATCCTATAGGCATACACCACTCCACCCTCTAGAGGTAAAGTCCCCTTGAATCCAGGCTGGCCTCATGACTTGTTTTTACCAATAGAATGTGGCCAAAGTGATGCTGTGCCAGTTCAAGGCCTAGCCCTTAAGGGATTTGGCAGCTTCGTTTTGTCCCTGGAGGGAGCCAGGTACCATATAAGAAGGCAGACACCCTGAGACGTGTGTTGTGAGGAACGCAGCTGATGGCAAGAACAGAACTCCAGACAGAGGACCCCAGTCAAGCTGTCCCAGCCAGCTTCCAGCCTTTTGAGGTGACAGGTCCCAGACTTCATGGAGCGAAGAGATTTATGTGCAAAATGGTTGTTTTAAGCCAGTCCATTTTGGGGTAAACTGTTACACACGGCAAGAGATGACTGAAATGCAAGTTCTAGAACCATTTTGGGACCCAGTGGTCTCCATTCCTTGGCCTTGTTACAGACCAGAATGGGTTTTTAGAGTGGGTGCCAGTTATGACAGAGAGGTATCAGTGATTTATTCCAAAACAGCTTAATACGAAGACCTTTCCAATCTACATAAATGGGATTTTCTGCCTCTCTTGAAATTGAACATTTGGAACATTATAACGTGTTGTTGGGATGCCAGTCAAGAATGGACATCTTTAGGGACGCCTGGCTGTCTCAGTCAGAAGAGCGTGCACCTCTCGATTTCAGGGTTGTGAGTTCGAGCCCCACACTGGATGTAGAGACTACTAAAAAAAGTAAACAAACTTTAAAAAAGAGAGAGAGAATGAACATCTTTAAATGTTTTATCACTTTCGTGTCCAGCGAAGAAGGAAATAATGAGCTACGGCTTGTTCAAGGATTCAGTCTCGCTCCCAAACAAGGAACGTCTCTGGGCAGCACTGGTTTTCCACCCAGAATCCCTATCATTCCACAGCATTCAAGAATCTCCTGTGTCAAGAGGAATAGATAATCAAAGGTGGCCTTTTCCTCACAGCAAGCTCCTGTTTTTCTCTACATCAGAAACAGAGGGCCTAGCCATCATTTCGCCCAGTAAATAACACACAAAAGACTTTGGCCCAGGTCAGTTTCCAGAAGATTTTCAAATCCTGCTCTTGCCTCCCTTCTAGTGGTTACAGTGACGATACCAATGGAAAAGATTTCAGACAGAACAATTGTATTTGTTGAAAACTTCTTGGATATGGTAGTAAGTGCTTAGCAGACTTTGATTTGCCCGCATCTAGAATCCTTGAGATTGTATGCTCCTGGATGACAAGGACTGGGTTAAACTCTGCTCAAACTAACCATCCCCCATGCCCACCCCATGGTTACATAGCACAGAGGACATCAAAGCATGGTAAATAGCCTCATCATCATAACATCATTTACTCACTATACTGGGTTTCTTGCTCTGTAGTAGTATTTATCCAAATCATGCAACTTTATATATTCAAGGCGACCCCGAATTAGTGACCGTGATTATCTCCATTTTCCAGATGAGAAAACAAGCTCAGAGAGGTGAAGATTACAGGAAAACGGTACACGCAGGATTGACACTCAAGTAGCACCTTCTGCTTCCAAAGCCCCCCCTCGTTCCACTACATGACGCTGCCTATTTTGTAAATGGTATGGAATAATTCGTGCCTCTAAAACTTCTCCAAAGATAAAGCCAAGCATTGGAGCAAGAGCAAGAGACCTCACTCAGGGCTTATGGGCCTTTCTTTCACTTTCTAGCAACACCTGCCCCCCCGTGCAGTAGACACGGATGAGTGCTGTCCAGCTTCCCCGTCCAGGAGGGGCTTGCTGCCCGCCTGTGGGCAGTGTGGTCGGTGAGCCGCCTCTAGATGTCAGCTCCTTCAGAATCTGCCTCAGCGCCAGAATCCTGACCTCACCTGAGGTCACGCCCTTCCTGGGGCAGGCCACATCCAGTGACTGAGAGAGGCCTGGCCATTTGGGATCAACACAAGTTCTCTGACGGACAGTACTCACTCCAGAGCTCCCCGTTTGCCTGGCCAAGGCTTTGTTGGGCCTGCTCTGCACTTCAACTTTACCCTCTACCCAGTCCTGCCTCCTCCCCCCCTTCCTTTCACAGCCATGGATCCCTAATGAATATTTTCCATCACAAACGTCATCTCCTTTCAAAGATCCCAGCCTGTGACTCGTCTCTTTTGCTCTCCAACCCTGTCTTTTCGCCCAGGCTTTTGACAAGGAGAGATTCTGAGCATCGTCCTCTTCCTCTGCCAGTTTAAGTCGCCTCCAACTTCGCTGTCTTCTTGGGAAGTTGCCTGGAGCCTTCCTCGGAGCTCCAGGGCTTGGGGCTTGGCTTTCTACCTCCCCACAGAGCACTGATCCCCAGCTGGTACTGTAAATAGCTGTTACGTTTTAGGGAAAAAAGGAGCAACTTGCAAATGGTTAACAAATGCCAAGCTGAGTTTCTACTGATGAGACACGTGTGCCTGCACTTTCCTTCCCCTGAAAGTATGTGTAACCCAGTTGGTGTGATTTGACCCAGCGCAGAATGGACATGTTCTTCTCTCAGGGACTCTCCTACTCAGTTTCCCACTTCTGGAATTCTTTACGCTTCCCCATTTCACTTCTACCAGCACAGCCTCCCGTGTCATTTTCCTTGTCACGTTCTCATCCCCTCCCCCAACGCCAGGGTCTAGCACCACTGTTCCCTGTTACTTTCCCCCCATATTTATTGCCCTTTGTGACATAAAGCCTCCCTCATCCCCACATCACCCAGCCTACAAGCATTTGCTACTGTGCACTTCCAGAGAGAGCATCTCAGATCAGTGATGGGAGATCTGCCCCACTGCCACCAGGCCAGGGAAAGAGGAGTCCCTTTGAGGGTTCCCGCACCAGACTGATGACCAAAAACAGGAGGCAACTAAGAGACTGTGCTTTATATAAACTGTCATTTCATCCTTGTACCTGTCTCCAAAGCTAGATATTGTCACCCTTTATTTACAAACAATGAAAAGGACTGAGATGAAGCCCCAATAGTTCATTTTTACTTTTGTTGCCCTTGCCTTTGGAGACGTGTCTAGCATGGGCATGAAGGAGGGTACACGGTGGGATGAGCACAGGGTGTTATATGCAACTGATGAATCACTGAACATTACATCTGAAACTAATGATGTACTATAAGTTGGCTAGTTGAATTTAAATTAAAAACAACAACAACAACAACAACAACAAAAGAACTGAGAAAGAGCAATTTACCTGTTCAGGTTCCCACAGCTAGTGAGTTGCACAGGCGGCATTTGATCCCAGGTCTTTGCTGACATGGTCAAGAAGGCTCAGGTACCTGTCTTGGCACTGGTTGGCCTGGGCCCCAGGATTCTGAACGAATCCGTGACTAGCGAGTAACACTCTAGCTTTGGTGTTAGTGGACATCTCTGAGAGCTAGAACAAAGCATGCCCGTCAAGAGAGGTATGGCACTGAGACTAAAGGGCGAAAAGTCCTCTCCAGAGGCTTCTTTGGCCGCATTCACACCCCTGCCCTGCTATTCTTTGGTCTTCGTCTGGGGTACTGTGCCACTTTGTCAGTTTTCAGCTCAGCTACCACTGCTTCTCCTGACCAAGGCCAGGACCGGGTTACCCAGAGGCCCCTTCCCTGTGTGGTTCCAGGGTAGCGTTTGCCCCTGAGAGAAACTCACTGGGAGACTTGGAAGGTGGGAATGAAGCAGAAGTCGCTGTTCTCAAGAGCCTGTGGCAAGTCACACAGTGTGGCTTCACAGATCACTCTATGAGCTTCCACTTCCTGGTGACTGCTCGGAATTCCAGTGAGTGCTGGCCTCCTCACTTCTTCAGTGCTTCTAGTTAAAGTCATTACAGACATTTGTCTCATCCTCTGGCATGAACCTTCTGGACCTTCAGTCTCCTAAGCTCCTCCCACTGCCACTGTGTGTTTGTGTGTATGTGCGTGTATGTGTGTATCTATTTATCTGTCTATTTACTTAACCCCTTATTGCAATATTTTAGTAGCTCTATTTTCACCCAGACACCGATACCGATTTCACCCTGAACTTTGCCATTGGCCATGTGTTATTAAAAAGCAATCCCCTGGGAAGTAATAGCACCAAAGTCCAGTCATATTTAAAGCCCTTCTTTCTTTTCTTGTAAGAAACCACAGCAGGCTCTGGAAAGATGGTGACCTAAGCATGGGTTATTTCTCATTTCCAACTCCAAGCTGCCTGCTTCTTCTCAGCCAAATGGCTATCGGGGTCTCTGGAGAAGAGCTGGATGGGAAGACCTAGACATTGTGGGAATCTCACGCAAAGAAGTGTTGTCAGGCTTTCTTCCATGACTGCTGAGCAAAGCCTGAATCCATTGCCAGAAAGGCCCAGCACAAGGAAACCAGGAGATTAGGAAACCAATATCAGACCTATATCCCCTGTCTCTTAGGCCTCCAAGGGGCCAAGAAAAAATAAAGTTAAGTAACAGACCAGGTCAGTGTAGAGAGGGACCACGTGAAGAGGCCTGGGAAGAAGGTGGCTTCCCACCACTTGAGGGCCTACTAGCACTTGGAAAACTCTGGGAGATCCCTTCCAGCCTCAGCTGACCCCTATGGGTTGACAACAAAATACTTTATAACCATCTCTGTGGGTCCAGCAATCAACTAGCACCCAGAAAAAGGTTGACTAAGCAACACATGCCTAAAGAGATAGACTGGCAGGAAGAGACACAAATGATCACTTGAACAACAACGAGAATAACAAAATAGGAACATATAGAGAGATTCGAGTGCAGCATAAAAACAGACTTTCTGGAACTACACAACATGAATGCTAAATAGACAGTTCAGTAGATGAACAGAAGGAGGGGATGATCACTGCTGAGACCCCAAAGAGTAACCTGGAAGATAAAGTAGAAGAATCACAGAGCACAAAGCCAAAAATACCATGCGAAGGAAATCATGAAGGAAAATGTAAGAGATGCAGAGATCCTGAAAAAGTCTTCCAGAAGGAGAAGAGGGAAGAGACAGAGGGAAGGCGGTATTTGTTTTAAAAGATAAAAAAAGAGCTTTTCTGAGCATAACATATAATAAATTTGAATATACATTTTATATTTAAATGTTAAATATTTAAAATAAAAAATAGGGGCACCTGGTGGCTCAGTGGGTCTGCCTTTGGCTCAGGTCATGATCCTGGGGACCTGGGCTCAAAGCCCACATCGGGCTCCCTGCTCACTGGGGAGTCTGTTTCTCCATCTCCAGCTTGTGCTCTCTCTCACTCTCTATCTCAAATAAATAAATAATCTTTAAAAAAATAAAATATAAAATAAATATAAAATTTGAATAAATAATTTTTAAAATGCAAAAAGTTACTGCTTGGAAACTAAGAAATACACTCCTAGAATACTTGTTGGACCAAAGTAAAATTACAAACTATCTCAAAAGCAATTAAAAAGAACACTTTCTGGGGCACCTGGGTGGCTCAGTCGTTTGAGCATCTGCCTCTTGGTCTCGGCTCAGGTCATGATCTCAGGATGGTGGGACTGAGCCCCATGTTGGGCTCCACACTCAGTGGGGAGTCTGCTTGAGATTCTTTCCCTCTCCCTCTGCCCCTCCCCTACTTGCTCGCTCTCTCCCTCAAATAAATAAAATCTTTTAAAAAATAAAATAAAAAAATAAAAGTCGTCATAACAACGTGGTTCATCTGTTTTAATTCAACTTATTTTTTAAAACAAGTAGTTTCAATATCATTTAAACTATTCCAGGCCATAAAAAAAGAAGAAAAGCTCCTTAATTCCTTTTTTCCCCAGCTTTAGTAGGATATAATTGGCACATAACATTGTGTACATTTAAGGTGTACAATGAGATGATTTGAAACCTATATATTATGAAATGTTTACCAAACTAAGGCTAGTTAACCCATTCTTCACCTCGCACAATTACCTTTTTGTTGTTGTTGTTATAATGAGAACATTAAGGATCTGCTCTTATTGCAATTTTAAAATATATAAAACAGTATTGTTAACTACAGTCATCATGCTGTACATTAAATTTCTGGAACATGTTCATCTTATAACTGAAAGAACTCTTTGACCAACATCTAATTGTTTCTACCATTCCTTAGCCAGTGGTAACAACCATTCTTCTGTCTGTTCCCATGAGTTCAATGTTTTTAGATTCTGCATACAAATGTGATCATACAGTATTTGTCTTTCTATGTCTGACTTACTTCACTTAGTATAATGCCGTAAACATCCATCCCTGTTGTCACAAAAGGCAGGATTTCCTTCTTTTTATGGCTCAATAATATTCCATTGTATATATTTATACCATATCTTCCTTTTCCGGTCATTCATTGATGGACACCTAGGTTGTTTCCATGTCTTGACTATTGTGAATAATGCTGCAATGAACATAATAAAATTAAAAAAAAGAAAAAAAGATAGTGATTTCATCTCCTTCAGGTATATACCCAGAAGTGGGATTGCTGGAGCATATGGTACTTACGTTTTTACTTTTTAAAGGAATCTCCGTAGTGTTTTCCACAGTGCCTGCACCAATATACATTCCCACCAACAGTGCACGAGTGGTCCCTTTTCTCTACATCCTCCCCAGCACTTATCTCTTATCTTTTTTTTTTTTTAAGATTTTATTTATTTACTTGACAGAGAGAGAGAGAGAGAGACCGTGAGAGGGAACACAAGCAGGGGGAGTGGGAGACGGAGAAACAGGCTTCCCGCGGAGCAGCGAGCCCGATGTGGGACTCGATCCCAGGACCCTGGGATCATGACCTGAGCTGAAGGCAGACGCTTAACGACTGAGCCACCCAGGCGCCCCTCTCTTATCTTTTTGGTAACACCCACTCTAACAGATGTGAGGTGATATCTCATTGTGGTTTTAGCTTGTATTTCCATGATTATTATTGATGTTGAGCACCTTTTCACATACCTCTTGGCCACATTTGTTTATTGTCATTTTTTAAGATTTGATTTTGTTTTTTAAGTCATCTCTACATCCAACATGGGGCTCGCACTCAGGAGCCCGAGATAAAGAGTTGCATGTTCTACCCACTGAGCCCGCCAGGCGCCCTCTCTTGGCCACATATGTAGGTCTTCTTGCAAAAAAATGTCCTTTTGGGTCCTTTACCCATTTTTTAATTGGAGTTTTTTCTTTTTTGCTGTTGGGGGTGTGTGAGTTTTCTTTAGACATGTTAGATATAAACCCCTTATCAGATATACAGTTTGGAAATATTTTCTCCCATTCTTTAGGGTGCTTTTTCATTTTGTTGATTGTTTCTTTTGCTGTGCAGAAGTGTTTAATGTGGTCCCACTTGTTAATTTTCACCTTTTTTTGCCTGTGCTTTGGTGTCATATCCAAAAAAACTCATTGCCAAGACTGATGTCTTGGAGCTTTTTCAAGTTTCATAGTTTCAGGCCTTACCTAATCCATTTCAAGTTAATTTTTGTGAGTGGTGTAAGATAGGGGGTCAATTGCATTTTTTTTTGCATATGGGTATCCAGTTATCCCAATACCATTTATTGAAGAGACTATCCTTTCTCCACTAAGTATTCTTGCCTGCTTTTTAGTCTCTTGATTTTGTTCCATTGGTCTATGTGTCTGTTCTTATGCCAATACCATACTGTTTTGACCACTATAGATCTGTAATACAGTTTGAAATAAGGGAGTGTGAGGCCTCCAGCTTTCCTCTTTCTTAAGATTTCTTTGGCTATGTGGGGTCTTTTGTGGCTCCATAAGAATTTTAGGATTGTTTTTCCTTTTCTAGGAAAAATGCCATTGGAATTATTTGATAGGTAAAACACTGAATTTATAGATAGTTTTGGATGGTATGTACATTTTATTTTTTAAATTTTTTTAAAAGATTTTATTTATTTATTTGACAGAGAGAGACACAGCAAGAGAGGGAACACAAACGGGGAGTGGGAGAGGGGGAAGCAGGCTTCCCGCCGAGCAGGGAGCCTGATGCGGGGCTCGATCCCAGGACCCTGGGATCATGACCTGAGCCGAAGGCAGATGCTTAACGACTGAGCCACCCAGGTGCCCCTAGTATGTACATTTTAAATAATAGGAACTCCTCTGATCCATCAACATAGGATAGCTTTCTATTTACTTGTGTCATTTTCAATCTCTTTCATCAGTGTCTTATAGTTGCCAGTGTACAGGTTCTTTATTTCCTGGGTTAAATTTAGTCCTAAGTATTTTATTCTTTTTGATGCTTTTGTAGAGCATCTTTATTCTTTTCTTTATTTCTTTTTCACATAGTTCATTGCTAGTGTATAGAAATATAAGTGATTTTTAAATGTTGATTTTGTATCCTGAAAATTTACTGAATTCATTTATTAGTTCTAAGAGATTTTGGTGGAATCATTAGGATTTTCTAAATATAAGATCATGTCATCAGCAAATAGAGACAATTATAGTCCTTCTTTTCTAGTTTGGATGCCCTTTATTTCTGTTTTCTTGCTTAATCGCTCTGGCCAGGACTTCCAGTACTAAGTTGAATAGAAGTAGTAAGAGTGGGCACACTTGCCATATTCCTGATCTTAGAGAAAAAATTTTCAACCTTTCACCTTTGAGTATGATGTTAGCGGTAGGTGTGTCATATGTGGCCTTTATTATGTTGGGGTATATTGCTTCTATACACAAACTTTTGAGAGGCTTTTTTTTTTTTTAATCATGGAAGGATGCTGAATTTTGTCAAAGGTTTTTTTCTGCATCTATTGAGATAATCGTATGATTTTTGTCTTTCATTCTGTTAATTGATTTGTGTGTGTTGAGCCATCCTTGTATCCCAGAGATAAATCCCACTTGACCATCATATATGAGCCTTTTAAGGTCCTGTGGAATTCAGTTTGCTAGTATTTCATTGAGAAATTTTGCATCTATATTCATCAAGGATATTGGCCTGTAGTTTTCTTTTCTTGTAATACCCTTATTTGGCTTTGGTATCAGGGGAATTCTGGTCTCATAAAAATGAGTTTGGGAGTATTCCTTCCTCTTCTATTTTTTAGAAGAGTTTGAAATGAATTGTCCTTAATTCTTTAAATGTTTGATAGAATTCACCTGTGAGCCTATCTTGTGCAGAGCTTTTCTGTGTTGGGGGCTTTTTGATTACTGATTCAATCTTCTTACTTGTTATTGGTCTGGTTAGATTTTCTAATTCTTCATGATTCAGACTTGGTAGGTTGTATGTTGCTAGGAATTTATCCATTTCTTACAGGTTGCCCAATTTGTTGCCATAAAATTGTTCATAGTAGTCTCTCATGATCCTTTGTATTTCTGTGGTATTGGTTGTAATGCCTCCTCTTTCATTTACAAGTTTATTTACTTGAGTCCTCTCTCTTTTTTTCTTGGTAAGTCCAGCTAAAAGTTTGTCCATTTTTTTACCTTTTCAAAAAACAACTCTTAGTTTCATTGATATTTTTAATTGTTTTTCTATTCTCTATTTCATTTATTTCTGCTTTCATCTTTGTTACCTCCTTCCTTCTGCTAACTTTGGGCTTAGTTTGCTCTTGTTTTCATAGTTCCTTGAGGTATAAAGTTAGGTTGTTTGAGATCTTTCTTTTTTCTTAACTATTTATCACTATTTACTTCCCTCTTAGCACAGCTTTTGCCACATCTCATACATTTTGGTATACTGTATTTGCATTTTCACATTTATTTCCAGATTTTTTTTTATTTCCCTTTTGATTTCACCCTTGGCTCTACTGGTTGTTCAAGAGTATGTTGGTTAATTTCCACGTTTGTGTATTTTCCAATTTTCCTCCTATCATTGATTTCTAGTCTCATGCCGTTTTGGTTGGAAATGATACTTGGTATGATTTCAGTCTTTTTAATTTTGCCAAGACTTGTTTTGTGGCATAACACATGATCTATCCTGAATAATGTTCCTTGTGCCACTTGACAAAAATATGTATTCTGCAGCTGTTGGATAAAATGTTCTGTATGTGCCTTTTAGGTCCATGTGGTATAAAGTATAGTTCAAATCCAATGTTTCCTTATTGATTTTCTGTCTGGATGATCTATTCTCTGCTCAAAGTGGGATACTGAAGTCCCCTACTATTACTGTATTGTTGTCCATAACACCCTTCAGATCTGTTAGAATTTGCTTAATAAATTTAGGTACTCTGATGTTGGGTGCATATATGTTTAAAATTGTTATATTCTTTAAATGAATTGACCCCCGTATCATTAAATCATGACCTTCTTTGCCTCCGGTTACAGTTTTTAACTTAAAGTCTATTTTGTCTGATGTAAGTATAACTAACCATTCTCTCTCTTGGAATGTCCTTTTCCATCCCTTCACTTTGAGCCTGTGAGTGTCCTAAAACTGAAGTGAGTCACTTGTAGGCAACGTATATGTGGGTCTTGATTTTTTGTCCATTCATCCATCCACTCTATGCCTTTTGATTAGAGAATTGAATTCATTTTCACTTCAAGTAGTTACTGATAGGTAAGGACTTACTATTGCACTCTTGTTAATTGTTTTCTGGCTCTTGTATAATTCCTTTGTTCCTTTCCTCCTCTCTTGCTGTCTTCCCTTGTGAATTGATGCTTTTCTATAGCGGTATCTTTTGATTTCCCTCTCTTGTGTGTATCTACTATAGGTTTTTGTTTCGTGGTTACCCTGAGGTTTACTTAAAACATCTTACTGATATAAGTGATTTTGGAGTTCCTGCCATCAATATGGTATACATTTCATTGCCCCTTAACTTTGGAATAAGCCAGATGACTTTGGGCAAATAAAATGAGGTAGAAGTGTGCCACTACCCAGCTTATGCCTTAAGAGGCTTCATGCATTTCCACCTTCCTTCCTTCTTGTGCTTCTGCAATCACTCTGAGACTAGCCTGGCTATCCTACTTGCCCTGGCAGGAGGATAAGTGTTACCTGGGCCAGAGCGGCTCCAGCCACAACAACCTGAAGCAAAGCAGCCTCAAAAGACCAACAGACCTATACTGACAAGCGGAGCCACCAAGCCAAGCCCAGACTAGATCAGCCAGACCCCAACTAACCTGAAGACAACATGACCAAAAACAAATGTTTGTTGTTTTTGAAGCCACTGAGGCTTTGGCTGGTTTGTTTTACAGAAATTATTAACTGACATATAGGACTACCTTTGGAAATGCAAAGGAAGTTCAGTATCAGCAGATCTATCAGCATAACTCATTACGTCGATAAATTAAAGAGGAAAACCATATGAATAATGATATCAAGAAAGGCTTAAAAGTCAATTGATAAATTCAGCTGCATTCTTTTTTTTTTTAAAGATTTTATTTATTTATTTAAAAAAAATTTTTTTTTTAAAGATTTTATTTATTTGCGAGAGAGAGAATGAGAGACAGAGAGCATGAGAAGGAGGAGGGTCAGAGGGAGAAGCAGACTCCCTGCCGAGCAGGGAGCCCGATGCGGGACTCGATCCCGGGACTCCAGGATCATGACCTGAGCCGAAGGCAGTCGCTTCACCAACTGAGCCAACCAGGCGCCCCTTTATTTATTTATTTTAGAGACAGAGCACAAGAGGGGGGAGCAGGAGCAGGAGAAGCAGACTCCCTGCTGAGCAGGGAGCCCGATGCGGGACTCGATCCTGGGACTCCAGGATCATGACCTGAGCCGAAGGCAGTTGCTTAACCAACTGAGCCACCCAGGCGCCCCCAGCTGCATTCTTAATACATTTTGAAAATAAACAGGATTAGAAGAAAATTTCTTAAAATAATACAGTTTACCAAAAACAGTTGCAAAATACTATTTCAAATGGCAAAACACTCACCTGTTAAAATAAAATACTGAAGTAGACAAGAATTCCCCCATCCCTATTATTATTCAATATTGTCTTGGAGAGTCTAGCTTATAAAAAAAGACCCAACTCTCCCCACCAAAAAGAAAGAACTAATATAAACATCAGAAAAGCCCAAGATTTCCTTGCCTGCTAAGGGTATATTTGTACTGCTAGACAAACAAAGCACTAGAGTAAAATCTATGAGACTTATTTAGAGCATGTGGTACAGTAAAGAAATACAAGGTGACTATACAAAACAGTGTTTCTCTATTCAAGGATCAACACCACAGAATGAAAATAGGAAAAATGACATTCAGAATAATGAAAAAAGCCTATATACTACACAGGGCTAAATCTAACAACCATCAGACCAGTGTGAAGAAAACAGCAATAGCTTACTGAAGGACATAAAACAAAATCTGAAAAAAGGAATAAATGAAAAAATCGTAAGACTTTATATCATAAAATTTTAATTTTCTCCAAATCAGTATTTTTAATCCAATTAAAATTCCCAACATTTTTCAAGAGAAAAAGAGGGCATTTATTTATAGACATAATACTTATACAGAAGAATAAAACCCTTCAAATAGCCATGAGAAATAAGGATAATGAGAGAGACACATCTCAGGCCAGATAACAGAATATACCCTAAAGTCACCATAATCAAGTCAAAACTTAGTAGTGGCATAGGAATAATAGGCAATTAGATCAGAGAATAAAATAGTGAATGTGGAATTGAATCCCATACATAAGCATTTAATACATGGCCAAAATGGTATTTCATTTCAGTTGGAAAAAGATGGATTGTTAGTGAACAGTACGGATGCAACTGACTATTAATTTGAAAGAATATGTAATTGAACCTATATTTTATGCCAAAAATCAATACAGTTTCTAGATAAAGACGTATTTGCATATAGAAACAGTAGAAGTCCTGCAAGAAAACCTGGGTAACTATATGCACCACACCCCTGTTAACCAATCCTTAAAACCCAGAAGTTAGAAACAAAATTTGACTACATACAATTTTTCTAAATTTTGGCACAAGACACAATAGTTAAAATAAAACAAGAAATTGGAAACATAGCTGCTTGCAAAGAACAGATGAGGGGCTTATAGCTATAATGTACTAGGAGTTCTTACAAATTGACAAGGAAAAACAACCCATTCCAAAAATAGGCAGAGCACATGAAGAACCACTTCACAGATGAAGCAAATCCAAATGGTCAACAGCTTTTTTTTGTTTTTTTGTTTTTCAAAAAATGCTCACATTCATGAGTAGCCAGAGAAACTCAACCTTCAAGTAACAATGAGATGACACTTTTCACCCATAGAACTGTTCAAATTTTAAAAAGAGTAATAAAATCAACTGTTGGGATCGCAGGAAAAGCTATACACCCATACCTTACTGGTGGAGTTGTGCATTTGTTACATGCTTTTTAAAAAGCAGTATTGCAATATTTAGTGAAATTTAAAACAACATATATACACTCTTCAACCCAGCTATTCCATTCCCGGAAATCTTTCCCAGCATAAGAAAAGCAAGTGCACGTAAGGGTATATATACAAAGGTGTTTATTGCAATGTTGCTCTTTAGTGACCAAAAAAAATGGAAGCATACTAATTGTCAAAAGTTAAATGGTTGGATCAGTTGGTCTCCATCTATATCACAAAATCCTGTGCCGCATTAAAAGGAATGAAATCAAGCAAGTGCGGCCGATGCGTAGGTTTTGTTGAATTCACGTGAATGGCCATAATGATGCTAATAGCAAACACTCACAAAGAGCACTGTCTTCAGTGTTCTACGTATTTTGACTCACTGAATCCTCGCAGCAATCCTATGAGATAGGTAGTATTACCATCCTCATTTTCTAGATGAGGAAACTGAAGCCCTAAGGTCACACAGCTCGTAAATGGCAAGACGTATAAAATACAGAAAAGTGTAACATGATACAATTTCCATAAAATAATCTATAATTTAAAAGACATATGCATGTATATATATATGTGTGTACACATACATGCTTCACATAATTATATGAGAATAAAAACATGGAAGCATACATACTAGGTTGGTAATATGGGTTATTACACGTTTTATATACTTATATATTATATGTATATAAGTAAATTAAAAACCATGAAAGAGCCACAGCCTTTCAATAACAGACAATTCCAGAGGAGCTGCAGTGCTGCACGAGGTGAAGCAACGAAGGGAAGCCTGTCCCCAGTGAAGACCCTGCAGATCCCCATCACCCAATGTCTCCTGCCCCTCCTCTGCCCCCCTTGGCACTGTGTTCATCCCTCCCTTATGACGGAACCACTGTATTTAGAAATGCCGGGTGCGTTCCCATCCTACCTAAGCCAAGAGACTCCCTGGAATCCAGTCACCGCTGTGCTCTGAGATTGCCCAACCCCAGGAGCCTTCTCAGATCCCACTCTTTTGCATAAATCTCAGATTGGGGACATGGAGACAGAAAGGATCTGCCTCGTATCCACATCTCTTAGCTTGAAATAAAGCTTCATCTTCGAACAGGTGATTTCCTTGCCTCATCTACCGCAGAATGATTTAAGGTTTGCCATGCCCACTGACACTCAACACTCATGCCCAAGTTGTTTCTGAGATCAATGGACAGAGATCCTGTCTTCTAAGCAGCTTGGGATCTTGAAGGAAAGCTAGACCTTTTATATTAGGTACTCACTGAATGTTTGTCGCGTGAGGGAAACGATGACGTATAGCGTCATTCAAATAAAAAGAGAGTGAAGTTTTACATTACAGAGCTCTAAACTAAATGCTATGGGAGTTGGCATGGGGAAGCATGAATGCTTCAAGAGATGGTTTTATAAAGAGATGACACTGGAGGGGCGCCTGGCTGGCTCCCTCAGTAGAGCATGTGACTCTTGATCTGGGGGTCATGAGTTCAAGCCCCACGTTGGGCATGGAGCCTACTTAGAAAGAGAGAGAGAGGGATGACATTTGAGCTAGATGCACTGTTTCTGAAAGCATGGTCAGCATCACATCCTCTGAGGTGCTCCAGACCTGATGAATCAGAATCCCCAGAAGTGAGTCCCAGGAGCAGTGCTTTAAAAAAAACCCTCCAAGTCCTTCTTATGCCCACTAACATATAGACCAAGAAAAATGGGGCAGATTGGGGTGTGCAGAAAAGTGAGGAAGGAAACAGTAGTCAAAGGCAATAGTATTACTAAAGTGCACAGGCATGAAAGCAAAATGGGATCGTGTTCAATTCGACTTGACGGGGAGGGGGGTGTCGGTGAAGAGGAATAATGAGGAATAAGATTCAAAAGCTGGGTTAGGGCTAGATCATGAGGGCCTGGGGAATGCCAGGTGAAAAAGTGTGAACTTTATTCTAAGGGCAAAAGGCAATCGTTGAGAGATTTGAGACAGACAGACAAAAACAGGAGGACCTTGACTTGTACAGTGCTTCCCACATCTGGCCATGCATCAGAATGACCAGGATTGCTTGCTACAGGTCCTGCTTCCAGGGCTCCACTCCCAGACCTTTTCAGTCTGCATTTCCAGGGATGTGGCCCAGAAATTATATTCTTAAATAATCTTTCCGGATGATTCCTGGGCACCCAGCCTGGCACTGGTTCACGAAATGGAGTTTAGGAATCACTGCTTTACTAACGTACGCATTCCTGAAAAGCTGCTTGTTCGTAGAGATTTTATCCATGGAATCACTTGTTCAAAGTGCTAGGCAAGTGTGCTACTTGGAGGCAACCTTCAGCGACTCAATTTCTCTAGGATGTTTCAATAAGACACATCCCCAGTTTGACTGCAAAACCCCTGACAATTTTCCATAAGATGTGACAACGCGTTTGGGTGCTAAGACCAGCACGTGGTATTGATGATGCCATATGGCTGCACAAATGCAACACGGGGAAAATAATTCCAAATGTTTCATCTCGCTTTGCAGCAACATGAATGAACCTTAAAGTAATAATATTGGAAAGGAGAAAGTGCCAGTAGGATGGGATGCCAATGGAGCTATGGCTTCAGATGGAAATACCACCCTGTATCCATTTTGGGGTCACAGGGAAAGTTGAGGCAACAATCTAAGGATAAAACCAGAGACTTGCTCATCCCAACTTAGGCTCCAATAAGAATTAGGCATCCTATGACTTCTAAAATGTTTCTTCTGGGTTTAAGATTTTAAGTTTATGCTCTTTGGACACTCATCTACCTTGAAGACAGATGAAAGAAAACAAAGTGGGGAGGGGATATCATGCCCAAGAATCAGTTAATATAATCCATTCTTCTACAAAATGCACAGAGACTGGTGATCCTGCATCGGAAGATTTGTTTCTTCCAGCCATGCAATATTTTAACATTATGACTTTCACTTAAAGTACACATATCTCTTACTGAAGTGTCTCTTCACTTACATGGAAACACCTTAGTTTGGCAAGCTGGAATGCTGGAATCGTAGTTTTCTTAGCACAGTGCTCTAAAGTCAACTTTAAGCAAGAAATTGCTAGTGTTTAACGTTCCAGCAACTGAGGCAGCTTCTTTTGCTGTCCGAGGGCTCCTAACCTTACCCCCAGAAGTTCCCAGCTCCCCTTCAATTCCAAGCCCTTTCCCAAGGCCCACTGCTATAAACAGGCTAGAAATCAGAGATGAATCCTGACAGCAGTATTTCAGGAAGGAAACAGAATCCAAGAAAATCTTTTGTGTACCTGGACTAGATTCCCTCTTTCACGGGGACTGCCTGAATTATAGGAGTCCCTGCTGTAGGCAGAAGAGGCAAACACAGATAACCAAGATAACCAAGGCCCTGCGCCAAATTCACATTCTCAGAGTTACCGGCAGAACAGGAAGGACAAGGCATCTACAAGAAAGCAGCTCTAGGTAGAGAAGCTGAGAAAGGGTTCATTTTAACATTTGAGGTGCTTTCCTGCTAGGGACTACCTTGGTTTCTGGCAGGAGGGTGCAAGAAAGGGAAATAATCCCCAAACATTACCGTGGCTTGAACGAGGAAAGGAATTACTTCCCAAACATTACTGTGGCTTAATCAGTGTGTTGGGAGCATGGACTTACACTTTTATTTATAAGCTATGTCCTGCCCTGACATTTGCCCCCTGCCCTCGGCCGAGGAAACCCAGGCAGGGGTTACCCAAGAGGATCGCAATTCCTGTCGCGTTTCCCCAGTTAGTTTGCTTTCACCTACCTTAGAAGTGGAGACGCAATGGGCCTGGCAGTGAGGAGCAAACAAGATCCCACCATGGACTACAATCTTAAAGGGACCTGTCGTTATTAGTGCCAACGGTCACGCGCTCCCAGCAGGAGGAAGCTTCTTGGTCATACCGTCATCGTGTGTTTCTGAGATCTGCAAGAGTCTGCATCTGAGCCAAACAAAGCACCCTCAACTCCCTAGGCTCCTCCTGGTTTCAAGGGCTCCAGGCAGAGAAAGCAAACAGTGCAAAGTAATTGCAGGGGTCAGTGGACCCTGGGCGGTTCACATCAGACTGTTCTGAGGAGTGGTAAGTCACAGGGTCTAAATTGCAGCTATTTTTAGTGAAACCAAATGCCTTCCCCAAGTTCTCTTGCTTCCAACTTGTTCTAAGTGTAGGAGACCAGCTGTGGTCAGATCATCTTACTGGACCAAGGCTCTGTCAAGGCGAAGGGACCAAACCAGGGAGGTGGAGCAAAGAGCTAGTGCCTCTTGGTGCTTTGGCTCTCTTCCACAGGGTCCGACACCTCCAGAGAAGGAGGATCCTTCTGGAAAGTGTTACTGCCCAGGGGGGTGGGCATTCCCCTCCAATCTGGCAGAAGCTGGATAGGTAGATACGAGAGAGAAAAACTGAGAAGTTGGCAGTCCTTTTCCCTGTTTTCCCCAATTCCTAACACACACACACTCTGTCTCTCTTGCTCTCTCTCTCTCTCTGTTATTCCCTCTCCCTCTTTCTCTCTCATATGCATGCATGCATGCACACATGCACTTGCATGTCTGTGCCAGGTTCTGCAGCCAAACCCACATGCTGGCCTGACGTGCTAGAAGAGTCTTGAAAAGAATGTCCTCATCCAGGAGCAAGAACAGTGGTGAAAGTATGAGGAGGGCTGAGGTCCAATCACTTTGCAGCTGTCATTCATTGTCCCAACAGGTAGTTTTAACGGGGAAGAAAATTCGGGGAACATTTATTTTGGCTTCAAACCGTCGCCAGAGGTGATAATTCAGAAGACAGCTCCCTGGGATCCTGAGAGTGCTAAGTGCCTCCCCCCAGATTCATCTAGGGAAGGATTTAACAACCAGTGCACCGTGACCCATTAGATAGTAGTGAAATCTATAGAGTGGGCTGTGTCAACATTTAAAGAGCAAGAGAAATAAAATAAGTAGAGTAGACTAGAACAGAATTGAATACAATAAAGTAGAAGGAGGGGGCTGGGGGGATGGGTTAGCCCGGTGATGGGTATTAAGGAGGGCATGTACTGCACGGAGCACTGGGTATTATACGCACCCAATGGATCGTGGCTCACCACATACAAATACATTAAATGATGTATTGTATGGTGACTAACATAACATAATAAAATTAAATTAAAAAAAGAAAAAAAAAGAAAGAAAATCACTTCGGAAACTTCCCTTGTCTTTACCTCCCCCAACTCCAAAGTGTATCATCAATTGCTCCACACAATTGGTCAGCTCATTCTGTCCCCAGGTCCTCTCCCTGTGCTTTAGTAAAACCACCTTTTTGCACGGAAAAAAAAAAAAAAGTAGACTAGACTAGAATAGCATGCTTTGTACACAGTAAGGGTGAGCATCGTTCTGGGAAACTTTTGTTTCTTCCATGTTTATGTGTACTCGATTGCCACCTAAAATATATTTCTTACTGCTGGTCACCAGAAAATTTTTCCTTTTTTGAAAAACACTGATCTAGATGACTTGCTAGAAAAGCACATGAACACAAGCCCTCGGGCCATCCCCAATTTTGTAACTACCACTACTACGATGACTACTGTAACCGTTTTGGGGTTTCATAACGCGTCGGGCGCTAGTCTAAGTGTTTCATGTTTATCATCTTATTTAATGCTTATCAAAGCCCAAGGTAAATTCATCTGGGTTCTACCGAAGAAGCGGTAGGCTTGGTATCAAGTTCCAGCGGCTAGAAAGGGGGATAAGGGTAAGAGCTGGGGTATGAACCTAGGTGTACCTGTCTCCACAGTTTGTGTTCTTAACAGCTCTAGACGACTTCCCTCTCTAATTCGTGAATACATTGTTAAATTCATTCATTAAACACATACAGATAATCCTGGCTCTGCTGGTAGCTTTATATAAAAATGAGAATGTTTAGCAAAATAATTTCAGATTCCAGGAAACTTCCAGTAACCTCCAATTAAAAAGAGGATTTTATTTTGAATTAGTTGCCTATTTGATTCGGAACCCCAGGCCCTAAACCCACCCTTAAGACCTCTGATGGGCATCTGGAAAAATCATCTGGCAGAAGAGGAATTGCCAGGTACCGCATCTCCATGCTCTTACCCCTCTAGTTGCTTCCACTCTAATTCCACACAGCAATCTTGTACCAGAGCGCATTTGGTTTTGTCTTTTTATAGTTTGAGCTAAATTGGTTCAACCACTTTTGAGTTGATGAGGAAAAAAAAAATCCTACTTCTTCCACTTCCAAAATAAGCTCCTCTTTTGGGCACACAGAAAGCTCAGAAAAGGCTGAAACTTTAAAACTTCCCACTTCACATATGGGTACATTTAGGTCCTCATTACTTTTAAATTTACTTTTTACATTCCTAGTGATTTGCTCCTTTTGCAAACTCCCATGTCCTGTGGTCATTTCTGTAATCCCCATAGTGCACGCCCTGCAGGCATGCCCAGTTATGTTCTAGACCAGAGGTACCGTCTCAACAAGTTCCACCTAGTGAGTAGAGCGGGGGAAGAAGGGGGGAAAATACCAAATACAGCCTCCCACTGGAGTGCACTTTAGGTCAAAAATGCCCAAAAGGGGAGGCCCTCTGTTGTTTCCTGGTTGCTGGCGTGGAATTCTCTCCAAACCAGGGAAGGCTGAAACTTGACCTAACTGGCTATTCACTTCTCTGTAGCAGTGCTTGGCCACTCATCAGAGTTTCTCTGATCTCTTTGTTTGGAATGAAAACGAATTGACTCACAAACACGTGCAGCATTTCCAAGGAAGAAGTTCTTCATTGTCACCAGAGACAGGACCAGACACTGGGGCCACAGGTGCTGTCGGGAGTCCAGCCCAAATCTCGGCTCTCCATCCTGGGGGGCCCCGCGACTTCCTGGCTGGGCTTTGCTCTTAGGGGCAGACCTTCACCCCCACCTGTAGCTACATCCTTCCGACGCTTTTCAAAACAGGAACAGTTGTCCCCGTCCTCACATTCTCCTGGCTATTCTATTTTTGCCAGCATGCAATAGGATATTGCAGGCCTGCCCCAGCCAGAGCAGTGCTGACTGGACTCCCCACCCCTGGGACGTACGCCTAGCCCTGCCTGTTCTAGTCACCACACTCCTAAAAGCACCAAAAAGAAAAAGGGGTTCTACTTCTCAACCTTACCACTCTGCCTGAAGCTTCTACGAACAAAGGACATTTAATAATAGAATTCCTCCTCTGGTATTTATAGCACCAATTGCTCAAAGCTGTTTTAGGCTTTATTTTTAAAATCCCAGCCTTTGTCACAACCTCCCGGGAGCTGGAGCAGAAGGCAGGGATCAGCAGCTCCACTCTGCAGACCAGGAAACTGAGGCTCAACAAAGAGAGACTAGTCCAAGGAAGGACAACAGCAAAGGCAGCTGAGAAGTGGAAAGCCCATCCAAGCAAGGCACCAGGCTGATGAGACTATGGGCCTTTACTTACCTGTTAATTCATTCTCCCAACATCAGTTAAGTTCTGATTTTTTTTTTTTTTTTTTTTTTTTTTGCACCACACGAGGCACCAGGGAAACAGAGAAGAATGAGTTTGTGGTCTCCTGTTTCCTTCAATGAATAAATTTCAAGGAGACAAAAAAGAAGGGGGAACTTCATGACTGAAGGATATTTGAGAGACAACGTATGGACCTTGTTTGGACCCTGAGTCAAACATACCAAATGTAAGAACACATTTGTGAAACAGCTGGGGGAATTTTAATGTGGGTATTTGATAGTTAAGGAATTGTTAATTTTTTAGATGTGATATGGTGATTACCTTACTATTTAGAGACATATATTGAAGCATTTATTGATGAAATGATCTGATATTTGAGACTGGCTTCAAACTACATAATTGATAGGAGAAAACAGGCAGGGATATAGATGAAACAAGAATGCCTTCGAGTTGGGGTGCCTCATGGTGGCTGGTTGGTGGCTCAGTCAGTTAAGCGTCTGACTCTTGGTTTCGGCTCAGGTCATGATCTCAGGGTCTTTTTTTTTTTTTTTTTTAAGATTTTATTTATTTATTTGACAGAGAGAGACACAGCGAGAGAGGGAACCCAAGCAGGGGGAGCGGGAGAGGGAGAAGCGGGCTTCCCACGGAGCAGGGAGCCCGATGCGGGGCTCGATCCCAGGACCCTGGGATCATGACCTGAGCCGAAGGCAGACGCTTAACGACTGAGCCACCCAGGCGCCCCATGATCTCAGGGCCTTGAGATCGAGCCCCATGTCGGGCTCCCCGCTCAGTGGGGAGTCTGATTCTCTCCCTCTCCCTCTGCCCCTCCCCCACCCCTGCTCATGCTCTCTCTCTCTCTCCCCCCACCCTTTTTAAAAAAAATTTATCATGTTATGTTAGTCACCATACAATACATCATTAGTTTTTGATGTAGTGATCCACGATTCATTGTTTTCGTGTAACACCCAGTGCTCCATGCAGTACGTGCCCTCCTCAATACCCATCACCGGGCTAACCAATCCCCCCTCCCCCTTCCCCTCTAAAACCCTGTTTGTTTCTCAGAGTCCATAGTCTCTCATGGTTCATCTCTCCCTCCAATTCCCCCCCACCCTTTTTCCCTTCCTTCTCCTAGTGTCCTCCATGCTATTCCTTATGTTCCACAAATAAGTGAAACCATATGATAATTGACTTTCTCTGCTTGACTTATTTCACTTAGCATAATCTCCTCCAGTCCCATCCATGTTGATGGGAAAGTTGGGTATTCCTCCTTTCTGATGGCTGAGTAATATTCCATTGCATATATGGACCACATCTTCTTTATCCATTCATCTGTTGAAGGGCATCTCAGCTCTTTCCACAGTTTGGCTATTGCGGACATTGCTGCTATGAACATTGGGGTGCATATGGCCCTTCTTTTCACTACATCTGTGTCTTTGGGGTAAATACCCAGGAGTGCAATTGCTGTCCCCCCACCCTTTCAAATAAATAAATAAATCTTAAAATGAAAAAGAATGCCCTTGAGTTGAAGATTGGTGCAGCTGGGTAACGGCTAAGGGTAGCTTGTAGTACGTTTCTCTTGAAGTTTCATATCTGCTTGAAATTTTCCATAATAGAGGAATAAAAATAATTTGTAAACAGAAGTCATGGTACCTGCTCTCAAGGAACTCCAAGAGTATGAATCACCTAGCAGCAGGAACATGGGGCTCCGACATGGGGCCACAGGTCCAGAAACAAGGTGGCTGTACCACTGGCAAGGCAGGACAAGAGCAGCCCTGACTGATGTGGGTCCTGCTTTCATTCTTCTCCATGACATTCCACCAGCGATTCACCAGGCTGTTCGACCTGGACAGACCCTAAGGTCCTCAAGTGGGGTAACTAAGTCTGAGAGGCTGGAAGTGGCTTCCCAATGCTATGTGGCAAATAAGTGGCAAAACTGGCTGTCTAAACTCGGGGGCCACTGACTCCCACAGCAGCACCGTATTCCTTAAGCATTTATAGGATGCCTGCTATGTTCTAGGAACCATGCTAGGAACTATTACACTGTCATCCCACCCTCAGAGCCAAATAGGCAGGGAAATACGTATTTCTTTCATTGTACTGCCCTCACTCCAGCAACCCCCCATACAGTAAGCACTGGACTAGAGTTGGAGTTAATTAAGGTTCACGGGTCCTGAAGAGCAATTTTTTTTTGTCTTGATTTGGAGTAAGTTATAGACTGTATTAGGTCCCCCATAAAATTTACATGTTGCGGTCCTAACCAGAGTACCTTAGAATATGACCATATTTAGGGGCGCCTGGGTGGTGCAGTCAGTTAAGCGTCCGACTCTTGGTTTCAGCTCAGGTTGTGATCTCAGGGTTGTGAGATCAGCCCTGTGTCAGGTGTCGAGCTCAACACGGAGTCCGCTTAAGACTCTCTCTCCATCTCCATCTGCCCCTCCCCCCACCATGCTCACTCTCACTCTCTCTCAAATTAATAAATCAATCTTAAAAAAAGAATGTGACCATATCTGGAGATAGGGTCATTGCAGATATAATTAGTTAATAGATAAGGTCATTTGGGTGATGGACCTTAAACCAATATGACTGATATCCTTATAAAAAGGGGAAATTTGGACACAACGACAGACATGCATAGATGAGACAATGTAAAAGAGACATAAGGAAAAGACAGGCAACCAGCAGCCAAGGAGAGAGGTCTGGAACAGATCCTTCCCTCAGCCCTCAGAAGGGACCAACCCTGTCAACACCTTGATTTTGGACTTCAAGACTCTGAAACAGAGAGACAATGCATTTCTGCTCTTTAAGCCACCCAGTGTTGGTACTTCGTTATGGCAGCTGTAGGAAACGAATACAGCATATCTGTGTAGTCAGGTGAGTAGGGGAGGAAGAGACTGAAGGAGGGTTAATGGAGAAGGGATTCATTCTACAAACATGTATTGGGGTCCTCTGATGTGGCGGGCACTGTGCCAGATACCAAGGGGGATATAAAGTTGACCTTTTGCTCCCAGTGCCCAGGTAAGTCGTAGCCAGAATTTATCTTGTTCACTCACAACCCTAATACAGGGCAGAAAGTCAGCACAACCATGAAGGAAGCGCTGATAAAATGCCATTGGTGTTCAGAAGAAGAGGAGAACGTCTTTCAGCTAAGAGAAGGAGAGAATAAGAGAAAACTAAATTCAAAGTGTATCAATTAAAGTATGTCCTAAAGAATGGGTACAATTCGGACAAACTGAAATATCAGGAAAGAACATTCCCAGTGGAAAAAAAACAGCATAAGCACAGACATGACAGTGACATAAAAAAGGAACTCTGCTGGGAACAGTTAGTAGTTCTTTCTATTAGAGTCTAAGGTGAGTGAAAAAGAGTCTGCGGAGAAAAAGCTGAAAGGTATCCAGACAGAAAGGCAGCTGTAGAAGTATAGATGAGACAGATGATGGGGCCTCGAGTAGGACAGAGACAGAGTAAAGGGGTTTGAGGCAGAGAATGTAGCTCAAAATGGACTTATTAATGGTTTTCCCTCAGGTTCAGGGCTACAGCAAGCAGAGAGATTGGAAGTCATCTGGTTTAGAAAACTAACCAAACTTGGATGAGTCAGAGTGCTCCTGCTTTGTACCACGCTTGTACTAGGCCCTGGCCAGGGTCTGCAGACCCAGGGGTAAGCAAAGCCATGGTCACTACCCTCATGGAGCTCGAGATGGGAAGATGAGAGCCACATACAACCGCCAGTTGCATACTCATCTCATTCCACTTTGAGAAACGTGAAGAAGAAAATATATGGAGTATTGAGGAGGTATGAGAGGAAGGTCAACCCTGTCTTAGTATTCAGAGACCAGAAAGCAAAGAAAATTGGTGGTGAAAGGGTAGGACTGAGAGGGAAGCTTCTCGAGTAAAAGGAAGACTCTGGAATGGGATAAGCCTTGCAAGAAGGCCAATGAGGTTGCAGCACACAGACCTAAGGAGAACTTGGTATGAGATGAAGTTAGAGAGGCGGAGAGGGAACAGATTACACACAGGGCCTTACAGGTCATGGTAAGGAGTGGAGACTTTCTCCTGAAAGCAATGGGAAGCCAATAAACATTCTAAGAAAGGGGTTGACATGTTCTGATTTGCATTTTTTAAATACCCCATGGCAACACTGTGGGAAATTTATTGGTGGAGATAGGAGTACAAGCGTGGGACCAACTAGTTGACTATTACAGAGGACCAGGTGAGAGACAATGGTGGCCCATTCTGGAATAGGGAGGTGAGAGAGAAGCAGACAGATTGGGATCAGAATTTAGGAAACAGAATCAACAGAATTCTGTGTCTATTTGGAAATGAGAAAGAAGGAGTGGGAGGAGTCAGGGATGACTCCAAAGATTTTGTGCAGAGCAGCTAGATGGCAGGGGTGGGGATGAGGGTGGGGTGAGCAATGCTAGGAGACAGTGAAGATCGTGAGATCAGATTTGGATTTGGTGTCCAGTGCTTGCTGAGCAGTTCAGCAAAGGTGTAGTGGCTTTACCAGGCCGAGGGCTAAGTTTGGCTAACATCCTTTCACTCAGAGCAATCCATGAGCAACTTGGGGTGTCATGGTGCCCCACTCCTCATTATTGGCCCTGTGAGCATTTTTGAGGCAACTATATTGGGTCTGTGCTCTTTGTGATCTCTGTTCTTCTAGATGCTTCTTTTCTGGGACTTCACATGGATGGGTCCAGTCAGAGTCAAAGAAAAGGAGACTCTGGATCAGCCTGGAAGTACTAAGACTGACCACAAGAACACATCCACCTCCCACCTGGGAGACTCTTGAGGTGCTTTCGCAGCCATGAGCCTACTTGTTCTTCATAGCAGCACCATGACAAAGGCAGAAGATGAAATATCTGACAGATGTGGATTATCTAGAATAAGGTCATTTGTGTGCTTTGCTGACAGGGACTGTGACTTCTTTGTCCATCTCTCTCTCTCTCTCACTTTCTCCCCGCCCCCCCCAACCCCCCACCGTGCCTCAGCACCAAGCACATGGCTTGGCACAGAAAAGAGACACAGTGAGCAGCACTTGGTAAAAGATATAAAATGTTATCGTTCCTCTTAAGCACGGGAAACAGCAGTATCTTCCTAAAGCTGTCTAGACACTATCTGAGGTTCCTATCTAAAGCTATCTGGACACCCTTCCCAGATATACAAAATAGGTAATGAGTTGGGGGGTGGGTACTGCTTTTTATTTGCTGTCATTTGTTATATATCTAAAACATTTCAAAATGTCAGGTAAAGTAAATGGTGGAACCTAGCCTTCCAGAAGCCATATGATCCATCATTAAAAAGAATTTAATCAAGGAAATTGCCTTCAGTAGGCACAGAGACTGTCATCTGGGAAAATGAAATTTGCAAGGGAAGCAGAAGGCCTTCATCCCAGGAGCCTGGGGTCAGAAATGTCCTACGAGGATGGCAACAGAATAGGCAAGTGCTGGAGATAGGGAAGCTAGGTTAAAGAGGAAAACAGTTTCCTTGGTGGGGAGATCCATAGAGGCAGAAAGCACAGATCTGAGCTCTAGAGCTATATAGGTCCCTCGGGCTGCAGCGTGCAAAAGGTTAGGGCAATCTTACCAAGAGACCAGTGGATTTCTGGTTTAAAAGCTGAGGGAGAAAGGCAGAGAGGGGTTTCCCTGAATATATCAGTTAGGACTTTTCATTGCAAATGATTGAAACCCAACTGAAACAGGGCTAATCCCCTCTTCCGTTAGGCTAGTCCCTCTCTGATAACCTCTAAGATATAAACTTAGTGAAGAGATCTCTTTTCCATTAGCACATATTTTGTATGCTCTATGTATGATATACTGTATTATTACAACAAAGTAAGCTAGAGAAAAGAAAATGTCATTAAGGATATCATAAAGAGGGGTGCCTGGGTGGCTCAGTCAGTTAAGCATGTGCTTTTGGCTCAAGTCATGATCTCAGGGTCTTGGAATGGAGCCCCACATCGGGATACCCTGCTCAGCGGGGAGCCTGCTTCACCCTCTCCCTCCACCCCTCCCCCCTGCTTGTGCTTTCTCTCACACATTCTCTCTCTCTCACACTCTCTCTCTCAAACAAATAAATAAAATCTTAAAAAAGAGAATATCATAAAGAAAATACATTTGCAGTACTGTGCTATATTTATCGGAAAAAAATCCATTTAGAAGTGGACCTGCACAGTTCAAACACATGTTGTTCAAAGGTCGACTGTATGACTGTATGTGTTAATTGAATGTTTATGCTATCAGTAGGCTTTTGGTCAACAGTAAGTTATCAGTAGTTAAGTTTGGGGGGTGTCAAAAGTTATACACGGATTTTTGACTGCATGGGGTGGGGGATCAGTGCACCTCACCCTGGCATTGTTCAAGGGTCAAAAACCTTCGAGGGGAGTGAGCCAAGGCAGATGAGGAAACAACACTGGATGAGGATGGGGAAGGGACGTCAGTGGAGACAAGGGCACTTCTTGAAACTACTGGGATGGTCTTCAGAGATCTTTGTCTTGTGCTTGGGACAGTGACAGAATTCTTCACAGGATTGATGAAAAATGCTCTTCTGCTGGTCTAACTGAACAAGGAGGGCCTCAACCTGGTCACGTGTTGGGGAGCAACAAAACACATGTACTTGGGCCAAGCAAATGCTTTCTTTTTGGTTGTTTGGTGTTTCCTTGGTTCTTCTGTCAAATCACTCTGGTCCAAACTCCTTCACAGATCTCAGCTACTATAAAGGCTAACATGATCAATACCGTCCAACAGCGGTCCTGGTGCCAGGCATACCAGGAATGGACTCCTGTACCACCAGCCATAGTCTGGCTCCTCCGATTACCAGGGAAGTAGGAGAGAGAGTGGGAACAAGAAACTGAAAATCTATCAGCCTGATGAGGGCACTCCATCTTGGAGCTTTAGTTTCCTTATCTGTAAAATGCAGGGGCACCTGGGTGGCTCAGTCAGTTAAGTGTCCCACTCTTGATTTTGGCTTAGGTCATGATGTCAGGGTCATGGGATCAAACTCTGTGTCAGGCTCTGCACTGGGCATGGAGCCTGCTTAAGAATCTCTCTCCCTCTGCCCCTCCCCCACTCTTTCTCTCCCTCTCTAAAAAAAATGCAGAAAATAATGTATTTGGAAACACCTAGCATCCTACTTGGTTCATGGTAGACTCTCAAAAATGGCTATTTCTTCTTTTGTTCTACCCCTCTATGCTCCAAGATAATTTCAGCCAACATATTTTCCTAAAAGCATCTGTTAACTAGCCAACTGAGCCACAGTCTGAAATACATAGCCTGAAAACAGAACTAATCCATCCTATCCCTCTGGCCCTCCTCACCCCTCGAAATCACTGGGAACTTCCTGATGGCCTGTTCCCTCTTATTTTGTGAGGGGGTGGAAATAGTCATATCTTGCCTTACCCAAGAATCTGAAGATGTTATTAGTCGGCCCGTTCTGCCCATCCTACTCTACCAGTGGAGTGAGAGATTCATAGTATTTTCAAAACTCAGGTGAGCCTTAGAAGTTATCTGGCTAATTCTCTCCCCCATTTTACAGATAAGGCAACTGAGACCCAGAGTGGGGAAGGAGTTGGCTCAAAGTCACACAGTATCTTAGGGACAGAGTCAGGAATAGACATTAGGACTGAAAGGCCAGTGCTCTTTCTATTGCCCACAGCTGATTATAAGCTTTTTTCATTTTCATGAAGTATAACATACTTTATTAGCTAAACTAACATCTTTCAACATGGATCTACAAGAAGGGTTTTCAGAAATGAGACAAAGGGATTAAATGAGGACTGTTCCTCAAAGAAGTCACCCTACTATTCATCCAACCAGGGCAGATTATTTGGAATGGGGGGTGTGAGAGAAGGAAGCCCCTGGGCTTAAGCCACATATTCATAGAAGGCCTCGAAGTTCAACTTTGACATCATCTTTAAATGGTAACAACAGCAGTGAACACACAGTACTTGGTACATGCCAGGCCCTGTTCTGAGCTCTTTGTAGATAATAACTCATTTAATACAAATAAAGTTAGACTACAGTGGTATTTTAAGCACATGTCAAAATTGTTAATATATTAATAATACTGTAAACATAGCACAAGTGTTATAACCCTGTTTTGGTATTACTTCTTTTCTTAATATATCAACAAGCTTCAAACACTGAAAGAGGCCTGGGTATTGACCATGAAAAGACCCTGGCCCATCCAGTCATCCATCCATCCATCCATCCATCCATCCATCCATCCTTCCACACACCCAGACACCCACCCTTCCATCCATCCAACATAATGTCAAGCTCATCCCATACACCAAGCCCTATGTTTGGTGCCAGTGATGAAGAGATGATGAGAACACACTACCTGTCCTTGGGTTGTTCACAGTGTGGAAAGTAGAGGAGTAAGTATGAACCTGCACAGAAACCATGGTGGTACAGTCATCACTTTGATGATTCTGTTCACTTCATTATTTTTAGAGGGAAGTACTAAGGAAGACCTGCCCAAGAAAGTAACACCTCAGAACACCTCAGAGGGCACTAGGAAAATAACAGTAGGATTCCCCAGCAAGAAGAGTTCTTCAGCTTCTGGGGTCATAATACCCTTGGAAAATATGATGAAAATAATCTTTCTAGATAAGGGCATATGCACATTTCCCCTTTTCACAAGTGAGTTTAAAATTCAGCTCTGTCACTCACTAGTCATGAGACCTGGGGCCTCAGTTACCTCATTGATTAAATGAGAGGAACAATAGTACTTATCTGCCTCTCAGAGTAGCTGCGACAAGCAAATGCAAAATTGTGTGTAAAGCACTTGCAGAGATGTGGCAATCAGTAAGTCAGAGTTCCCTTTCCTTTCCCTAAGTGGAATTTAATTTTCAAAAGCAATGAGACGACAACATAGCCAAGAGGGTAAATGGATCTTTTATGGATCTTTTCTTGATTCCTGTGGAGTCTCTCTCTCTTTCTCACTCTCTCTCTTTTTTGCCTCTTCTGTCACACAGGTTAGTCTGTCTGGCCTCATTTCCCAACTGGCTTTTTATAGCCAACGCCTTAGATTATTTGGAGACCCTTTGGGTACCGTACCATAGAGATGTGATCCCTGCTTAGGGCACGAACTGCCCTTGGGGTATCTTCTTTTCTACCTGCAAGGACTTTAACAAGGGATGGAGGTGCTGTGTCAGGCCTGCAGGAAAATACCTCCACCACCCCAACTCATCTCTTAGCTTAACTTCTAGGGTCTGTATCAATTTCCCAGGGCTGCTGTAAGAAAGTACCACAAACCAGGGGGCATACAACAGAAATGTATCCTCTCACGGTTCTGTAAACCAGAAGGGATGGTTCCTCCCGGAGGTTCTGAGGAAGAATCCATTCACTGCCTCTCTCTCCTAGCTTCTGGAAGTTGCCTGCAAGCCTTAGCATTCATTGGCTCATACAGCAGCACCCCAATCTCTGCTGTCATCTTCTCTTCCCCTCCCTGTGTGTCTCTGTGTCAAATCTCTCTCTCCTTTCTGTAAGAGGACACTTACCGTTGTATTTAGGGCCCATCCAGACAATCCAGGACGATCTTATCTCAAGATCCTCAACATAATTACATATGCAAAGACCCTTTTTCTAAAATAGATCACATTCCCAGCATCTAGGAATTAAGACATGGACATTATTTTGGGGGTCCACCATTCAGTCCACCACTACAGGTCTTATTTTGAACACAGTCCAGCTTTTATGAGCCTGCTGATATGGTGTTGGTTGTTTTGTTTTGTTTTGTTTTGTTTTAATAATGTCACTACCTTTGAGTCAGGGGAAAAATATATCAGTCACAAATTGGTGCCAGACATAGTGCTGGGGGTTGTATATGCATTAACTCACTTCATCTTCACAAGCCTTTGTAGGAGGCAGATGTTATAATCATTTTTATTTTGCAAATGAGGCTGAGAGTACTTCAGTAATTAGCCCCAGGTCAAACAGCTAGTACGTAGTGAAGTTGCATTCAGACTCATCTCTACCTGATTCTGAAATGGACTTTATTGAGTGCTGACCCTGGGCAAGGCACCGTTCTATGTGCTTTGCAAATCAACACACATCTAACATTCATAATCACCTTACAAGTTAAATACATTATCAGCAGCCCTTCCCCTCTCTGTGGATGAGGAACCGAAGGCACAGAGAGATTTAGTAACTGGTCCAAGGTAATATAGCTAAACTCCCATGACCCTGGATGTCCTTCATCTGTAAGATTTGGAATGGAGTTTTACTGAACGTCCACTATGGCAGGCACTATGTGTTTTTGCACATGGAGTCCTCCATGAAAACTTGCAATACAGATCTTATTCTGTTTTACAGAAGGGAAACTGAGGCTCAAAGGCATGAAATGACCTGCCCATGAAGTTTGATGTAAACGAGGTCTTTGCAAGTGGCCAGCTGTGTTCCTTCCACTTAGCCCTCACTGCCTCCCAGAGTCATGGCGGAGGGGGGGTGATCTAGGGAGATGATGGGTGTGACTGGGACAATTATCCACATAGGACTCCTCCTCCAACTCATCCTAACTGCTGTTGTCATCACTATCAAAGTACTATCACACTTGCTCAACCTGAAAAGTCCAAGACCAGGGTCACCAATGCCCACGGGGTGCTACTGGCTTGCACAGCCCTGATCTGATCCTAACACTTTTGAGAAAAAATTACATAACCTGAGGAAAGAAGGATGAGTTGGCATGAAGCACACAGTTCGGTCACATTGTAGTCACGCTTGGAGTGTCTAATTAACCGTCAAATGTATGCCTCCTGGCAATGGCTGAAAAGAGGGTCAAGACAGAGCCACTCACCCCCTACGTACACAAAGAACTGAGAAAGTAGAACAGGGAAGCTCAACAGAGCCACACCTCACCAACGGCCAAGGGCTTCTCAAGGTGGGCCCAGGTATTAACAAGGCTGAGCAGGGCTGGGGATTGAAGGGAGGCTAGAGTTGATGTCATCAGGAATGCAGTTTCCTTATATATGCTAGAGGTCAAGGGACAGCAGGGATGCAACCACACAGGGCATGTTCAACACACCAGCTCTCTCCTGAATCCCCAATGCTTCATTTTGAATGATACCATCGGGCCTGAACTGTTAGCCCACCTTCACGCCTTCTTCACCCTCAACTCCTGTGGGCCCTGCATTATGGTAGTTGTCCAGGTCCCAGAAGTCTCCTCAGCTGCTCTGCCTGCCCCCCCCCTCTTTTTTAAGATTTATTTATTTATTTATTTGTGAGAGAGAGAGAGCGCCTGTGCATGGGTTGGAGGGGGGGGAGAGAGAGGGAGAAGGAGAAAAGCAGACTCCCCGCTGAGAGCAGAGCCCCATGTGGCTCGATCTCACAACCCTTGAGATCATGACCCAAACCGAAAGCATGAGTCAGGATGTTCAACCCACTGAGCTACCCAGGTGCCCCGCCCCACCTCTCTCTTGAGAAAATGTTCCTCTACACTGTGACTATTTGACTCTAGGAAGTGCCCTACCTCGCATCCCCACTGACGCTGTAGACAGAGGTCAAACTGTGCTCCTAAGATAGAAGCTTGGCCAATCTACATCCTCTTCTGGCATTTTTCAAATTGGAGCTGGAGATAAGGACATTCTTTTTTCTTGGGTCAGTGGCCTGGAAGGACTTGAGCTTGAGATCGCTCTGTAGTCAGGTTTCTCCCCGCATGGAAAATGCCAGCGTCCAGGGGAAAGAATGAAGCTGACCCATAAAGAGAGGAAAGGGGAGGAGAGCACAGGCCTAAGAGCTTTCTCCTTCCTGATTGTCAGCTATACCCAAGGCCAGCCCCTGGCTTGAGCACAGGAACAAATACACTCCTCTCTCTCTCTCTCTCTCTCTCTCTCTGAAGATCTTATTCTAAGTCTTCTCCACACCCATCGTGGGGCTCAAACTCACAACCCCGAGATCAAGAGTCTCATGTTCCACCGACTGAGCCAGCCCAGCACCCCTGCATTCCTCTCCTTTTTGGTTTAAGCTCACCTGAATTGTGTTTCGTTTACTTTCAGTGAAACAGTTCTTATACCCTGCACATGCCAACGAGAGTCACAATTATTCTGTGTAGTCCATGTCATTGGGTGCCTTAGAGCATTTCTCTGAGGCTGCCAGCCCCATTTTACAGATGAGGAAGCTGAGCCACTGAGGACTTAATTGTCCTAAGTCCCACAGCCAGTCAGCAGGAAAGCCCAGAATCTGTGCTCTCCCCTATCCCTTGCTACTAAAAATTATTAACTTCATCCCAGTTACAGAAGTCACAGTCGTCCTTTCTTCTGTCCCCTCTGCCATCTGCCTCCTGCAAAGGCTGCTTTACCCCTTGCCTAGTATAGTGCAAAGCACCCTAACTAGTCCCCCTGCTTCTCCCTATCTCCAATCCATTATTGCCCAGTCAGTATTCCTAAAGCATACTGGTTATGTAATTTATCCAGCTAAAAAATCTTTGAGGGCTTCCCATTGCCTATTCAAGTAACTTCTTAGCCTGGCATTCAAGGCTGTTCACAGCATGGGCCTAATCGATGTCTGTATGTTTCTCTCCCTTCCTCTTGTTACTTGCTGTTGAGGTTCCCACTATACCAGACATGTGCCGTGCATCCCTTTGCTCCAGCAGATCCTCCATCTGAACTGCCCCTGTGCCCACTGTGGAAATCCATCTGGTTCCTTAAGGCCCATCTTGGAGACTGTTGCTTTCATTCTCCCTTTTTAGGCCACTTTTCACATTCTTTGGGATATTATAGCAATTCTGAGATTTTTCTCAAAATCTTTACCAAGCCAAGAGTGTCAGGAAAACAAGGTCTGTGCCTTCTTTCCTGATTTCATTCAACATACATTATTCAGCGCCTTCTGCATGATTGGCCCTCTGCTATGTGCTAGAGATAGTAAATTATATTAGATAACATGACAGGCACTATTCTAAGGATTTTATGCACGACAGCTCACATAAGTCTTACAATAACTCTACAAAGTAGGTCTTGTCACACCCATCTTATAGATGAAGAAACAGAGGCCCAGAAAAGCTAAGCAACTTGCCAAGGTCACACAGCTAGTGAATGGCGGAGCCGGGATACAGAGCCAGGCAGTCTGGCCCCGTAGGCTGTGCTCTTAAGCAGTATGCCAGGCTGCCTTCGCAAGTTCTCTTCTGTCTCATGACTCTTCCTAGGTGATCCTACCTACTCTTGCCTCTTCATTTCTTTAGTCTTGCATTCACTTGTTTCCCATAGTTTCACTAAGCGGCTACCATGAGCCAGGCACTGATGGGGATTCAGCAGTGCAGTGGGCTAAAGGACGGCCCCAAAGATATAGCCTCATTCTAATCCCAGAACCTGTCAATACCCCCTTATATGGCAAAAGAGGTGATTCAATTAAGGCTCTTGAGAGGAAGGTAGCTTGAATTATTCAGGTGAGTTCACTATCATCTCAAGTGTCCTTATGGGAAGAAGGCAGGGGGATTCAAGTCAGAGAGAGATGTGATGACAGAAGCAGAGATTAGACTGATGTAGCCACAAGCCAAGGAAATCTGGCCACTAGAAGCTTTTTTTTTAAGATTTTATTTATTTATTTATTTGAGACAGAGAGAGAGAGAGGGAGGGAGCAGGAGGAGGGGGCGGGGCAGGCAGGGGAAGAGGGAGAAGCAGACTCCCGGCCTGAGCAGGGAGCCCCACCTGGGGCTCGATCCTGGAACCCCGGGATCATAACCTGAGCTGAAGGCAGATGCTCAACTGATTGAGCCACCTGGGCGCCCCATGGAAGCCACTAAAACCTTAAAGAGGTAACAAACAGATTCTCTCCTACAGCCTCTAGAGGGAGTATGGCCCCGCAGACACCTTGATTCTGGCCCAGTGATACTGATTTTAGACTTCGGACCTCTAGAAATGTGACAGAATGCATTTCTGTTGTTTCAAGCCTCCCAACCTGTGATAATTTGTTATGGCAGCCCCAGGAAATTAATACAAACAATGTAAATGTGATTTCTGTGCTCACGGAACAGATAGGACAGATACAGTTGTGGTGGCGAGGCACACAAGTGTGCCATGGACAATTGTGAGGTGTCACAGGTAATTTAGAACTAATTACTTTCTCTAAAAACAGCTTAGGGACGATTCCTGACTTTCCCCATTTAAATAGGCTTTGAGTACTTGTGTACTATGAGAGAAAGACGCAATTACAGCAAATTTACCGGGAACTGAGTAGAGACTCAGAGACCATATCACCTCTCTCTTTTATCCATTAAAATCTCATTTATTTATACAACCATACAGAGTTATAGGAGACCAAGGGGACCACGCTTGACACTCCATGCCCCAGGGAAGGGCAAGAGAATGCCATCTCTCCACATGGGTGACCCTATAAGGACTGGAAGGGCTGCCCTTGGAAGAGTGTTGAGGGAGGTGGGGGCAGGTGCCTCTTCTGAAGGCATCACCTGCTCCCCAGGTAGTTACTGGCCCTAGAGGCATTGAGTGATGTCTGGAAAGCTGTGTTAAGGGAACTGGAGGGGGGATAGCCTGGTGTGCTTTCGGAGTGGCCCAGGCCCAGCACTCCCACAGAGCACAGCTTGGGGTCTAGCTGGCTTCGGCTCACCTAGAGCAGCGGCATCTGGGTTCCTCCCAGCATGGCTCCCACCCAGGTCCAGGGGGATGGAGAGGAGAAGTTGGGGCTTCAAAGAAAGAACATGGCATCTTCTGGCATCTTGGAAAAGCTGATCGCTAAGGACACTCACCCCTGGTTGTGTTGCCCTCGAGAACAGTGTAGTTGTCTGTGGTGCACATCATGCCTCTGAAGGTCATCCATCAGGTGTAGAGCAGAGAAAGGCTATGATCACAGGGCTAGAGTGTTAGGATGCCATCCTTTGGAAAGGACATCCCACTTTCCCCCCCTAAGCTGAATCACAAGGACAGCATGAATGGTGAGAAAAGAGATAGATAGTAAGCTCTGCAAATAGAAGGGCAAGAAGGAACACGGTAGGGTGACCGATCGTCCCGGATTGCCCAGGCTGAGAGCTTGCTCAGGACATAGGAATTTCAGTGCAAAAATCTGGACAGTCCCAGGCAAACAGGGAGGGCTGGTCACCCAAACATCCAGCCTCTTTCTTTTTTTTCTTTTTTAAAGATTTCTGGAGTTCCAGCCTTTTTTTTTTTTTTTTTTTTTTTTTAGATTTTATTTATTTATTTGAGAGAGAGAGAATGAGAGACAGCATGAGAGGGAGGAGGGGCAGAGGGAGAAGCAGACTCCCTGCCGAGCAGGGAGCCCGATGCGGGACTCGATCCTGGGACTCCAGGATCATGACCTGAGCCGAAGGCAGTTGCCCAACCAACTGAGCCACCCAGGCGTCCCCATCCAGCCTCTTTCTTCTGCCCCCCTCACATTTCAAGTTCAGGCACTCCATTATCCCTGCCCCTTCCCAAACATACCGTATTCTCAGGAGAGTTCATGTTCTTGGTGTGGTTCTGGAACATTATCATTGCTTATAGAAAGTTAGCCATTATCATTGCAACTGTGGGCACCTTTAGAGACACATGGTATAACCTCCAGCTCCCCCACCTTTCTACGTCTCCCAAAAGGAAGAGGAAAAGCGTGGAAGAGGAGAGGGATAGGGAGATTTAGAGGAGCTCTTATGTGGGCAGGAAACATGCACGTCAGTAGGGAGTTGTATTTTCAGAGGGGAAGAAAAGATACCACGCATTTCCTTTTCCTCCCTGGGGGTTCCCTTCTGGCTAGTTTTGTAGACTTTTTTTTTTTTTTCCTTTGTTCTGTGCCTTGCTTGGTATGATGGGCCTATGAAGTAAGCCTGAGGCTGCCTGTTCATCTTATAAATAAGCTCTGATCTTTGTGGATAAGCATGGTTGGACAGACAAGAGAAATCAGTCACCCAGTAACCTGCTGACCTGGGGTCATCCATGGGAGTGCAAAGCGCACACATCCACAAAAGATAATCAATCGTACTTGAATATTTCAGGAATCCCAGGCTTGGGTTTTTCTCACACTAACTCATCAACAAAGGGAAATAGCAGAATAGGGTTCCCTCTTTTGAGGGGTTTAAACTTCTTCTTGGGCTGCAGGGGAGAAGATATAAAACTAAATTCAAATGCAACACTCATGTTTAGAATCCAGATGCATTAAAATCTCAAGGTGATGTCATGGTCTGCAACTGTCCCAGAAACCAAAGAAAAATCTTTGGTCGGCAGTTAGATGGATTGCAGTATGTGTGGAGAGAGAAGAAAACTCTCAGTATTGTGTTGTAGATGTGAATTTCAGAAACAAATACAAATGTGTAAATATTAAACTTAGCTCTAGATCTCCTACTTCTACTGAAGACAGAAAACTTAACCTTACCAGTTCAAAGTAAACTCAGTCATTTCTGGGTGATTTCCTATTTTTCAGCCTCTTTTGCGTGAATACTTAGAAAATGCAGGATATTTTCTCTCCCGTTTTATTTCTTTCTTCATGCCAGGTAGGCAGGGGGATGTTTCACAGGCTCCAGGTATCTGTGACCTGCTCCTTATCTTTGAGCCATCTTAGTTCTAAGCTGGCACGTACTGGCCATGCAATTTGGCCTGCCTGTTCTTTGTAGTCCTTTGGCAAATGACATCCCACTTCTCCCCCCTAAGCTGAATTACAAGGACAGCATGAAGGGTGAAGAAAGAGACAGTAAGCTCCATAAATAAAAGGGTGAGAGGGACTACAGTGGGGTGCCCAATCATCTGGGTCTGTCCAGGCTGAGTGGGCGTTGCTGCATCCACTACTGAAGTGCCCACGTCCCCCTCTGATATTTTATTGCCCTGGGCCCTGCAGATTGTTCTGTATCCTCCTCGCTCTGACTGTGCAGCCCCCTCGGGGGGGGGGGGGGGGCTGTTAAGCACTATCCCAAAGCAACAAGTGCTAGGAGAGTGTGTTAGGCAGCGTCTTTCTAATCATTCCATACTGCCCTTGGTGTTAGCAAGGTGTGGTAGGGTGGAGGTATATTTCCCTACTGGCCCCAGAATATGTCTTGAT